>NC_059296.1:25607826-25967826 GCF_017591435.1 Portunus trituberculatus
TTAATCCTTAAAACTCAGGGTTGTTGGGATTTTTAGCTCGCGCTAGCTCAGGAGGTTTAGCTAGAAACACACAAAATAGCCTGTATTCACATACTGATTACACTTGAAATTCAATAAACGAGTGAGAACAAATGATGTTCGGCCCACAAGCAACTCTTCTTTGCAATGCAAATAACCAGAAGTCTGTAGATGCTATGGTTACCAAAATATCACAAGTTGAATGAGGTGGTATCATCGGTGTACGTGGCCTTGTGTCTGATCGGGTCCAGCGGCCTTGGCTAGAGCGTTAGAAAACGGGCCCCTTGTACACTCTCTCTCTCTCTCTCTCTCTCTCTCTCTCTCTCTCTCTCTCTCTCTCTCTCTCTCTCTCTCTCTCTCTCTCTCTCTCTCTCTCTCTCTCTCAAAATGTTCGCAAAGTTATCTAATTTGTATATTTTTTTGCAAAACATATAAAATACATACAATAGGAGCTGCTGCTGGTGGTGGTGGAATGTCCTCCCCCTCGGTGGTTGAACCTCCTATATCCGTATCAGAGCCCAGAACATCACTATCTTCGCTCTCTATTGTTGTAGAAACTTAATTCCAAAGCCCTTCTGATACCACTCTCATTCAAAAGTTGTCTCCCCGCAACATGGTGAGAGACCCGAGGTGTAGAAGTAAGGCGCACGGGAGAGATGGCAGAATAGGACCCCGTGAAATCACTGTCGCTCCCACCATCCATAATGGGAGTTGACGACACAGTGACGTATAGCATATGTTTCTCCTGACTTGGGGGCTCGCCGTGCCTCACAATAAAATGAATTTCAGTTCTTTTCTTGAAATTCACAAACCACCCTTTACTTTCTTTAAAATCATCATTGGAGTCAGCTGTAGTATTAGAAATAAGATCACGATCCAGCAGCCTAGCCTTCGCACAAATTATGCCCTCTGACGAAGAATCACCTGCCATCTGCCTTTGGTTTATCCAATCAACAATTTTTCCATTTCTTCGCTTAAATTACCTTTTCACACCAATCACCACATTAACTTTTTTAATGAGCTGTCTTCTTCACTATTGTGTCTACTGTAGATTTAGCCTTACAGTATTCAGCTGCAAGATCGGTTATTCTTCCTCCTTTCTCGTATTTTATCAATAATCTCCTTTTTCCCTGCAATGGTTGTCACTACATTCTTTCTTGTAGGCTTATTCTCACCACTAACAAGCTTCTTCAGTGTCATTTTAATCTTCTAAATGAAAAAAAAATAAAAAACAGTATAGAGAAAGTGCAGGACAATGTTATTCTTATGACAGGTAAGGATAACCTGGCTGCAGTGACCGCTGGGGGGGCGGGAAGGGAGAGACCCTTTGTTAACAGCCACATGGATAGATGTTCGACTAATAGGTATTTTTTCGAGTATTAAGTCAAACTTTTGCATTTGACTTGAAAAGTTTGACTATTTAGACGTTCGAGTATTGAGTTTCCACTGTATATATATATATATATATATATATATATATATATATATATATATATATATATATATATATATATATATATATATATATATACAGTAAGGTCCCGGGTTACGTCGGTCTCAAGTTACGTCAAACTCGCACTTACGTCAGTCCACTATAAGGCAATTTAAGATTTAAAAAATTGAAAATTTATAAATCGTAAAGCGGGTTTATTGTTATTGTTGCGCCAGGCGTCACTAGTGGTTATCCACCACACCGCCCACCTCATGCTTGAATACAATAACACTCTACGTACCTCAGTTCCACCACACCGTCGCCCCTGGCAAGAGTGTTCCTACATCTGCATTTGCTGACTATCTTAGTATCTTGCTCAATGGCACCAAAAAAAAACTCCTGAGTGATAGCAGTGATGCTAAGAAAAGGAAAACCATTACGCTACAAGAAAAAGTGGACATAATTAAAAGACATGAGAAGGGAGGCAGCAGCTGTGTGTAAGGGAGTGAAGAAGAAAATGGGAAGCCCGTTACCATGACAACAGGGAGGTTGACGACCTTGAGGGCTCACGCACCTATCACAACAATAACAACTCCGGAGCCTTCGCCTGGGCCACACAATACTCGCAGCTCACTTGCACCGTCTGCGCTTCTCTGCTGATCCCTATTGCCGTTTCCTATTGCATTTCCTGCCCCGCTGCCCACGCTTCTACTCCCACCGCACTGCACTACACTCCCAGCTGTCCACCCTGGGCGTCACAACATTCGACCTGCCCACTCTCCTGGCGGCCTCAGGCGTCCACCCCTCTGGCAACATGCAGTCCTTCGCGTTCACGGCCCTAATCAACAACAAAAACAAGCTTGTGTTTCATATTCTTACATACTTGTAAATAATATAACAATATAACCTTTTACTTATATAACGCTTCTACTCCTACCGCACTCCACAAAGCTCCCAGCTGTCCGCCCTGGGTGTCACAACATTTGACCTGCCCACCCTCCTGGCGGCCTCAGGCTGTCCCTCTCGGCAACCTGCAGTCCTTCGTGTTCGCGGCCCTAATCAATATATTCCTACATAGTTGTAAATAATATACCAATATAACAATATAACCTTTTACTTACCTGAATAACCATAAAAAATTATTGGTTGAAAACTCGATAATATGCTTTGAAAGTACAAAAACTCGAGTTACATACAAAATCGACTCATGTCATGTTTCAGGAACGTAACTCTGACGTAACTCGGGACCTTACTGTATATATATATATATATATATATATATATATATATATATATATATATATATATATATATATATATATATATATATATATATATATATATATATATATATATATATATATATATATATATATATATATATATATATATATATATATATATATATATATATATATATATATATATATATATATATATATATATATACAGGTAACTCGATTTACACGATAGATGCGTTCAAGAGGCATCGCGTATATCAAAATTCACGTAAAGCAAACATGTAATTCTCATAAGAAACAATAGATAATAGGGGGGATGCGGGATGTGGTCCAAAGAAGTTCGTACAAACTACTCTTTATTTGGCTAAATTAACATGTTTTTATTATTTGCCATTCTAAATACTAGAAGTGTATTTACAGTAAAGGGAAAAGCAAGAAATAATAAGAGAAAGCAAAAAATAAGAAATAACAACAAAACAAGGAATACGTAAACACAAACTCACTTCACCACTCACACCACAGTCAGTCACCATCTTCCTTGCACTTCAAAAATCCACTTATCACACCAGAAGATCAGTCACCATCTTGCCAGTGGAGCTCCCACCTAACGACCAGCTCGGAACTCTCACGCAGGTCTGGCACTGGTCCAAATCGCGTTTAAGCAAACTGATCGCGCAAATTGAATAAATTATAATATTTTTTCAGTTGTGTTGTAACAAAAACGCGTAAATCAAACACGCGTAAATCGAGAGTTACCTGTATACTGTTATACTTCTTTTTAATATAATTTACATCTCATTTATTTCAGAGTGAAAGCAGTCTGAATTCTTCTGCCAACATCAGTGGATCATCTGGTAGCGATATCTCAGCTTGCAGTGCTGCAAGCAAAGAGATATCAACAGTATCTCCAGATGCTTCAGATAGAGTTACGTCTTCAGACATTACATCATTAGAAGAAAAACTTAGGAAGAAGAAGGTATGTACTTTATCTGGGATTTCATAATTTTATATTATGGTTTCTTGAAAAACATCATACAAGTTGATCTTGTATAGGATATACAGTACTTGGATAACAGGATATACTTTCACATGAATTAATCTCTCATGAGATATCATTGTACAAAGACAAGAGTATGAGACCTGGAATTTTTAGCTTGCTGTATTTTTAAGTGCTAAACTTGGAGATTATGATAATGTTGTATTTTACTATGGCCACTTGGCATAGAACTATATGAGTGTGTGTTTTGTCCTAACATTCCGTGTGACCTAGTGGTGTGGCACTTCCACATCAAGAATTTATTTGTGACTTTGTCTCCATATTTGGCATGATACTATTCTGCTGCATATAAAACTGTGTGAATGTATATTTTGTCCTCACATTTGACATGATCTAGTGGTGTGGAGGTGTAGCACTGTCTCAGTACTGAGACACTTTTCAATTGTTTGCCAATGTTTTTGCAATGTGGCAGTGCCATTGCTGTGTAATATGATTCCTACCTTTCTTTTATTAACTCTTGTGAGCCAAACAGGTTGATTAGTGTTGTGGCAAACAAATGGTTTATCCACATGAATAATCTGTGTTCAGCTATGTGATCTGTATATGAAAATATACGAGTATATGCAATGCATAGCACCTACATGTCAATATTTATTGTGATACCAGTGGTAAAAAGACTTGACTCATAATTGGCAAAACGATGATACTCATTAAATGCACGAAAGTTGGGATGTTAAGAAATTAGGATTCGGTGCAAACTAAAGGATTGTGAAACTTGCATGCACTGAAACTTAGGAGGGTACTGTTGTTTGTCTTTTTCTGTTTTTATTGTATTTACATAAGGAATAATGGAATGAAATTTAGCTATAACACTTGTGCTTATGATAGGCTTCATTGTGATCTCAATGTGGGATACTCCTAGATGGAATGAGATATCAGATAGGTAGATGAATTTGATTAAAAGCATGATATGAATACATCCTTTTGAAAGATATGAAAATGTAAATGAAAGAATGGAGAAATTAATAAATATTCTCTTGTCTGGTTTCCTCAACACCGTGTGGTGGTTCATGTATAGGCACTGTGGAACTGCAGCATCCTCTGTTTCAGCTCGATACTATCGATAACATTTAATATAGTGATCCTGTTTTCTTTAATTTTTTCTTTTTACTTGTACATTATATAATCCTTAATTTTAGTGTCAGTGGCCATCCCCTCTCATGAAAAAAAAGAATTATAATAAAATTCTTGTATAGAACAGATTCACAATTTCAGCAATGCAATGTTAGGTTGGTGTGGGCATGCGCGATATAGGAAGTAGCACATAGGGGAGAGAGCAATGTCGCTCTGCCAGTGCGATGTGGAACTAAAGTTAGAAAGATTTTGGAAGTAATTTCGAAAACAGACCAATTTATATAGAAAATAGAGTGAGAGACAGAGGTAAGGAGGTGGAGTGGCATTCGAGAAAGAAGGCAAGCCTGTAATCTATGGAGAGTTGGCAATAGTGTGGAGGTAGTCTACTTTGACTCTAACGATCCCTTTTCTTCCTTCCCTCCTTTGTCCCCGCAGCAATGTCCTTCAGGCAGTTATTAAATGTTTGTTAAAGATGCCACATAGGAATCTGCCATTACACCAAACAGGAAGCTATATTTTTAATTCATCTATATATGATAAGACAAATTTTAATTACTGTACACTTCTTAGATAATTGTCGTGATCTGAACTGTTGCACAACGTTGCACGAATTCTCTAGCTACTGGTTAGAAACAGTTAAAGGTTTTTCTACCTTTAATTAACAAAGATAATATCTATACATAAGATGTTTGATACGGCGCTGGCAAATGACAATCACAACTCCTGTCGCCTTCTCTACTGCAGTTCATTACAATTTCCCTTACAACCATATAAGAATTACTCTAATCTCATATATGAATGCAACAACGTAACTCGTCACTGAACATACAAAATTGTCTCGTGTGCAATAATTCAAACTTTCTTTCTTCATCTTTCAATATCTGAACGCTGTGCTTTATTTATCCGTAAATCTCATATGCAGTAAGTACAACATTCCCCCTTTTAACCAGTTACCCATATATAAGCATTACCTTTACTTGGTACATGAATGCAAGCGACCAATGTAACACACCACTAGATATTTTACCATACACATATAGTTACCTTACTCCATTCACAAAAATGACCGTGTAACACACCACCGAATATAATGACTAATCATTATATTTCCATGCAAGTAACTTCACTAACAAATCTCTTTCTCTTGGTACTCTTACATAAGAACTATGTTAATTTTATACACGAATATACACAAGTAAATATGTAATGTAACTTATTTGTCAGTGCAACACCCCTGCACACACGTACATAGCTGTACACAAGATCCTTTATTCATAAATGAAAATGCAAGTACAGTAATACTCCGCTTAACGAACGTTCGTCTAATGAATTTCCGGTTAAATGTACAGTGCTTACTTCAATTTTGCGAGTTCAAATTTTGCGACCAAGGACCAAAAATTGCCATTTTAAAATTTCCCCATCTTGCTCCTTTCTCCCGGTATTGTGAGTGGTGGCGGGAGAGAGCGTTCCATAAATTATATATTACTGTATTATATAGGCAATATTTTATTAATTTATTCATATTTATCATATTATACTATATTATTATCATATTTATATTATATTTATCATAGTTTGGTGGTTTTTGGCTAGTTTTCAAAAAAATCTGGCGGTAATTCAACGAAGCTCATCTGGCAACACTGCCCCGCTCCCTCCCGCCTTCCATTTGTTTACGTACACCTCCACAGAGTTCTCTCTGCAAATTTAGAGGAATCCTTGTGCTCGACTTTGTGCGACATGGCGCCACCAACCAAGAAAAACATTAGGCTAACTTTGGAGCAGAAGATGAAGATAATTAAGATGAAAAGAGATGGAAAAAGGAACTGTGATATTTCCAGAGAGTTTGGTGTGGGAGAATCAACTGTGAGAATGGTGTTTAAAAACAGTGAGAAAATTGAAAAAGCTGTAAAAACCTATGGTGGGCAGATTTTTTATTCTCGTAGCCATTGTACAAACACTGTGATAATTCATATGGAAAGATACCTGGCTCAATGTATTAACAGAAAGGAAAAGGAAGGGGTGCTATTGGATGGGCGGCACATTAAACTCCAGGCCAAGCAATTTTATGCAGTCTGCCTGAAGAAGGTTAGCAACCCACCCAGCAAACCTTTTAAGGCTTCTAATGGTTGGCTGACCAAATTTCTGAAGAGGAAGGGCTTCAAGCACATAAAATTTAGTGGTGAACGTGCCAGTGCTGACACAGGCTGCCGAATCTTTCCCTAACATTCTGAAAAAAATTATTGAGGATGGAGGCTACACGAAACATCAAATCTTCAACTTAGATGAGAGTGGCCTGAACTGGAAGAGGATGCCTCGTTTTACCTACATTGCAAAGCTGCAAAAACAAGCCCATGACAGGAAGCTGGACAAGTCTAGATTAACAATGATGTTTGCAGTCAACGTGAGCGGGTCTTGCAAGATGAAACCTGTGTTTGTACACACCGCCAAGCACCCTCGATGCTATAAAAATGTCCATAGTATGAGCAGCATTTAAGAATTTTATTGGTACAGCTCTATGAATGGTTGGATGACTTCAGCTATAATGAAAGATTGGTTGCTTGAACATTTTGTTCCTGACTTTCGCCTCAAATGCACACAGCTGGACATCCCATTTAAGGCCCTCATACTTATGGATAATGCACCATGCCACCCACCATATCTCAACGATGTCCACCCCAATGTGAAAATCATCTTCCTTCCACCCAACACTACTACATCTCTAGTGCAACCGTTGGATCAAAAGATTATTGCCAACGTCAAAAATTTCTACCACACAAGGCTGTTTGATTATCTAGGGGAGAAAACCGAGACCAATGAGGAGGTGAGGATGATTGAAGCAGAAGATTTGTATGGAGACCTAGATGTTGATTCAACCCTGCCAGAGACACAAGATGATGACCTGCCAGACCTTACGCATACGGACGAAGGCCCTGTTTCCCCTGAGCTGACTGTTTGGCAATTCTGGAAACAGTTCACCATTCGGAATACAGTTGAGTTCCTTTTGCCATCTTGGGGGGATATCAACGAGGCTACAATCCCCCATGCCTGGCGCTCTCTTGTCCCACACCTGGTCCCAAAAGAAGCTGGCAGCCAGGTGCAGCTTGTTGCTGACTGAGCGGGAAGTGTTGGCAGCAGCTCAGGTGGTGGCAGGGTGTAAAGACGTAACCGTCGAGGAAATGAGGGAAGTGCTTGCCCCTGAGGAGGAGACTGCTCAAACTGCTATGCAGAGAATTGATGAGGAAGACCAACTAGCCAGTGAACACGAAATTAACCCTCAAACAGTCCAAGAGGGGGAACAGCCAGCAATGACCATGAGAAATCTGGCTAACATTTTGTCAGTCGTCGACACTTTGAAGGACGCCATAAGCAACAACGACCCTGATAGCATGCGGGTTGAAGAAACCATCAGCAGCATTGACAGGTCCATCAGGTTTTATGCTGAGAAACACAATGAGGGGGGGAACAAGAGGACCCAGGCTTTGATAACCCAATTTATTAGAGCCAACCCCGGCCCGTCTACCAGCATCTCCGACGGTGACGATACTATCTCTGAGGACGACTTTGAGGGGTTTCTTAATGAGGTTGATGTCCATGCTGCCCATATTGTCATCTCAAGTGATAGTGAAAGTGACAATGTGGGGCCGCAGTAAGCCCACCCAAGCCTCGGAACCCTCCTGTCCCCCTCCCCCCAAGCCAAGCCATCCATCGTCTCCAGGTAAAGCTCATTTGATTTATTTTTCTTAAGGATAATCCTTGTAAACCCTTTTATTTATTGTATGCTGCTCAGTTCCATGTATATGTGATATAAATATGGGCAAAATATTAGGAAAATATTGAAAAATTAGGCGACCATGGACGAGGGATCCACCATATTCAATTTTTCCCATAGGAATAATACTTCCAATTTTGCGATTTCCAAATTTGCGATTCACAATGCCGCCCCATTTCTCGCAAAATTGGAGTAAGCACTGTACTGTATAAAGTTAGACCAAAAAGTCCGCATAACGTACAACCACATCTGTTTTAGCGAATTTTGTGGGTTTGAATTTGCCAAGTGAGGGACCGAACACGGCAACTTCGCTTTGATTGGCTGGCTCCCCGCCTGTCTCTAGCGCTCCTGGAGCTGGATCCGAGATTCTTTAACAACGTCAGAGCAACCTCCTGCCGCGAAATGGCTTCCATGAACGCTTCGAGGGATGGTAACGAGGTTGCTATCAGGTTTCTCTGAGGTTGCTGGGAACACCACTTCTGGAGGTGGTGTTACTGTCTTATATATGCATTTATGTTCACAAAACAACATTTCTATTAGCTTTTTACAAACTTTGCCCCCAAGAAAGGATTGTTTTGTAATGCATAAAGTGAAATCTTACATGGAATACCAAAAAATAAAGCTGAGATGATATCGGCCACAGGGGAAGTGGAGACTCATGGCGACTCGGCTGCTTCTTCTTCTTCTTGTGATCCTTTTAGCTTGCGTGTTATCTTTCACCACGATATTAAATTTATGTTTCCACTCCTCTACTGCCTGCTATAATAGATATCATATTATAGTATTCATACAGTACTCAACACAACAGTAGGCCGGGCGGTAAAAAAATGGCACATAGTTATGGAAATATTCAATATCAACGGTCTGTAATTACATTCAATACTTTGTTGTGTTTCCTTTCCTCCTGATAAAGTCCATAAGCCTCAGACAGTGCCAGATTTCATAGTATTTGGGGGTCAATACGATCCCATGAGGCACGTATCTCCCTCTCGAGCTTAGGAACAGATGACACGTCCTTGCCCTGCAGATCTCTTTTCACAATCTGCCACAGGTTTTCTATGGGGTTAAGGTCCGGGCTGTTGCCCGGCCAGTCATCAGTAAACTGCACCTCACAATCATGAAGCCACTGGGTTACTGATTTGGCTGTATGAGGCTTGGCCCCGTCTTGCTGGAAAACAATAGCCTCAGTGTCTTCAAATGCCTGGGGCAGGATGTCACACAGCAACTCTAAGTAATTATGCAGATTTACTTTCTCTTTATTATGAAAAACATGAAGTTGTGCCTTATCATGACCAGTAAAGGCACCCCACACCATCAAAGAGTCTGGATGCTTAACCATAGCACACGTGTAGCGGGGGTCTAGTGGGTCACTACCGCGTGGCTTGTACACGTTTCTGTCCCTATTGCAAGTCAACGTAAAGATGCTTTCATCGGACCATAGTACAGTCAGCCACTTCTCCTCATCCCACACTCCGTATTTCCTGGCAAACTGAACCCTATTCACTTTGTGCCTACAGGTGAGGAGGGGCTTCTTCACTGTGCGATGGTTGCTGTAGCCCAGCTTGGCTATGAGGCAGGACACCGTACGCACAGAGATGTCTCCCAGCAACCTAGGGTTTTCTTCCTTAATATTTCTGGCTGAGATACGAGGGTTAGACTTTAAGACACGCTTCACTATGTTCCTGCAACGATCACTGGTTTTTTTACTAGGCCCTGGCCTTCTTTCATGGGTTGGTGTGTCCCGGCTGCCCTGCTGGTTGAATCTGGCAACCCAATGGCGTACAGAATGCTCACTCACACCAAGTTGTGCAACTATATCCTTTGTTTGTAGCCCAGATTCTCTCAATGCAATGATCTGAGCGATCTTATCTTGCGCTAAATGTGTGTTTTTCCCCATATTAAGAACACAGCCACTGATAACACCGCAACATGGCAATAACACCCGGTATTAATCGTCGTAAGTCTCTCGTGAAAACGTCGTCCACTGGCAACTGGAGAGTGACTAAGCCATTTTTGGCGCCCGCAGCATTAAGTTCCGCCCACTAGCTGTCGGCCCCACCGGCCAACTAATAAGTCCTAAAAGTCTCGTACAGAGTATTGATTGATTTTTTTTTTGCCAAATTGTAGGCCGGGTGAGTAGGACCCGGCCTACTGCCGCGTCGAGTACTGTATATGCTCATGCCATGAGGATAACCTTGACTCCGTGGCACTGAGTGATAGTGAATTACTAATGAAATACCGCAGTATTTCATTAGTAATTCACTATCACTTAGTGCCACAGAGTCGGGTTATCCTTATGGCATGAGCGTATATGAATACTGATATGATTCCCATTATAGCTAATAGAAGTATGTATATATATATATATATATATATATATATATATATATATATATATATATATATATATATATATATATATATATATATATATATATATATATTTTTTTTTTTTTTATTTATTTATTTATTTCATTTTTTATTTTTTTTTAACCAGTGTGGTATGTTGGGGACCAGCCCAGAATGCATCCCCCTATTTACATTATTTCCTATGGAAAAATTATGTCCGCTTAACAAAGGCAACCTGTGGAATGTAAACAAAGGGTGCATCATTGTACTGCATACAAAACTTATGTACCACATTTCCACAAGGCTTTCTATTTTATCCATTGTAGAGTCATGAGTTCAGGTGGTTCTTTTAGCTTGCAAGGAAGATACGGTCTCACCAACCTCCTTAATAGAGTCTGCTGACTTGAAAATAGTAGAGACAGTAGATGGAGTCAAGATGGTGGCAAGCAATGCTATAGTTTTCTGGCCTCTCTCATGTCTGTGAATAATATCCAGCTTTACTTCGAAAGTAAGAGACTTCCTGGTCTTCTTAGGAACACTAGGCCACATTGCAGGGCGTTTTGGTGGTAAGTTGAACACACACACACATGGCCCGGTAGCTCAGTGGTTAGAGCGCTGGCTTCACAAGCCAGATGACCGGGGTTCGATTCCCCGGCCGGGTGGAGATATTTGGGTGTGTCTCCTTTCACGTGTAGCCCCTGTTCACCTAGCAGTGAGTAGGTACGGGATGTAAATTGAGGAGTTGTGACCTTGTTGTCCCGGTGTGTGGTGTGTGCCTGGTCTCAGGCCTATCCGAAGATCGGAAATAATTAGCTCTGATCTCGTTCCGTAGGGTAACATCTGGCTGTCTCGTCACAGACTGCAGCAGATCAAACAGTGAATTACACACACACACACACACACACACACACACACACACACACACACACACACACACACACACACACGAGACTGAGGAAGTGGTTCATAACCCAGAAAAGTACAGCAAGAAAGGACTAAAGAAACTTACGTATGAGCGGAATGTAATGTATTCCAACATAAATGGAGTGATATCGGGGATTTTAGAACTCAACGATTACTTGAGGGACAAGAACCCAGATATTGTGGGTCTTACTGAAACAAAACTGAGAGAGGGAGAAGACCTGATGATGGTTGGAGAAGGAAATATAATGTTTGGAAAAGAAATAGAGTAGGTAAGATGGGAGGAGGAGTGATGTTGCTGGTTAAAAAGATATAAAGGTGGATCAAGTGAAAGAAGGTATGGGAAAGGCAGAAGTGCTAAAGATCAGAGCAGAAACTAATGAAGGAAAAAGAGGCACTACATAGTGGTGTACGTACCACCTAAGACAAATGCATGGTCAGTACAGGAATATGAAGAAATGATAAGTGATACAGGAACATGTCTGGAAGAAATGTTGGGTGGCTGTGAACGAACTATAATGATGGGAGATTTTAATTGTAAAGAGGTGTGTTGGGAGGACTGGTCAATGGAAGGATCAGAGACAACATGGGGAAATACACTATTGACACTGGCAATGGAAAATGTGTTAACTCAGTGGGTCAAAGAAGATACTAGGTTTGGAGGAGAGGGAGCATCGTCAAGACTGGACTTGGTCTTTAGTACAGAGCCAATGGTCATTGAGGAGATGAGGGTGGAGTGCCCTTTAGCAAAGAGTGATCATGCAGTTTTGGAGTTCAAGGTGATAGATGAAGAGAAATCTAGAAGAAATGAAGAATATAAAGTGGGAAGATGGAATTATGCCAAGACAGATTTTGGAAACCTAAAGAAATTCTTTCAAGAGACAAATTGGATGAAATTCAAGAGTGCTAAGGAGCAAATGAAAAGTGGAAGGAATTTATAAAAATATACAAAGAAGGTGAGAAAAATTTGTACCAATAAGACAACATAGAGAAGTTGGAAAGCAGGACTGGTTTAACGATAGATGTGAAAAGGCTAGAACAAGAAAAGAGGATGCATGGAAGAGGTGGAGAAGGAAAAGACGGATTAAGCAGTGGGAAAGTTACAAAAGAGCAAGAAATGAATATGTGTTGATTAGAAGAGAAGAAAGAAAGAAACAAGAAAAGGATATAATTGATAAATGTAAAGACCAACCAAGGCTTTTTACAGACATGTGAACAACAACATCAAAAATAGAGAAAGTATTGAAAGTTTAGAAGTAAATGGAGTATGCAGTGAAGATCCCAGGAAATGGCAGAGGCTATGAATGGATGCTTTCGGAAGGTATTCACAAAGGAGACTGCTTTTGACAAACCACTGGTAATGGAACAGAAAGGGATTATGAAGGAGTTTCAAGTAACTGTGGAGGAGATCAAGAATATGATGGGGAGTTTAGAAGTGAGAAAAGCTGTGGGACCTGATGGGGTATCAGGATGGATTTTAAGAGAATGCAGGGAGCAACTGGCAGAAAAAGTTTGTGAAGTAATTGATGCCTCATTAAGGGAAGGTGTAGTGCCCCAAGACTGGAAAAGAGCTAACATTGTCCCAATCTATAAATCAGGTAACAAGAGAGACCCATTGAACTATAGACCAGTGTCACTTACAAGTGTGGTAGCTAAGATGTGTGAGAGGGTGGTGAAGAATAGATGGACAGACTTCTTGGAGAAAAATGACATACTTTGTGAGTGTCAATTTGGTTTTAGAAAAGGGCGTTCATGCACGACAAACCTGATATGTTACTATTCGAGGGTGATAGATGTAATACAGGAAAGAGATGGTTGGGCTGATGGAATATATCTGGATTTAAAAAGGCCTTTGATAAGGTACCACACGGAGACTGATCTGGAAACTTGAAATGGTAGGAGGAGTGCATGGCAGTTTACTAAAATGGATGGAAGACTTTTGGTAGGAAGAGAAATGAGAACAATAATTAAGGACAGACCATCAGAATGGGGCTTGGTGGAGAGTGGAGTTCCACAGGGATCAGTGTTGGCACCAGTAATGTTCGCGGTCTACATAAATGACATGGTGGATGGGGTGTCCAGTTATGTGAGCCTATTTGCAGACGATGCAAAATTGTTAAGAAAAGTGAGATGTGACAAAGATTGCGAACTACTCCAGGAAGACTTGGACAGAATATGGAAATGGAGCTGTACATGGCAAATGGAGTTCAACACGACAAAATGCAAGAAAATAGAGTTTGGCAAGAGTGAAAGAAGAATCAGGAGTATGTACAAGATAGGAAATGAAGACATAAAACCAGTCATGAAGAAAAAGACCTTGGGGTGACAATTACCAATGACCTATCGCCAGAGAGACATATAAACAAAATAATTGGAGAAGTATTGAACTTATTGAGGAACATAAGAGTGGCGTTCGTATATTTAGATGAAGAAATGATGAAGAAAATAATTACTGCAATGATAAGACCGAGGCTTGAATATGCAACAATACAGTGGGCTCGAACTTAAAGAAACACATAAGGAAACTAGAGAAAGTACAGAGGGCTGCAACAAAAATGGTGCCTGACTTAAGAGATTTGACTTATGAAGACAGACTGAAAAGAATGCAACTTCCGACCCTGGAAAACAGAAGAGAAAGGGGAGACCTGATAGCAATATACAGAGTGATGATTGGCATGGAAAAATGGATAGGGAAGATCTGTGTATGTGGAATGAAAGAATGTCGAGAGGGCATGGGAAAAAACTAAAAATGGCCACTTATAGGAGAGATGTGAAAAATATAGCTTCCTCATAGAAGGGTGGAAGCATGGAATAGTTTAGACGTGGAAGTGGTCAACGCAAGGAATATTCATGATTTTAAGAAAAAGCTGGACATTAGTAGATATGGAGACGGGACAGTACGAGCATAGCTCTTTTCCCGTATGTTACAATTAGGTAAATACACACACACACACACACACACACACACACACACACACACACACACACACACACACACACACATCATCATACAATATGTACAAAACATCTGCACAGTGAATTGTACACACACACACACACACACACACACACACACACACACACACACACACACACACACACACACACACACACACACAAAGCTCAATCAAACATTCACAGTGAATGTACACAAAACATCTGTACAGAGGATTGTGACACACACACACACACACACACACACACACACACACACACACACACACACACACACACACACACACACACACACACAAAGCTCAATCAAATATTCAATATGTACAAAACATCTGTACAGAGGATTGTGACACACACACACACACACACACACACACACACACACACACACACACACACACACACACACACACACACACACACACACACACACAGCTCAATCAAACATACCCAATATGTACAAAACATCTGTACTGAGGATTCGTGACGGATGGACACACACACACACACACACACACACACACATATAGTCATGTTAACTGTTGATTAGCAAAATAATGTCCAGTGAAGGTAAATATAAACAGTAGCCTGTGTTTGAGCCATCAGCTGGTTTGTTTACGTCTGCGCAACATGGCGGCCGGGAACTCGAAAGAGGAATCAGAATTCACAGGGTTTCAAGGAATAATGGAAAAGAGTGCTTATGTGAAGAAAATTCTGGAGTTAGAAGGTAAAATTGAAAAACTGTTTGAAAAGTATGAGGGCCTGGAAACGAGTTATGACAATGTAAAGAGAGACTGTGCCGATATGAAGAAGGAAAATGCAGCACTGAAAGAGGAAGTTAAGCTAATTAAAGTGAATTGCGAAAAATGTGGAGAATCTCTAGGAAAAGTGATGGAGAAGCAGGCTGAATGGAAAAAAGTCAGGAAGTGGAAAGAAAGGAGGTAAATTACAAAGTTGCAAGTCTGGAAAAGGAAATCAAAGAGTCAGGGAGAAAACTTTGGGCCTTGCTGAAATTATAGATCAACAGATCATAGAAGAGAAGATAGCTGAGAAAGTGGTGAAGGTTATTAAGTCAAATGAGACATTGGTGAGGGAAACTGTAGACAAAAAGAGATGTGTGGTGATATTTGGTGTGGAGGAGGATAAGACACCGAGTAAAATGGAGAGAGAAAAACATAAAAAGGTGATAAATAATATCATTAATGTGGTGCAAGAGGAGGAAAAGACCTAGTACAAGAAATAGAGGACTTCCATAGAATTGGAAAGTTCACAAGAGAAGG
This sequence comes from Portunus trituberculatus, assembly GCF_017591435.1. Classification (NCBI taxonomy): domain Eukaryota; kingdom Metazoa; phylum Arthropoda; class Malacostraca; order Decapoda; family Portunidae; genus Portunus; species Portunus trituberculatus. Next base: position 25,623,923 of record NC_059296.1, read on the forward strand.
TATGAGGCCAATAAGAATCAAACTTAAGTCACAAAAGGATGTAGATGAATTGGTGGAGAAGTCATGGAGGCTAGCCCAGCAGGAAACAACAAGGAAGATTTGGTTGAGAAGAGATCTCGGTGAAAAGGAAAGAGAAATGTTAAATGAGTTGAGAAAGGAGGCTTTGAAAAAAATGAAGAGAGGACAGAAGAGAAGAAAGAGTTTTCTGGAGAATCTTGGATATGAGACTGAGGAAGTGGTTCATAACCCAGAAAAGTACAGCAAGAAAGGACTAAAGAAACTTACATATGAGCGAAATGTAATGTATTCCAACATAAATGGAGTGATATCGGGGATTTTAGAACTCAACGATTACTTGAGGGACAAGAACCCAGATATTGTGGGTCTTACTGAAACAAAACTGAGAGAGGAGAAGACCTGATGAAGGTTGGAGAAGGAAATATAACGTTTGGAAAAGAAATAGAGTAGGTAAGATGGGAGGAGGAGTGATGTTGCTGGTTAAAAAAGATATAAAGGTGGATCAAGTGAAAAAAGGTATGGGAAAGGCAGAAGTGCTAAAGATCAGAGCAGAAACTAATGAAGGAAAAAAGAGGCACTACATAGTGGTGTACGTACCACCTAAGACAAATGCATGGTCAGTACAGGAATATGAAGAAATGATAAGTGATACAGGAACATGTCTGGAAGAAATGTTGGGTGGCTGTGAACGAACTATAATGATGGGAGATTTTAATTGTAAAGAGGTGTGTTGGGAGGACTGGTCAATGGAAGGATCAGAGACAACATGGGGAAATACACTATTGACACTGGCAATGGAAAATGTGTTAACTCAGTGGGTCAAAGAAGATACTAGGTTTGGAGGAGAGGGAGCATCGTCAAGACTGGACTTGGTCTTTAGTACAGAGCCAATGGTCATTGAGGAGATGAGGGTGGAGTGCCCTTTAGCAAAGAGTGATCATGCAGTTTTGGAGTTCAAGGTGATAGATGAAGAGAAATCTAGAAGAAATGAAGAATATAAAGTGGGAAGATGGAATTATGCCAAGACAGATTTTGGAAACCTAAAGAAATTCTTTCAAGAGACAAATTGGATGAAATTCAAGAGTGCTAAGGAGCAAATGAAAAGTGGAAGGAATTTATAAAAATATACAAAGAAGGTGAGAAAAATTTGTACCAATAAGACAACATAGAGAAGTTGGAAAGCAGGACTGGTTTAACGATAGATGTGAAAAGGCTAGAACAAGAAAAGAGGATGCATGGAAGAGGTGGAGAAGGAAAAGACGGATTAAGCAGTGGGAAAGTTACAAAAGAGCAAGAAATGAATATGTGTTGATTAGAAGAGAAGAAAGAAAGAAACAAGAAAAGGATATAATTGATAAATGTAAAGACCAACCAAGGCTTTTTACAGACATGTGAACAACAACATCAAAAATAGAGAAAGTATTGAAAGTTTAGAAGTAAATGGAGTATACAGTGAAGATCCCAGGGAAATGGCAGAGGCTATGAATGGATGCTTTCGGAAGGTATTCACAAAGGAGACTGCTTTTGACAAACCACTGGTAATGGAACAGAAAGGGATTATGAAGGAGTTTCAAGTAACTGTGGAGGAGATCAAGAACATGATGGGGAGTTTAGAAGTGAGAAAAGCTGTGGGACCTGATGGGGTATCAGGATGGATTTTAAGAGAATGCAGGGAGCAATTGGCAGAAAAAGTTTGTGAAGTAATTGATGCCTCATTAAGGGAAGGTGTAGTGCCCCAAGACTGGAAAAGAGCTAACATTGTCCCAATCTATAAATCAGGTAACAAGAGAGACCCATTGAACTATAGACCAGTGTCACTTACAAGTGTGGTAGCTAAGATGTGTGAGAGGGTGGTGAAGAATAGATGGACAGACTTCTTGGAGAAAAATGACATACTTTGTGAGTGTCAATTTGGTTTTAGAAAGGGCGTTCATGCACGACAAACCTGATATGTTACTATTCGAGGGTGATAGATGTAATACAGGAAAGAGATGGTTGGGCTGATGGAATATATCTGGATTTAAAAAAGGCCTTTGATAAGGTACCACACCAGAGACTGATCTGGAAACTTGAAATGGTAGGAGGAGTGCATGGCAGTTTACTAAAATGGATGGAAGACTTTTGGTAGGAAGAGAAATGAGAACAATAATTAAGGACAGACCATCAGAATGGGGATTGGTGGAGAGTGGAGTTCCACAGGGATCAGTGTTGGCACCAGTAATGTTCGCAGTCTACATAAATGACATGGTGGATGGGGTGTCCAGTTATGTGAGCCTATTTGCAGGCGATGCAAAATTGTTAAGAAAAGTGAGATGTGACAAAGATTGCGAACTACTCCAGGAAGACTTGGACAGAATATGGAAATGGAGCTGTACATGGCAAATGGAGTTCAACACGACAAAATGCAAGAAAATAGAGTTTGGCAAGAGTGAAAGAAGAATCAGGAGTATGTACAAGATAGGAAATGAAGACATAAAACCAGTCATGAAGAAAAAGACCTTGGGGTGACAATTACCAATGACCTATCGCCAGAGAGACATATAAACAAAATAATTGGAGAAGTATTGAACTTATTGAGGAACATAAGAGTGGCGTTCGTATATCTAGATGAAGAAATGATGAAGAAAATAATTACTGCAATGATAAGACCGAGGCTTGAATATGCAACAATACAGTGGGCTCGAACTTAAAGAAACACATAAGGAAACTAGAGAAAGTACAGAGGGCTGCAACAAAATGGTGCCTGACTTAAGAGATTTGACTTATGAAGACAGACTGAAAAGAATGCAACTTCCAACCCTGGAAAACAGAGAGAAAGGGGAGACCTGATAGCAATATACAGAGTGATGATTGGCATGGAAAAATGGATAGGGAAGATCTGTGTATGTGGAATGGAAGAATGTCGAGAGGGCATGGGAAAAAACTAAAATGGCCACTTATAGGAGAGATGTGAAAAATATAGCTTCCCTCATAGAAGGGTGGAAGCATGGAATAGTTTAGACGTGGAAGTGGTCAACGCAAGGAATATTCATGATTTTAAGAAAAAGCTGGACATTAATAGATATGGAGACGGGACAACACGAGCATAGCTCTTTTCCCGTATGTTACAATTAGGTAAATACACACACACACACACACACACACACACACACACACATACACACACACACACACACACACACAAGAATGCAACTTCCAACCCTGGAAAACAGAAGAGAAAGGGGAGACCTGATAGCAATATACAGAGTGATGATTGGCATGGAAAAAATGGATAGGGAAGATCTGTGTATGTGGAATGGAAGAATGTCGAGAGGGCATGGGAAAAAACTAAAAATGGCCACTTATAGGAGAGATGTGAAAAAATATAGCTTCCTCATAGAAGGGTGGAAGCATGGAATAGTTTAGACGTGGAAGTGGTCAACGCAAGGAATATTCATGATTTTAAGAAAAAGCTGGACATTAATAGATATGGAGACGGGACAACACGAGCATAGCTCTTTTCCGTATGTTACAATTAGGTAAATACAATTAGTAACAAACACACACACACACACACACACACACACACACACACACACACACACACACACACACACACACACACATACAAAGCTCAATCAAATATACCCAATACGTATAAAACATCTGTACAGAGGATTCATGACACACACACACACACAGATAAAGTTCTATCATAAATATATATATGTACAAAACATCTGTACAGAAGATTCATATCATGTAGGATACATGAAACATGCACACACACACACACACACACACACACACATACATATATATATATATATATATATATATATATATATATATATATATATATATATATATATATATATATATATATATATATATATATATATATATATATATATATATATATATATATATATATATATATATATAGAGAGAGAGAGAGAGAGAGAGAGAGAGAGAGAGAGAGCGTAGAAAACGGCCCAGCTTGGTACCACTGAGCTCCCAACCCGGACCATACAGTGGACCCGACGTGTCACTAGTTCCCCGCGCTTTTCAAAGCCCATGAAGTTTTGTAGGCCTATTTCTTGCTCTATTTATTTATTTACAGATTCAAGACTTCGGTATTGCTGCATTTTGGATGTTTGCCATTCATGGCATACAATTCAAAATATATTTTTTCTGACATGGGAATGTTAATATTTTAGGTGCACCAAAGCATTCAGCAGTTAGGAATTAGCAGTTTAAGGGTTAAAGTGAGTTTGGTGTTCGTTAAAAGAGCAGATGGTAGTAAAATGAAACCTTCGTTGTAGCGAAATTTTGTTGCGTGAACCTTCGTTAAACGGGGGTTGCCTGGGCAACCCCTGCTTAACGAAGGGATTACGTTCCTAAAAACTCTTTGTTAAGCGAAACTTCGTTAAGCGAACCGATTATGACAAGTTTAACCCCTGATATGAACTTCCATTGAGAATAAGCAAAGCGAGAGTGCATCATAGTACAGCAAAAGGTTTAATGAAAGTAAAGATTATGAAGTTAAACATTTAGGTAGTTTAATTTAAGTCATTATAATGTACACTAATGTATGTATGTACATAACTTTATAATGTTGATGATCTTAACTTTATGAAGGGAGGGAGAGTGAAATGAGAAATACACTAACCGGCAACCTGTGGAATGTAAACAAAGTGCGCATCATGGTACCGCATACAAAACTTATGTACCACATTTCCTCAAGGCTTTCCATTATATCCATTGTAGAGTCACGAGTTCAGGTGGTTTTTTAGCTTTCAAGGAAGATGCAGTCTCACCAGCCTTCTTAACCCCTTCCTTACTGCAGCCACCCCCCAATATAAACAAAGCGTTCCCTCCTGTACCGCAGCCCCATGCCCGTGTGCGCACGTGCCTCACGGCCAGATCTACACATTATATTTCTTTCTAACTCAGTGTTATGTACTTTTTTCTAAACATATTTTTGTCATTTTATTAATAAAAGAAAACGTAAACATAATCATAAATTGTGCACTAATCATAAATTCAGCACCACACACTCTGCACCTGGTGAGGGTGGCCCTGAGGCAGTCATAACTAGGCTGCTCCCCCTCACTTGCCGAGAGGGTTTCAACACTGCTCTCACTATCACTCTCCTATTTCTTTTTCAGGATCATAGTCTGAATCATATTCATCTGGAGAGTCTTCCAGTATATCCTCACTATCTGTCTCATAATTATGATAATCCTCATCGCTGCTACACGAAGCAGACGCCATTATCTCTAACTAGAGGCAATAGAACAGTTTCACCACGGCCGATACTAGAGAACTGATGTTCTTGGGGGGACTGTGGGAATAATATATGTCAAAGAATAGTGATTGGCTTTATAGTTTATGCATGAAAAATTAACTCCGATATTGATTGGCTAGTGGGGGATGGTTTTGTTACGCTAGGGTGGCTAAAAATAACGTGTTAGTGTTTGTTTGTTTATAGTGAACCACGTGGAGCATGAAAAAGGCAAAATCCGCACTCAGGCCACGGTTATACACGTAAATGTATTGGTGTGGTACGCACGTACCACGGCGGCATCTTCGGTACCACGAGGTCGCTTTTGCTGTGGCGTGTACAGTATACAAAAGAGTCTGGGGACTTGAAAATAGTAGACAGATGGAGTCAAGATGGTGGCAAGCAATGTTATTAGTTTTCTGGCCTCTCTCTTGTCTGAATAATACCCAGCTTCACTTCGAGAGTAAGATATTTCCTGGTCTTCTTAGGAACGTTAGGCCACATTGCAGGGCGTTTTGGTGGTAAGTTGAAATAGGGAAGATGAGCTGCTGGTGACGCTGTTATGTTTTGACTGGGGAGTGAGTGATGCGCATGATCTTGATGCTACAGGTGATGCAGAATTTCTTCTGAGTCAGTCCTTTGTATCGGCAGTGCCTGTGTTGTCCACGAGAGGCTTGATCTTGATCTTTATTCTACAGGTGTTTCAGGATTTCTCCTGAGGCAGGCCTTAGTACCAGCTGCTCCTGGTGTATTCAAAAGCCTGTCAGCTTGCATGATACGGTGGGGCTTTCAAATTTGGAAATATTACCTGGATAAAACTTCATTAAAGTGAGTTTGGTGTTCATTAAACGAGCAGATGGTAGTAAAACGAAACCTTCGTTATAGCGAAATTTCGTTGTGTGAACCTTCGTTAAACGGGGGTTGCCTGTATACACACACACACACACACACACACACACACACACACACACACACAGTGATCCCTCGTTTATCACGGTTAATGGATACCAGAACACCCCGCGAAAGGTGAAAAACTGCGAAGTAAGATTTGCTCCCCTTAGGAATTTGGGTGTATGTGTATGTGGGTACCAGAATGTTTAAAATATGTAAACAGTATTTATACTTTATATATACAGTATTTTACTTAAATCTATTTAATTATAAAACCTTATACAGTATTTATACATTTTCTCTCTCTCTCTCTCTCTCTCTCTCTCTCTCTCTCTCTCTCTCTCTCTCTCTCTCTCTCTCTCTCTCTCTCTCTCTCTCTCTCCCCGCCCCCTCTCATAACGTAACACTCACCCTCTTCTGCCCTCTTTGATCATATCTAAAAGTTTCACTTATTCATTGATGGTCATCATCTTCCTCTTCATCTTGGGCTCACTAGAGGAAGCTTTCGCAGTGGCACAGGGCTTAGGCAACATTGTAAGGGCTTAACAAATCACTACTTAAACAAAAAATGTTACCGTGAACACAACACTAAGATACAGTATGCGAGACAGTCAACAGTGTGGATGAGACTGGTAAGATCCAAGGCCCATGGAATAGAAGGTCGACCTATGAGGCATTCAAAATGGGTCTAATATGTGCATTCATGATGTCAGCAGGTTCACAAGTGGTCTGAGCTGGGACGTTGGTTCAGTTAGCAAGCTGCTGGGTAGATGTTCACGTGCTTTTCTGTCTCCTATTCTCTGTCTGTTCCACGCCAACATCGGTCACAATGCCAAGTTGTGCATTGCGTGACTGTTTTAATTATCAGTAGTATATAATATGTAGTATGTAGTATGTGATAAATGAAAACCATTATTATTTTTTCTCTGGTAATTTTGCACCTTAAGACATTAGTAAATTTCTGATATCTAGTTATTGAGAAATGAATTTTTGATGTCTAGTTATTGAGAGGTCCCCATTCAGTTACTTTTGTAAATGTAAATTGCCTCAGTTATATATGTAACGTAAAAATGAAATAATAATAATAATGATAATAATAATAACGTAAACAGGAACACTATATTAATAATAATAATAAGAGCAAAAGTTTAATGATAATAATAATAATAATAATGATCATAATTAATAATAGCAAGAGTATTGATATCATTAAATATGATAATGATACAATGGTCAAAGAGAAAGAGAGAGAGAGAGACAGAGAGAGACACCTGGCAGATAGAGGGTGTGGGGCGGTAATAGGAGGCAGAGAAGCCTTCACAAAACTTGTCACCTTTGCCAGGTAAGTATGATTTGCTCAGCGGGCAGAGGGAGAGCGTGAGGTTTCTGTGCAAGAAAGACACATCCTGGGAGGAAGCTTCCCTGTTGGTGAACCCACTGATGTCACTAGCCCCAGCTGTTTTCCCCTTTAGAGCTGCACGTAGGTCGACCTTCTATTCTATGGGCCTTCGATACAACAAGGGAAGATGTTGGGTGAGGCTGCATATGTATACGAACAATACATATACAGTGCTTTATGTACATTGTTGTCGTTATTACACACCAACTTACTGAATTACTGTACGTACAGTATTTGTAAGTGACGCCACAGACCCCGTGATATAGCAAAAAATCCGCAGAACGTATCTACCAGTATGTATAAAATCCGCAAAACAGTGAAGCCGCGAAAGTCGAACAGTGAAATAGCGAGGGAACACTGTACAGTAAGTCCTCGTTATACGGTAGTTCTATATCCGGTAAAATCAGTTACGGTATTTGGAAATTACTACCCTTGATTTGATATGTGGTAAGGAAAATTCACAGATATGGTATCCGTTCATGTCATCCAAGAGGGCCCAGCGCAGGGGAGCAGGGGTGATGACATCCACGTCACACCTCCCTGCCACTCACAGTACTGACTTTAACTTGATCACCCTTGGAGCCTGTTATCTCTTCCCCCTGCCCCCCCATTTTTTTTTTTCCCGCATTACATATTATACGTACATGCATTACTAATTAGATGAATAAATGGAATATTAAAGAATCTATTGTAAGCACAAATGTATTCATAATAAACATAGCAAACACTAAAAGCTTACTACCAGCCGTGAACCATGCAGCAACTGATATAGGGCACAGATGGGCCTTGCAAGCCAACTATCAGTGAATGGTGGAAGTTGTATAACATCAAGCACGCCTTAGATAACATTGTCATCTTGAGAAAAAGTGAAAACATCTACCATGAACTTGGCGTGCAATAAAGTATGGCCAGAATGCGCACATGACTTCCCAGGCTTCGCTGAAGACGACATCGGTGCGATCAGAAATGACATAGTAAATCTGTGCCATAGGGCTGGCTTCACTGAAGTTGATAATGATGATGTTCAAGATCTTTTGGAAAGCCATGCTGAATCTCTCTCAAATGATGAACTTATAGAGCTAGACAAGGCATCACAGGAGACAGTAAAAGAGGGAGACGAGGAAGAAGAACCTGTGCATGGCCTGGACATCAAGACTCTTAGAGAAAATTTCTTGGTGGTATCGAAAAAGCTCTGGAAACCCTGAAGTAATGTGACCCAAATCCTGCCAGGAGTAACAAAGGGGCTCATGACGTACAGAAAAGTGTCCAGATTTTATCAAGAAATCTATGATGAAAAAACAAGAAAAACTAAAGTCCTCCATTTACTTGTTGTTCAAGTCAGTCAGACATGCTGTCCCTGTCACACCTGCCGACCCTGATACAGCTGGCCCTTCCTCCATATCCTGTTTCTTTAAACCATTGAAACGTGCCGACCCTGCTACAGCTGGCCCTTCTACATCTGCGTCCGACAGTGCAGAAAGACGATGTCTTATCCTTGTATGTCCACTCAGCGGAAGATGAGTAAGGGCTGGAATCCCTACTGTCCTTAGTCTCGGGAATGACATCATCTGATAGAATACATGGCAATTGAAAGAAAAATAAAAACATATTATTTATTTCTTTTGTGCAGTACTTTACTTTTTTATTATTATTATTTTCATGTATTTTCATTTCTGTAAGGGTGACTTTTTTTGTGCTGGAACGCATTCCCTATTATTACATGTTATAATGTGTTCAGTATACGGTAAATTCAATATGCAGTAAGGTTTTCAGGAACGCATATATACCGTATAACGAGAACTTACTGTACCTGGATAAAATTTCGTTAAAGTGAGTTTGGTGTTCATTATATAAGCAGATGGTAGTAAAAGGAAATGTTCGATGTATCAAAATTTCGTTGTATGAACATTTGTTAAGTGGGGGTTGCCTGTATTTCTTCGAGTAGAGTAAGTCCCCGATTTACGATAGAAATACGTTCCTTAAAGCCTTATCGTAAAGCGAAATAAGTGTAAACCGAACCTGTTTTTACATGTATTAGATAGGAATATGTTCCAGCTCAGTATGGAAGTCAGTCGAAAAAAGTAATCAAATTGGACAAGCCATGTGTTACCGTAAAAAAAAAAAAATTGAACAACAAGAATACTGTTTTACTCAGCTTTCTTAACCCGTAAAACTTGGGACATGTCGATAGATGTTCATCACACAAGCCTTGGGGCATGTCGATAGACGTTTAGGCATTTTTGGGCTATATTTTGGCTATTTTCTTTGCTTGTGAGCTGGCAACATTCATCAGGAGTAAACCTATGCTATACGTTACTGTGTCACCAACTCCCACGATGGATGGTGGGAACGACAGTGATTTCATGGTGTTTGATTCCTCCACCTCTCCCGTGTGCCTTACTAATACAGGCAATCCCCACACAATGAAATTTCGCTACAACGAAGGTTTCATTTTACTACCATCTGCTCGTTTAACGAACACCAAACTCGCTTTAATGAAGTCTTATCCAGGTAATTTTTTTCCAAATTTGAAAGCCCCACCATATCACGCAAGCTGACAGGCTTTTGAATACACCAGGAGCTGCTGGTACTAAGGCCTGCCTCAGGAAAAATCCTGGGACACCTATAGAATAAAGATCAAAATCAAGATCAAGCCTCTCATAGACAACACGCGCAACACTCACTCCCCAGTCAAAACATAACAGCCTCAGCAGCAGCTTGTCTTTCCTAGCTCAACTTACCATCAAAACGCCCTGCAATTGGCCTAGTGTTCGTAAGAAGACCAGGAAGTCTCTTACTCTCCAAATGAAGCTAGATATTATTCACAGACATGAGAGAGGCCAGAAAACTATAGCAGTGCTGGCCACTATCTTGACTCCATATTATACTGTCTTTATTTTCAAGTCAGCAGACTCTATTAAGGAGGCTGGTGAGACTGTATCTTCCTTGCAAGCTAAAAGAACCACCTGAACTCTTGACTCTACAATGGATAAAATGGAAAGCCTTGTGGAAATGTGGTACATAAGTTTTGTATGCAGTACAATGATGCGCACTTTGTTTACATTCCACAGGTTGCCGGTTAGTGTCTTTCCCGTTTCACTCTTCCTCCCTTCATAAAGTTAAGATCATCAACATTATAAAGTTACATACATTAGTGTACATTATAATGACTTAAATTAAACTACCTAAATGTTTAACTTCATAATTCTTACTTTCATTAAACCTTTTACTGTACTATGATGCACTCTCGCATTGCTTACTCTCAATGGAAGTTCAAATCAGGGGTTAAACTTGTTATAATCGGTTAGCTTAACGAAGTTTTGCTTAATGAAGTGTTTTTTAGGAACATAACCCCTTCGTTAAACGGGGGTTGCCTGTACTTAATAATAATAATATAACAGAGAGAGAGAGAGAGAGAGAGAGAGAGAGAGAGAGGATGCAAGGGGCCCGTTTTCTATCACTCTAGCCAAGGCTGCTGGACCCGATCGGACACAAGGCCATGTACACCGATGGTGCCACCTTATTCAACCTGTGATATTTTGGTAACTGTAGCATCTAGAGACTTCTGATTTTTTGCATTGCAGAGAGGAAGAGTTGCTTCTTGGCAGAACACCATTTGTACTCACTCGTTTATTGAATTTCCAAGTGTAATCAGTATGTGAATACAGGCTATTTTGTGTGTTTCTCGCCAAACCTGCCGAGTTAGCGTGAGCAAAAACTCCCAACCTCCCTGAGTTGTAGGGGTTAATGTTAATCTTCTGTATAGGTCCTCTCCGAGTTTAGAGGACTATTTGTGCCCTTCCTTTGTCCCTCCCGAGGCTAAGGGACAACAGGGACCTCGCCTGCCTTACTCGAAAGGAAGGCTCATGGGAGTGTGATCAGCTGATGTGGCAGATGAAGTGGGTGAAGCACCGCCTGAGTGTGAAGCAGGTGAATCACATCCTTCAAACTGGTCACTCAAAGTTGATGACCCAGCTTTAATTGACGAAGTTGAAGGTCCAGTGGGTGAAGTGGATGGTCTAGCTACAGGTTTGAAAAAAGCTGAAATTGTGGACTGTTTCACCTTTTTACATTTCTTGCTATATAATTCTCAGTAGATTTTCATCGCCTATTCCATCTGATTAAACACATTGCTACTTCTTTTGGGCTTAGGGTCATGTTCTTGCAGCAATTCCATTGCAGAGTCAATAAAACCGAAAGCTCTTTTGCAGAGTCTTGGTGTCTTCACCACAATGTAAATTATGTTTGGAAGATTTTGGACAGGGATTGGTATTAAATGTGGAGAATAATGTAAGTACAGGCAACCCCCGTTTAATGAAGGTTCACACAACGAAATTTCGCTACAACAAAAGTTTCATTTTACTACCATCTGCTCGTTTAATGAACACCAAACTCACTTTAACGAAGTTTTATCCAGGTAATTTTTTCCAAGTTTGAAAGCCCTGCCGTATCACGCAAGCCGACAAGCTTTGAATACACCAGGAGCCGCAAATATTAAGGCCTGCCTCAGGAGAAATCCAGGGACACCTGTAGAATCAAGATCAAGCTCAAGATCAAGCCTCTCGTGGACAACACACGCACCACTCACTTCCATAACAGCGTCACCAGCAGCTCGTCTTCACTCACTCAATTTACCACCAAACGCCCTGCAATGTGGCCTAGCATTCCTAAGAAGACCAGTAAGTCTCTTACTCACGAAGTGAAGCTGGATATTAATCACAGACACGAGAGAGGCGAGAAAACTATAGCATTGCTGGCCACCATCTTGACTCCATGTACTGTCTCTATTATTTTCAAGTCAGCAGACTCTATTAAGAAGACTGGTGAGACTGTATCTTCCTTGCAAGGTTAAAGAGCCACCTAAACTCGTGACTCTACAATGGATAAAATGTAAAGCCTTGTGGAAATGTGGTACATAAGTTTTGTATGCGGTACAATGATGCGTCTTTTGTTTACATTCCACAGGTTGCTGGTTAGTGTCTTTCCCGTTTCACTCTCCCTCCCTTCATAAATTTAAGATCAACATTATAAAGTTATGTACATACATACAATAGTGTACATTATAATGACTTAAATTAAATTTAACTGCCTAAATGTTAAACTTCATAATTTTTACTTTCATTAAACCTTTCACTGTACTATGATGCACTTGCTTTGCTTACTCTCAATGGAAGTTCAAGTCAGGGGTTAAACTTGTTATAATCGGTTCGCTTAATGAAGTTTTGCGTAACGAAGTGTTTTTTAGGAATGTAACCCCTTCAATTAAGTGGGAGTTCCCTGTATATCACTGAGCACAAAGTTTCACTGTGTTTGCAGTGGCAGCGCGAATGTGATTAGTTTATAGATGGCTGCGGTGCGGCGGCATAATCACAGCAACAAGTTTGGCGGGAATTTTAAATATCGTAACTGCAAATTTTTTATCGTAAATTGAAAAAATGGTAGTAGTTGTCAACTATCATATCTGCAAATACAGGTAACCCCTCTTAACGAAGGGGTTATGTTCCTAAAAACCCTTCGTTAAGTGAACTGATTATAACAAGTTTAACCCGACTTGAACTTCCATTGAGAGTAAACAAAGCTAGAGTGCATCATAATACAGTGAAAGGTTTAATGAAAGTAAAAATTATGAAGTTAAACATTTAGGCAGTTTAATTTAAGTCATTATAATGTACACTAATGTATGTATGTACGTAGCTTTATAATGTTGATGATTTTAAATTTATGAAGGGAGGAAGAGTGAAACAGGAAAGACACTAACCGGCAACCTGTGGAACCTGTAAACAAAGGGCGCATCATTGTATCACATACAAAACTTACGTACCACATTTCCACAGGGCTTTCATTTTATCCATTGTAGTCATGAGTTCAGGTGGTTCTTTTAGCTTGCAAGGAAGATACGGTCTCACCAGCCTTCTTAATAGAGTCTGCTGACTTGAAAATAGTAGAGACAGTAGATGGTGGCGAGCAGTGCTATTAGTTTTCTCTCCTCTCATGTCTGTGAATAATATCCAGCTTCACTTTGAGACTTCCTGGTCTTCTTTGAAACGCCAGGCGACATTGCAGGGCGTTTTGGTGGTAAATTGAGCGAGGGAAGATGAGCTGCTGCTGACACTGTTATCGTTTTGAACAGGGGCAGTGAGGGGTGCGCGTGTTGTCCACAGGCAACAGTCATCTGCTGTCCCAAGTGAAGATGGTGGTGATGATATGATAAGTATGATGACCTTGACTCTAGTACAATCACACAGCAGCCAGGCAGTGACAATACGCTCGGCGCACCTCGTATCTTATTGTCTACCCACCGCAAAACACCACTTTGCCAAGGGAGGGGAAGGGTACCTGCTGCACCTGACCTAATTAGACCCAGCAGCAGATGGGACTGGATAGATGGGTCAAATTTTGAGCCGCAAGTTTATAATTTTGATGAGTCAAGCTCAGGAATAAAAGTGCAAACACTCACAGCAGTGTGAGTTTTTCAATTATTTTTGGGACGAAGACATGTTGGAAACAATTGTAACTAAGTCAAACCGCTATGTGTATTTCATGAGAGGAGGTAAAGTGTTGAGTCATGAGTCTCGTGAACATCAGTGGTATGATGTAACAGTACCTGAGATGAAGGTTTTTTTGGCCCTGGTGATGCTGATGGGAGTGTCAAGAAAAATAACTATAGAGTCATTGGACCACTGACCCTGTAGTCCAGACACCAATTTTCAGCAAGGTCATGCCAGTGAACAGGTCTGTCAATATATTGCGAGCGCTTCACTTCACTGATAACTTGCAGGCATATGCAAACAACACAACTGAAAAAATTAACAAGATTCGGACTGTCTTTGATCATCTAAGAAGTAAATTCAAGGATGCGTTTTATCCTTATAAAAATGTCAACATTGATGAGAGTTTGATGTTGTGGCGTGGAAATATAAGTTTCCGCCAATATATACCATCAAAGCGCCACAGGTTTGGCTTCAAATTATTTGCATTTTGTGACTAAGACTGGTTTTGTGCAGGTGTTGTATACTGGGGATGGGACAGAATTCACTGATGATAGGAGCTTTGGTCTGTCAGGATAAAAACCATGTACTCTATGTAGACAACTGGTACACAAGTCTAGCATTATTTGAATTTCTTTCCTCTAGACAGACAGGTGGGTGTGGAACTGTGATGAAACGTAGAAAACACATGCCATATTTTCCTCCACTAGCAAACAAGGGAGACTGTGCCTACAGGAAAGCCAAAGGCACACTTGCAGTTGTATGGAAAAATAAATGAGAAGTAACACTTCTCACCACCATTCATCACCCTCAAATGGTTCTCAGCCACAATATTGATCGTTCCACCAGACAACGTATTATGAAGCGAGAGTGTGTGCTAGACTACAATACCAACATGCGTCTAGTAGACAAAGCTGATGCTATGATTTCCTCCGTAGAATGTGCCCGTAAAACACACAAGTGGTACAAGAAACTATATTTCCACCTAGTTGATATAACGATGCTGAATGCTCACATATTCAAAGAGAAGACATGCAAAAATCCAACTCTACAAGATTTTGTCATCAAGGTGGTACGTCAGTTGTTTGAAGAGAATGCTGTTGAGAACCCTACCCCAGAACGTCATGTAGTTGACAATCCTGTACGCCTCACGGGATGACACTTTCCATGCACCTTGCAACCAAGACCAGACATGAAAAAGAAAAAAGTTCAGAAAGCCTGCCATGTTTGCAGTCACACAAAAAGACGACCAAGAAAGAAGAGCGACACTCGATATTGCTGTCTTGAGTGTGATGTAGCTCTGTGCATTGAGCCCTGCTTTGCAGAATATACCCTGCTGCAATATAGAGAAGCTTGGATAGTGTAAGAAGAATAAAAAAAAATACTTCTGATCAAGTGCTCTTATTTTATGGATTTAATATATTTTATACAAAAATATGTGTCTCTTTATCAAGAATTATTCATCTCACATACATTTATCTTGTAGGTGAAAAAAATATCTGTAAAACAATGCAAAAAAAGGAAATGTTGCCATACACCAAAATCGTACATCTGGCAGCATCGCTGAATGAGCCAAATTTAAAGTCCCAGCAGGACATTTAAAAATGGCAATTTCTAACTTTAGCTTTTTTTTTTTACTTTTATAAACATTTCGAGTTATATGGGATCAAAAACGGAAAAACTATTTTTTGGTGACCTGGATGAGTAAATGGTATGTAAATGAATGCTGACCTCTTACGGGTTAATGTAGAAGAGTAGGGGAGAAGGGTTGGGGGGGAGGAGGGAGGTTATAGGAGGATGAGTTACCATCCATGAAAATGTCTTTGTAACTTTTCTCCTTGTGTGATTCCTGTGAACCCACTAGTGGAGGGCTATTGCTCACTGACTTGCACTCTCACTAGATTCCTTACTTTCGCCACTAATAAGCCTCTTTAATGCCATTATACGTTTGGAAATGAAAAACTACAGAATGCAGAAGAATGTTGTTTTTTTCAAGACTGCAGCAGGACTAGGAATGTACACTGGTATTCAGTATGCCGTTTTACTGGTATTGGTGGTAAAACCATTATCAGAACGGAACAATGAGGGCTGCGGGGAGGGAGAGGCCAGAGTTTTGTTTACAACCATGTGTGCGGCCGTTTGATTACCAGATATTTTTACCTCTAATAAGCCTTTAGTGTTAATGTAAGTTTATAAATGAAAAACTATAGACAGAATGCATGAGAAAGTTATTCTGATGACCATGGTAGCACAACTGGCAGAGGGGGGAGGGAGAGGTCAGGGAGCCTTTGTTTACAACCACATGTGTGGATGTTCGACTATCAGGTATTTATTTGAGTATATTAAATAAAACTTTTGTGTTCGAGTATTGAAAGTTGGACTATTAAGACATTCAAATATTGAATTTCCACTGTACTTATAATCTTTATTAATTCAGAGTTATTACATTCAATATATTGCTTTCTTGATGGCTTTATAATGGAAGACACTCTACAGATGGATTACCAGCTCAGCAATCAAAAACTCTCACCTGATGGAGGAGAAAAATACTATGCAGAGATTCGACAATTAGAGAAAGAAATTGCTAAGAAGAAGAGTACTGGTATGTACAGGTAAGATATGTATAGTTTTTTTTCTTTTCTATTCTCTCTCTCTCTCTCTCTCTCTCTCTCTCTCTCTCTCTCTCTCTCTCTCTCTCTCTCTCTCTCTCTCTCTCTCTCTCTCTCTCTCTCTTTCCACATTGCATTGTATATTGTTGAGTGTACAGATATTTATTTACTATGAAGCATGATTATTTGATGAAATAATTGATTTGTAATTCAACCCATAAATGGTAGAACATTTCAGAATTATTAATATATTACATGGTCATAATCACTAATATTAGATCAGATGGTATGTGCTTAGTAAAACCAAGAATAGTAAATTTTTATTTCTTTAGCCATTCATTCCATCTGGTTTATTTTCCATATTGTTTGTTAAGATGACTTATTTCACATACTAGTTCTCATGGGTGATCCTGTTGGGTAACTAGTTTAATCTGTATTCTGTACAACCCTCTGCTGATTGAAAAAAAAAAAAAAAAAATCTTTTCAAAGTTTAATTTACAAGACCAGGGACCATATAAAAACACCTTTAAGAGCAAAAATGCTACTCTTAAAGTTAATATTACTTTTAAAATTGCCCCAACTCAAGAAAGGACTTTCAGAGTTGTGAGTTTGCTCGTAGAATTGCTTTCAAAGCAGATGCAAGACAAAAAGTATCTTGAATGTACCTTGGCCTCAACTGAGAATGAGTATTGCTTTATCATTAAAGGTGGAATGGTGTTGGAATATTATCAGCCTAGGAGATTTTTTTGCTGTGATGTGTTGAATGAAAATATTTACTATAGTCTGTTCATCCAAAGAATCCAGGCCGAAACTGCTAGTTCGGTTGGCAGCCCTGCCCACCCACCTCCGCCACTAAACCTTCCCGACACAAATTTTCTTCAAGTACATTTATTTTTCTTCAAGCTATAAACTTGTATATCTATTGAGTTAAGTGAAGAAAAATAAATGTACTTGAAGAAAATTTAATGTCGGAAGGTTTAGTATGGCGGGCTGGCACTGCCAACCGAACTAGCAGTTTCGGCCTGGATTCTTTGAATGAACGGACTATAATGTCCATTAAGAGAAAGAATCTCATTGAGACCTCTGTGTTAAGTTGGCAGCCCTGTTCCCTCCCCTTCTCCACAGTTTGAGTGAAACACAACCTCCCTTGAAAATACTAAGTTCTTCATAACTTGACAATTACACAAGTTAAGCAAATTTTAATTAGATCCACAGATGAAGCAATATTTTGTCAGTTCTTTTTTTCAACTTAACATGTTATAAAACAAGGTAATTATAGCAAGTTTAAGTTAAAGAATAAAATTTTATGGCATATATACCAATTAATGTACATTTATAAAGCTTGGGCATTATGAAGTTGTGCTCAGAATTAAACTTGCCATCTTGGCATTTTATACTCAGGAATATGATGGTATTTTCAGATTTAACAAAAAGTGATCTGAAAGAGAAAAGGAAAGATTGCTATGCATATCTTTTGTGTTGTGTTGCATCTTCCAATGTTGTGTTGGAAGCAGAGTAGAAAGGAGGTGGCTGCTTTTTCCTTCCCTCCTTCCCCACACACACTTATTAGACTTTAATCATAACAAATGTTCATTTACAGATTTGAACATTGATTAAAGCATTACTATTTTGAACAATCATGTTGATATTAATGCTAGAGAAAATTAAATTAATTTGATATGTTGGAACTGTTCACCTAGTCAGATTCAAAGAATGGGGAACAGTATATTCAAATATTATCAGTTATATTAAGTGTCACTACAGTGTCTGTGAGGACACATACCTTGGTGTGTGTAAAGAAGTTCAATCTTCCTTTATGTGTTTCTGTGCCACTGCTAAACAAAATTTTTAAATTAAAAGCATGACTATGTGGCTTTTGCTCAAAAGTAAAGCACGTGGCCACTTGACAAGACCTGATTCATCGTATGGTCTGATTAGACCATATTTACTGTCACTGCTAAACCTGCAACACATGTGGTAAGTCTGTCTAATTCTGACTAGTTTGACATTATAAACATCCTGAGAATGTGTTGGTATGAGGAAATTTTACTTATGTACCATATAGTTAATAAAATGTATTTCTTAGAAAAGGGCAATCTTTAGAGAATTTAAGCGATAATTCACTTTTGTTCAGTGTGACTTGAATGGAATGGGAAGCTTTTACTTTTTGTATAGTTAACAAACTATTTCCTAGAAAAGGGCAGTCTATGGAAAGCAAGCATAAGTGTGAATTAATTTTCTGTTGAATGTGACCTTGACGCAACCTAAAAATCTCATCATCAACTGACTCGTGCCTTTTTTCTGTGATCCCTATTTATTATGGAATCCTTATTAAAGCATTTTGAGAGTAAAGATATATCAATTTTGACAGGTATTTACCTCAAGTTCCTGAGAACAAGCAGCTAGTGGGTTCTGATAAATCTCCATCGGTTGAAGATTCCAAACTGGAAGAAAAAAAGAAGAAACTGCAGGAGCTCCAGGTTAGATAATATTTCACATTTTAGTTAATAAAGTTAGTGTTGAAAACTAAAATATGTCATCTGCTGTATAATGCTTGCTGCTATTGTGTGTGTGTGTGTATTTATCTATTTGTGTATTACAGGGCCCGAGCTAAGCTCTCTGTCTCCTGTCTCCTTGTCCATTCCTGTCATATCTCTCTTTCATCTGATTGACACACACTGCATCAACGACATCACTGCTCAGTTTATTACACTTATCAATGCTACGATGCGGGAAACTGTATTTTCTCATGTCATTTAGACAGATGTCTTTTATTAGGTTTTTTCCATGTCCTCGGAGATGATTACTTGTGGTCACCTTTATCAACTCTCTGTCCAGTATGTCAATCTTGTTCACCAATTTATACATAGTTATCATGTCTCCTCTTGTTCTTCTCTCTTCTAATGTGGTCAGCCCCAGCTTCCTCAGTCTTTCCTCATAGTCTAACTCCTGAGTCCTGGTACCATCCTTGTTGCCAGCCTCTGTACCCTTTCTACCTTCTTCACATTTTTCTTCATATGCGGTGACCAGACACAAGCTGCATATTCTAACTGGGGTCTTATTAAGGTACATAATATCTTCTTCATCATTCCTTCATCTAGGTAGTGGAATGCAAGGCCAATATTTTGAAGCATGTTATATGTTTTCCAAAAAATCTTGTTAATGTGTTTCTCCGGTGACAAAGTGTTTTGCACGGTTACTCCTAAGTCTTTCTCCTCATTGGTCTCTTTAATTTTCTCATCACCCAGCCTGTAATCCCAGTTTGGTCTGTATCTACTTCTTCCCATTTTCATAACATGGGTCTTGTCTATATTAAATTCCATCTGCCACTCCTTACTCCACTCATATATTTTATCAAGATCTTCCTGTAACTTGTTACAATCTTCCACATTCTTTACTCTCCTCATAATTTTAGTATCGTCCGCAAACATGTTCATGTAACTGTCAATTCCTACTGGCATATCATTAACATAAATCAAAAACATGATGGGACCAAGCACTGACCCTTGTGGAACTCCACTGGTTACCTTCTTCCACTCGGACTTCCTTCCTCTCACCACTGTTCTCATTTCTCTTCCCATTAAGTAATTTTCCATCCATTTTGCTAGTTTATCATTTACTCCTCCAATCTTCTTTAGTTTCCACATCAGTCTATTGTGTGGTACTTTATCAAAGGCCTTTCTCAAGTCCAGGTAGATAGCATCCACCCATCCCTCTCTATGTTGTAGTATGTCAGTCACTCTTGAATAAAAACATAATAAATTGGATACACGATCTTCCTTTTCTGAAACCAAACTGTCTTTCACTCAGAATGTTTTCACTTTCTAGATACTCACTCCACTTAGCTTTAATTACTTCTTCACATACCTTGCACAATATACTAGTCAACGATACTGGTCTATAATTTAGCGGTTCCATTCTACTACCATTCTTATATATAGGCACAATGTCAGCTCTTTTCCACTCTTTCGGGACTAATCCTGTTTGTATGGAGGTTTCCACAATATCAAATACGGGTTCAACAATTGATCCTTACATTCATTTAGCAACCTCCCAGATATGCCATCAGGCCCCATTGATTTATTAATATCCAGATTGCTTATAATTTTCCTTACATCTTCCTTAGTAACCATGATGTCCTGCATTTGCTTTATTTCCGTAGGCCTTCCTCCCATAAAATGCTCCTCCTTTGTAAACACTTTGCAAAAGTTGTCGTTCAAAATTTCAGCTATATCTCCAGCATCCTCATATACTTCTTCCCATTTTTACCTTTTCTATTGCCTCCCTTATATTTAGTTTTCCATTTATGAATTTGTAAAACATTTTGGGTCACTATCACAGTTTTCCACCACCCTCTGTTCATATTCCTTCTGTGCTGTTCTCCTTACTTCAACATATCTATTCCTTGCTGTTTTGTAAACTTCTCTTGATAATACATCACTGTTTTTCTTAAGTTTCTTCCATGCCTTTTCTTTGTTCTTTTTTGCTTCTTCACAATTTCTATTAAACCACTGTTTATTATTTAAAGTCCTCTTTCTGTAATATGGCACAAACTTTTCACAGCAGAGTTATACAAATCCATAAATTTATCGTATTTCAATTGCATATCCCTTTCCTGGTATACCACGGACCAGTCAATTTCATTAAAGAACTCCCTTATATGGTTATAATTTGCCCTAATATAATTTAATTTTTCCTCCCTGCGTTCCACAATCTTATTCGTGCTTAATTCCGTATCCAGCTCAAAGCTTAGGACATCATGATCGCTTTTCCCCAAGGGACATTTATGTTCAATTTCCTCTTTAGAGATGCCCTGGTAAATACCAAATCCAACCTTGCTGCAACATCTTGTCCCCTGCACCTTGTTGGTGATCTCACCCACTGTGTCATCAAGTTATTTGTTGCTACCTTTAACAATTCCTCTGCCCACTCACCACCGTTCACCACTTCGTAGTCTTCCCACACTATTTCTTTACAATTAAAGTCTCCGACTATCATCACTCTATCCTTTCTGATGAGTTCTTGCTTCATTCTGTCTAGAGTATTTCTCATCACCATTTGGTACTGTTCATATTCCCAAGCACTGGTTCTGGGTGGTATGTATACTGTTATAATATTAATGTCCCTCTTGCCATCTGTTATAAGCATACTTATCACTTCCTCATTTCTCTTACTATAGTTCACCTCCTTCACTATCAGATCTTCCTTAGTAAGAACCATTATACCACCACCTCCTTTATTTTTCTATCATTTCTCCATACTTTGTAGTGTTTTACAACAAACCAGTCTAGCTTTATTTCGGCCTTAGCTTTGTTTCCACTACACACATTATGTCCGGTTCGTTATTTCTTAGGTAATCCATACATTCTAGCCTCTTAGACAGAAATCCATCTATATTCATGTAAGTCACTTGTATTCCATTCCTAGTCTCTTTCTTCCATGTAATGTCTATTCCGTCTGTTTTATCCACCACTTCTTTAGCCTCCCATTTCTCATCCTCCAAAAACTTGGTCTTTTCCTCCTCTGTTCTTTCGTCATTCCTCTCTTTCACTTCAGTTACAAGCTCTTTCATTTTCATTCGCTCATCCTGTGACATATTTCTTCTTATGTAAATTGTTTTGGTTTCCTCAGAGTCCTTAAGTTTCCAAGCCCTCCTCAACAAGGCCTCAGCTGCCACCTGAGACTTTAATTTCAATTTTAATGGTCTATTCTTGCCTTCCTCAAAAGCTCCCAATCTCACACTTTCTTCTACCTCAGCATATAGGTCCTCTTCCTCCACAGAGATCTTATTCAGTAAAGACTTAATCCTGTCATTTTCCTTATTCCTCCTATCCTGCCAGTTTCTGTTAGTTTCCTCCCTCAATCCTGTTATGATCACACATTTTTTCTTTTCAGCAATATCTCTCACCACATACTCATTTTCCTTTAGTGCCTTTACCATTTCACTCTGCATAATCACTTTATTTTCCTCTTCCTGCTTTTTCACTATCTCCTAAAGGACCTTTGTACCTCCTGATGTTCATGGTTCACTTCTTTCATCCTGGCATCAATTAGATTAAGGCATTCCTCCTTCCTCAAGTCCCCTTCGGATATTTTCATCTCCATTTCTAGGAGTTTAGCCTTCATCTCTTCACATTGTTTCCTTAGTTGTTGGTTTTCCTTCTCCATCTCTACTTTTTCCTTCAATAGCTCTTTATTCGCTATCGTTAACAAATAGATCTATTTTTTGAACGAATCATTCTAGGCTATAACTCTATCCAGTTTTTCTTCTATGGACAAAATGTTTAGGAACTTACTTTCCAGTGCCTGGATTCTTGCATCCATATCTAATTTCTCCAGTCCTCTTGTAGTTACAAAACCTTCAAAATCCTTGGGTTGCCTAAGAGTAGCCACCATGTTTGTTATCGTCAGCTGATTATGGCCAAAACAATCACCGCCCACACTCTCCTCTCATCGTCAGCTCCATATTCACTTTCAAAACAATCACAGTAGGACACAACAGGACACTCTCAGGGACCCGGGCCCTGTCCACCATAGGTCATTTTCAACACTATCCGCGACAGTAGGACATCAACAGGTGTGTGTGTGTGTGTGTGTGTGTGTGGCCCTGTAACACCATAGGTATTTTCACTTAGTTTCCGTTTGCAGGGCTTGTGTGTGTGTGTGTGTGTGTGTGTGTGTGTGTGTGTGTGTGTGTGTGTGTGTGTGTGTGTGTGTGTGTGTGTGTGTGTGTTTGTGTTAGTTGTATTTACCTAGTTGTCTGCTTTCACCCATCCTCTCTGCTTTCCCCTGTGACCTCAGAGCTCATCCACCGATCTTCAGGTAGGACTGCATAATTCCACTTGTCCACACAAAGTGCCACCCCTAGAGTTACATCCTGTACCTCTTTTTATGCTGAACAGGGCTTACTGACCATGCATTTGGTAGTGCCTCTTTTTGAACCCAGCCCTCTCAATTGTGAGTCAAGCGTCCACAATATCTGGGTTCTAACCACTACACTATGTGTGTGTGTGTCCTTGTGTGTACTTGTGTAAGTCCACGGTTGTCTGCTGGTCACCCAGCCAGTCTTCCCCATGACAGACGAGTGTGTTTTTAATTCTAGGTTGTCTGTGAAGTCTTATTCAGTGATCAGAGTAGAGAATCTTTACAGGACTGAGAACAAAACAACAATGAAAGTACAATCAGTTACATCCTGAGATGAACATTATCAAGATTCTCTAATTGTGATCATGTGAAACCACACATATCAGAGCTTAGACCAATCTTCAGGTAGGACTGAAACCACATCAACACACAACACACACCGGGAAAGCGAGGCCACAATCCCTCGAGTTACATCCCGTACCTATTTACTGGTAGGTGAACAGGGGCTACACACTAAGAGGCTTGCCCATTTGCCTCACTGCTTACCGAGACTCGAACCCTGGCCTCTTGTTTGTGAGTCGAGCGTGCTAACCACTACACTACGCGGTGTGTAAGTGTGTGTATTTACCTATTTGTATTTACCCATTTGTGTATTACAGGGCCCGAGCTAAGCTCTCTGTGTCGTGTCTTCTTGTCTACTCCTGTCATATCTCTCTTTCATCTGATTGACGCACACCGCGTCAATGACATCACTGCTCAGTTTATTCTACTTATCAATACTACGATGCGGGAAACTCTACTTTCTCACGTCATTTAAACAGATGTCTTTTATTAGTTTTTTTTCCATGTCCTCGGAGATGATTACTTGTGGTCAACCTTTATCAATTCTCTGTCCAATATGTCAATCTTGTTCACCAATTTATACATAGTTATCATGTCACCCCTTGTTCTTCTCTCCTCTAATGTGGTCAGCCCCAGCTCCCTCAGTCTTTCCTTATAGTCTAACTCCCTGAGTCCTGGTACCATCCTTGTTGCCAGCCTCTGTACCCTTTCCACCTTCTTCACATTTTTTTTCATGTGTGGTGACTAGACGCAAGCTGCATATTCTAACTGGGGTCTTATTAAGGTGCATAATATCTTCATCATTCCTTCATCTAGGTAGTGGAATGCAAGACCAATATTTTGAAGCATATTATATGTTTTCCAAAATATCTTGTTTATGTGTTTCTCCGGTGACAGAGTGTTTTGCACTGTTACTCCTAAGTCTTTCTCCTCATTGGTCTCTTCAATTTTCTCATCTCCCAGCCTGTAATCCTTGTTTGGTCTGTATTTACTTCTTCCCATTATCATAACATGGCTCTTGTTTATATTAAATTCCATCTGCCACTCTTTACTCCACTCATATATTTTATCAAGATCTTCCTGTAACTTGTTACAATCTTCCACATTCTTTAGTCTCCTCACAATTTTAGTATCGTCCGTGAACATATTCGTGTAACTGTCAATTCCTACTGGCATATCATTAACATAAATCAGAAACATGATGGGACCAAGCACTGACCCTTGTGGAACTCCACTGGTTACCTTTTTCCACTCTGACTTCTTTCCTTTCACCACTGTTCGCATTTCTCTTCCCACTAAGTAATTTTTCATCCATTTTGCTTGTTTATCACTTACTCCTCCAAGTCCACGAACATATTCGTGTAACTGTCAATTCCTACTGGCATATCATTAACATAAATCAAAAACATGATGGGACCAAGCGCTGACCCTTGTGGAACTCCACTGGTTACCTTTTTCCACTCTGACTTCTTTCCTTTCACCACTGTTCGCATTTTTCTTCCCACTAAGTAATTTTCCATCCATTTTGCTAGTTTATCACTTACTCCTCCAATCATCTTTAGTTTCCACATCAGTCTATTGTGTGGCACTTTATCAAAGGCCTTTCTCAAGTCCAGGTAAATAGCATCCACCCATCCCTCTCTATGTTGTATGTCAGTCACTCTTGAATAAAAACATAATAAATTGGATATGCACGATCTTCCTTTTCTGAAACCAAACTGCCTTTCACTCAGGATGTTTTCACTTTCTAGATACTCACTCCACTTTGTTTTAATTACTTCTTCACATACTTTGCACAATATACTAGTCAACGATACTGGTCTGTAATTTAACGGTTCCATTCTACTTCTATTCTTATACAGTAAAAGTCCTGAAATCCGGAAGTCATGGGGGTTAAGGCATGACGGATTCTAGGATTTTCCAGATTGTAAGATAGTAAGGCTGAAAGTAAGATTAAAATCTTGAGGGTACTATGTAAACCCCACTAAACTCTTTGTAGTACTGTCATAACATCTGACAGGGATTGCTACTACCACCAGTCCACTGTGTACTTCCTCATCACACCACACAAGATTCACGTAGGCTTCTTTTTTTTTCTTGAAGATTTGCCAGACTATGGGGGGAGTGACATGGGCCTTTCCAGCCATTATGGCAGCCCATATGTGATGATTGCTCTTTTCCTACTTGTCAACTTGTATTTGTGTAGGTGATTTCACTATTTTATGTAGGCTACTCCACCATCCACATATACTGAGAAGTTTGAGTGATTGTACTGTACTGTACCCCACATAATATGTATACAGTCCACAATACTTATGTCACACTTTATAAAATAATTTTAAGTATAATACAAAACACATTTCATAACATAAAACATTTAATGATGTCTGATAAAGGGAAACAAAAAGAAAGGAAGGCCTCCAACATCATACGCCAGCCAATCATGTCACCGGCGTTGAGCATACACCAGCTGGACTACCCACGCAGATAACAGGACTCCACAACACACACACACACACACACACACACACACAGGAAACAACAAGGAAGATTTGGTTGAGAAGAGATCTCGGTGAAAAGGAAAGAGAAATGTTAAATGAGTTGAGAAAGGATGCTTTGAAAAAAAATGAAGAGAGGACAGAAGAGAAGAAGAAAGAGTTTTTCTGGAGAATCTTGGATATGAGACTGAGGAAGTGGTTCATAACCCAGAAAAGTACAGCAAGAAAGGACTAAAGAAACTTACGTATGAGCGGAATGTAATGTATTCCAACATAAATGGAGTGATATCGGGGATTTTAGAACTCAACGATTACTTGAGGGACAAGAACCCAGATATTGTGGGTCTTACTGAAACAAAACTGAGAGAGGAGAAGACCTGATGATGGTTGGAGAAGGAAATATAATGTTTGGAAAAGAAATAGAGTAGGTAAGATGGGAGGAGGAGTGATGTTGCTGGTTAAAAAGATATAAAGGTGGATCAAGTGAAAGAAGGTATGGGAAAGGCAGAAGTGCTAAAGATCAGAGCAGAAACTAATGAAGGAAAAAGAGGCACTACATAGTGGTGTACGTACCACCTAAGACAAATGCATGGTCAGTACAGGAATATGAAGAAATGATAAGTGATACAGGAACATGTCTGGAAGAAATGTTGGGTGGCTGTGAACGAACTATAATGATGGGAGATTTTAATTGTAAAGAGGTGTGTTGGGAGGACTGGTCAATGGAAGGATCAGAGACAACATGGGAAATACACTATTGACACTGGCAATGGAAAATGTGTTAACTCAGTGGGTCAAAGAAGATACTAGGTTTGGAGGAGAGGAGCATCGTCAAGACTGGACTTGGTCTTTAGTACAGAGCCAATGGTCATTGAGGAGATGAGGGTGGAGTGCCCTTTAGCAAAGAGTGATCATGCAGTTTTGGAGTTCAAGGTGATAGATGAAGAGAAATCTAGAAGAAATGAAGAATATAAAGTGGGAAGATGGAATTATGCCAAGACAGATTTTGGAAACCTAAAGAAATTCTTTCAAGAGACAAATTGGATGAAATTCAAGAGTGCTAAGGAGCAAATGAAAAGTGGAAGGAATTTATAAAAATATACAAAGAAGGTGAGAAAAATTTGTACCAATAAGACAACATAGAGAAGTTGGAAAGCAGGACTGGTTTAACGATAGATGTGAAAAGGCTAGAACAAGAAAAGAGGATGCATGGAAGAGGTGGAGAAGGAAAAGACGGATTAAGCAGTGGGAAAGTTACAAAAGAGCAAGAAATGAATATGTGTTGATTAGAAGAGAAGAAAGAAAGAAACAAGAAAAGGATATAATTGATAAATGTAAAGACCAACCAAGGCTTTTTACAGACATGTGAACAACAACATCAAAAATAGAGAAAGTATTGAAAGTTTAGAAGTAAATGGAGTATGCAGTGAGGATCCCAGGAAATGGCAGAGGCTATGAATGGATGCTTTCGGAAGGTATTCACAAAGGAGACTGCTTTTGACAAACCACTGGTAATGGAACAGAAAGGGATTATGAAGGAGTTTCAAGTAACTGTGGAGGAGATCAAGAATATGATGGGGAGTTTAGAAGTGAGAAAAGCTGTGGGACCTGATGGGGTATCAGGATGGATTTTAAGAGAATGCAGGAGCAACTGGCAGAAAAAGTTTGTGAAGTAATTGATGCCTCATTAAGGGAAGGTGTAGTGCCCCAAGACTGGAAAAGAGCTAACATTGTCCCAATCTATAAATCAGGTAACAAGAGAGACCCATTGAACTATAGACCAGTGTCACTTACAAGTGTGGTAGCTAAGATGTGTGAGAGGGTGGTGAAGAATAGATGGACAGACTTCTTGGAGAAAAATGACATACTTTGTGAGTGTCAATTTGGTTTTAGAAAAGGGCGTTCATGCACGACAAACCTGATATGTTACTATTCGAGGGTGATAGATGTAATACAGGAAAGAGATGGTTGGGCTGATGGAATATATCTGGATTTAAAAAGGCCTTTGATAAGGTACCACACGGAGACTGATCTGGAAACTTGAAATGGTAGGAGGAGTGCATGGCAGTTTACTAAAATGGATGGAAGACTTTTGGTAGGAAGAGAAATGAGAACAATAATTAAGGACAGACCATCAGAATGGGGCTTGGTGGAGAGTGGAGTTCCACAGGGATCAGTGTTGGCACCAGTAATGTTCGCGGTCTACATAAATGACATGGTGGATGGGGTGTCCAGTTATGTGAGCCTATTTGCAGGCGATGCAAAATTGTTAAGAAAAGTGAGATGTGACAAAGATTGCGAACTACTCCAGGAAGACTTGGACAGAATATGGAAATGGAGCTGTACATGGCAAATGGAGTTCAACACGACAAAATGCAAGAAAATAGAGTTTGGCAAGAGTGAAAGAAGAATCAGGAGTATGTACAAGATAGGAAATGAAGACATAAAAACCAGTCATGAAGAAAAAGACCTTGGGGTGACAATTACCAATGACCTATCGCCAGAGAGACATATAAACAAAATAATTGGAGAAGTATTGAACTTATTGAGGAACATAAGAGTGGCGTTCGTATATTTAGATGAAGAAATGATGAAGAAAATAATTACTGCAATGATAAGACCGAGGCTTGAATATGCAACAATACAGTGGGCTCCGAACTTAAAGAAACACATAAGGAAACTAGAGAAAGTACAGAGGGCTGCAACAAAAATGGTGCCTGACTTAAGAGATTTGACTTATGAAGACAGACTGAAAAGAATGCAACTTCCGACCCTGGAAAACAGAAGAGAAAGGGAGACCTGATAGCAATATACAGAGTGATGATTGGCATGGAAAAATGGATAGGGAAGATCTGTGTATGTGGAATGAAAGAATGTCGAGAGGGCATGGGAAAAACTAAAATGGCCACTTATAGGAGAGATGTGAAAAATATAGCTTCCTCATAGAAGGGTGGAAGCATGGAATAGTTTAGACGTGGAAGTGGTCAACGCAAGGAATATTCATGATTTTAAGAAAAAGCTGGACATTAATAGATATGGAGACGGGACAACACGAGCATAGCTCTTTTCCCGTATGTTACAATTAGGTAAATACAATTAGGTAAATACACACACACACACACACACACACACACACACACACACACAGCACGCACATCATAAAACACCACTTATAATACCTCCAAATATTATTCTCTTACGAGTTTGTGTTAAACTCAATGTCGGTGATGACATCTTCGGTTTTGGCTATTATTATTATATATATATATTACTATTATTTCTTACTTTTATATATTTAACTCATCCTTTAAAATTTTCCGGATTATAAGGATTTCCAGATTATAAGGTTCCGGATTTAAGGAGTTTTACTGTATATAGGCACAATGTCAGCTCTTTTCCACTCTTTCGGGACTATTCCTGTTCATACGGAGGTTTCCACAATATCAAATATGGGGTTCAGCAATTGATCTTTACATTCTTTCAGCAACCTCCCAGATATGCCATCAGGCCCCATTGATTTATTAATATCCAAGTTACTTATAATTTTCCTTATATCTTTAGTAACCATGATGTCGTGCATTTGCTTTATTTCCGTAGGCCTTTCTCCTGTAAAATGCTCCTCATTTGTAAACACTTTGCAAAAGTTGTTGTTCAATATTTCAGCTATATCTCTAGCATCCTCATATACTTCTTTCCCAACTTTTACTTTTTCTATTGCCTCCCTTTTATTTAATTTTCCATTTATGAATTTGTAAAACATTTTAGCGTCACTATCACAGTTTTCCACCACTCTCTGTTCATATTCCTTTTGTGCTGTTCTCCTTACTTCAACATATCTATTCCTTGCTGTTTTGTAGACTTCTCTTGATAATACTTCACTGTTTTTTTAAGTTTCTTCCATGCCTTTTCTTTGTTCTTTCTTGCTTCTTCACAATTTCCGTTAAACCACTGCTTATTATTTAGTCTTCATTCTGTGATATGGCACAAACTTCTTCACAGCACAGTTATATAAATCCATAAATTTATCATATTTCAATTGCATATCCACTTCCTGGTACACCACAGACCAGTCAATTACATTAAAGAACTCTCTTATATGGTTGTAATTTGCCCTGACATAATTTAATTTTTCCTCCATGTACTCCACACTTTTCCATGCTTAATTCTGTATCCAGCTCAAATCTTAGGACATCATGGTTGCTTTTCCCCAAGGGACATTCATGTTCAATTTCCTCTTTTAGGGAGATGCCCCTGGTGAATACCAAATCCAACCTTGCTGCAACATCCTCTCCCCTACACCTTGTTGGTGATCTCACCCACTGTGTCATCAAGTTATTTGTTGCTACGTTTAACAATTCCTCTGCCCACTCACCACCATTCACTACTTCGTAGTCTTCCCACACTATTTCCTTATAGTTAAAGTCCAGGACTATCATCATTATCTTTTCTGGTGAGTTCCTGTTTTATTCTGTGTAGAGTATTTCTCATCACCTCTTGATACTGTTCATAATTCCAAGCACTGGTTCTGGGTGGTATGTATACTGTTATAATATTAATGTCCCTCTTACCATCTGTTATAATTATACTTATCACTTCCTCATTTCCCTTACTAAAGTTCACCTCCTTCACTATCAGATCTTTTTTAGTAAAAACCATTATACCACCACCACCTTTATTCTTTCTATCATTTCTCCATACTTTGTAGTGTTTTACATCAAACCAATCTAGCTTTATTTCGGGCCTTAACTTTGTATCCATCACACACATTATGTCCGGTTTACTGTTTCTTAGGTAATCCATTCTAGCCTTTTAGACAGAAATCCATCTAGATTCTTGTATGTCACTTGAATTCCATTCCTAATCTCTTTCTTCCATGTTTCAGTCTATGTACTGTTTATTCCATCTGTTTTATCCACCACTTCTTCAGCCTCCCATTTCTCATCCTCCAAAAAAACTTGGTCTTTTCTTCCTCGGTTCTTTCTTCATTCTTCTCTCTCACTTCAGTTACAAGCTCTTTCATTTTCATTCTTTCCTCCTTTGTCATATTTCTACTTATGTAAATTGTTTTGGTTTCCTCAGTCTTTAAGTTTCCAGGCCCTCCTCAGTAAGGCCTCGGCTGCAACCTGAGACTTTAATTTCAATTTTAATGGTCTACTCTTGCCTTCTTCATAAGCTCCTAGTCTCACACTTTACTCTATTTCAGCATATAGGCATTTGTGTGTGTGTGTGTGTGTGTGTGTGTGTGTGTGTGTGTGTGTGTGTGTGTTTACCTAGTTGTATTTACCTAGTTGTATTGTACAGGGCTCGAGTGGGGCTCATAGTGTCCTGTCTCCATATCTCTATTTATCTCATTTTTCCTTAATGCTATGCACATTAAGTGCTGTAACAACTTCATTATCCAATGCATTCCACTTTTCCACCATTCTTTTTGGAAAATTATATCTTTCAGTATTCTTCACACACTGCCGCATCCTGATTTTCTTTACATACCCTCTTGTCCTTCTATCTTCTTTTGTCACCAGCACCAGGTCTTCCTTGTCTATTTTTTCAATGCCATTGACTATCTTGTACATGTTATTAGGTTCCCACGTTCTCTTCTATCTTGTAAGGTTGGCAGTCCCATTTCCTTCAGTTGTTCTTCATATGTTAGATCCTTTAATTCCAGCACCATCTTTGTAGTAATCTTCTATATCCTTTCCAATTTTCTTATATCCCTCTTAGAGATAGGAGACCACACCACTGTTGCATATTCCAGCCTTGGACGTATCATGCTTGTGATGATTTTTTCATCATATCTTTGTCCATGTATTGAAATGCCACTCTTATATTAGTCAACATTTTATACATATGGTAATCCAGATATCTTGCTTATGTGTTTTTCAGGGCTCATATTTTAATGTATGATCACTCCCAGATCTTTTTTTCTCTTTAGTCTTCGTTATTTGTTCCTCTCCCATCAAATAGTTCCATACCGGTCTTCTCTTACTTTTTCCTAGTTCCATTATGTGACATTTCTTGGTATTAAACTCCAATTTCCACTTCCTGCTCCAGTCATAGATCTTGTTTATATCTTTCTGCAACAGCAGACAGTCCTCTGTGGTTTTGATATCTCTTAGCAACTTTGCATCATCAACAAATAAGTTTATATAACTGCTTACCCAATGTGAATGTCGTTTACATAAATCTGAAACATAATGGGGGTAACACTGATCCTTGTGGCACTTCACTTGTTACTTTACGCCAAGATGAGTATTTATCTCTGATCAAAGTTCTCATTTTCTCGTCTTTCAAATAATCTCTTGTCCATTCGAGCAAGATTTCTCGCATTCCTCCTATGTTCTCTAGTTTCCAAAGTAGTCTTCCATGAGGGACTTTATCAAAGGCCTTTTTAACACCCAGCCTGATACACCATAACATAACATAAATAATAGGATAACAAAGGGCCACCAGGGCCCATCTAAGTTATCCTGTATTAGTCGCACTACGACCTCGTCATCAGTACTTAAAGATACACTTACAAGTACACAATACATTATATACCAATTCTAAATATTTGGCCCATTAACAGGGCTAAGTCCTGCAGCGAATTCCTCTACAATCTGTGATCCCCATACATGGGGATCTTGTCTTGTTTAACTATAGTAAATTTCTTATAAAAACTATCATGCAGCGCTATACATAATTATAAATCTAATAAATTTAAGTGCTTATCTAATCTGTTTTTAAACATTGTCAAACTAGTGCTATTTACAACCGTCTCTGGCAATGCATTCCAGAAGTCTACCACCCTATGACTAAAGAAATATTTTCTTATATCTAACCTGCAGCCTTGCTTTCTAATCTTCCTGCCATGATTTCTAGTCTACTTCTCTCCTCTAAGGTAAAGAAAGATCTCACATCTATGTAGTTTGTATCTGAGAACATTTTAAATAACTCTATCATATCCCCTCTTATACATCTCTCAAATGAAAACATGTTTAATTCCCTTAATCTATCTTTATACTCCAGGCACTTTAGTGCTGTTATCATCCTAGTTGCTCTTTTCTGAACTGCTTCTAACATGTTGATATCCTGCCTATAATGGGGTGACCAGGCCTGTATGCAATACTCTAAATGGGGCCTAACATAGGAATTATATAAGCTACGCACCACTTCCTTACTTTTATAACTAACATTTCTATTTATAAAACCGAGGATCCTATTTGCCCTATTTCTTGCTTCTAAACATTGCATTGAAAATTTCATAGTCCTGTCTATCACTACTCCTAAATCCTTTCCCTCCTCAACTGCCTCTAGCCAACATCCCTCCATCTCATATCTAAAGTTTGTGTTGTCTTTACCTAAATGCATAACCTGACACTTTTTAGAATTAAACTGCATCTGCCATCTGTCTGCCCATGCTGTCAGCCTGTCCAGGTCTTGTATTCTGTAATTGTCCTTTTTACCCTGTACTGCACATGCTATCTTAGTATCATCTGCAAACTTTGATACTTTGCTACTAATTCCTATACCTAAATTGTTAATGTACACCAAAAAAAGAAGAGGTCCTAGTACTGATCCTTGGGGTACCCCACTAACCACTTCCTTCCACTCAGACATTGCCCCATTTAATACTACTCTCTGTTTCCTATCAGAAAGCCATTCACTAATCCAATCAACTAACCTACCCCCTATCCCATGTATTCTCAGTTTGTACACTAGCCTCCTATGCAGTACCTTATCAAACGCCTTGCTAAAATCTAGATGTATAACATCTATGCTATTTTCATCATCTAACTCCTTGGTAATATATTTTAAGATATCAAGCAAATTTGTAAGACAGGACCTCCCTGATCTAAAGCCATGTTGGGTATCTCTAATTAATCTATTCTCATTTAAATGCTACCCTTAATGATTTTCTCTACTATCTTACATACTATACTAGTTAAACTGATCGGTCTATAATTATTCGCATCATCCTTCCTACCTTTTTAAATATTGGTGTAACATTAGCTAACTTCCAGTCCTGAGGTATCTCAGCAAACCTAAGTGATCTTTCAAAGATTAACTTAAGTGCTTCAGAAATACTGTCTACACCCTCCCTAAGTACTCTGGCATGTAGGTCATCAGGACCACTAGCTTTCCTATTGTCTAGTTCAAGAATAAATTTCCTAATAATTCCCGGTTTTATATCAATATTTTCTAAAGCTCTTAAACTACTCGTCGCACTGTTTGTAACAGGATTTCCTATTCTTTACCTAGTAAATACTGAAGAAAATTGTTCATTCAATAATTCTACTATGTCTTCATTTTGATCCACTACTACACCATCTTTTCTGAGTGGTCCAGTCCTATCCTTATTTCTTTTATCACTGACCTTGTAATAACTATATAATTTTTTAGATCTTTACTCCCAGCTCTTGCTAGTTTTATCTCTGCCTGCCTTTTACTTTTTTTTTTATAACCTTACTCAAATCATCCCTGACGTGTCTGTACCTAATCAAATCTACATCTTCCCCACTTTTCTGCAACTCTCTATATGAGGCGTTGCGTGACGGAGGGAGTTAAGCGCCACCATAGACGAAATTGAGTTATGTATAGCACTGTCTTCGCCAGAGTCTCAGCTTTCCAGCGGTACCAAACTTAGGAGTAAGCGCCAACGCCTTCATGGTCAAAAATCCCATAACATAACATTAACTTTTCTCCGTACTGTAGCTCCATCCGTCATGCATCAACCCAGCCTTCACGAGGGGAGATAAGTGACAAGCTGAATGACCAATCCCTTGCTGCGTAGCGTACCGCATAGCTCTGCCTCGGCCAATCACTGTCTGCCGTGCATCCTCAGCTGCCCGCGGCCCACCACCAGCCAAGCCAGTCTACGCTATTGTCTCCGCAAGCCCCGTGATTAATATTTTTTTTATTTTTTTTTTTTTATAACGTTGGTCAGTAGATACCGTGTTATGGCTTCAACGACACGGTGTCGTCGGTAGAAAAATTACGAAGACTGCAGGCGACGCACGATATGCGTTAGCAAATAAAAATATTCTTAGAATATTCCCAATGCATTACCGAGCTCTCAAATTTTGACAGTCATCCCTGAAGACTGCCCGTGCTTTGTTTATGTCCATGATCTTGGACGAGGCTTATCTCGTGACTCCCCACCCATCAGCTGGTATTTACCGCTCACCACAGTGGGCGTAGAAAATGCCTGGCTCAGACACGTTTTGGGTTGTAGCGCAAAACTTTACATATACAACAGGTACTTAGATCACATTTTTCTTTGGTTTTGGACCACAAGGATTCCATTTCCGCAATAAAAAAAAAAATTGCTCAAACCCGCCACACTGGCAGTACATGTTTTGAAAAATAGTGCCGCAGCGGACGGGTTAAAAGTATGCACACTCGTTGCAGACACTACTTCATTCAAACTGTTCCACGTCTCAGTACGTCTTTGCGGAAAACTATACTTTTTAATATCTCTTACACATCTTCCCTTCCTCAGCTCCTTACTATGCGATCTTGTGCTTCGACTGGCATATTCTTCTCTCAGGATCAGATACTCATTGCCCACTTGGTCCATTCCGTTTATCAATTTATAAACTTGTATGAGATCCCCTCTCTCCCTTCTCTGCTCCAATGTTGGAAGATCCATAGCCTTTAGTCTCTCCTCATATGTCATCCCTTCAAGTTCTGGGACCATTCTTGTAGCCATTTTTTGTAGTCTCTCCAGCTTCCTGATGTGTTTCACACTACTCCTGCATATTCCAATCTGGGTCTTATTATAGTACTTATCAGTTTCTTCATCATTTCTTTGTCCATGTAGTGAAATGCCATTCCAATATTCCTTAGCAAATTTTATGTCTCTCGGAAAATTCTATCAATATGTCTTGCCGGTTGATTATTTTCTTCCATCGTCACTTCCAAATACTTTTCCTTTTTTACTTTCTCCAGTTCTACTCCATCTCCCATCTTATAGATTCCCACTGGTGTGTGTGTGTGTGTGTGTTTTATACAGGAGGGAAACCAGCCAAGGGCAACAAAATATCATTAGAAAAAAACAACTGCCTTCTTGAAGTGCTGGTTCCCTTAGAGAATGGTACAGAATTTACCAAATTTAACCCTTAACATATGGTGATCGTTTCAAGACGATTGTAGCGTAGTGTACGGAGAGGCGGGGATCGTTACGGGAATCATGATTTTTCCGCGCTAAATGTTTCAATCTCTCCCCCTCACTATTGGTCCTGGGGCAAGTGGAGGTATCTGGCATCTTTTCTCGCTCACCTCCTCGAGCCTTGAGACATATGTTCCCTCACAATAGATCATCTTTTCCCATTTCGAGACAACATCTGTCAACCCCTGTGACCCTGAGGGAGAAAACAGTACTCCGAGTGATGTTATGTCAGTGTTACTCAGTAGTGACATTGAGGATAGTGATGAAAATGAAGACAGTGATTTTTTATTGAGACAGAAGAAAGTGAAGACTCCAGTAGTGATTCTGATAGTGATCTGAGAGACAGAGACCAACCCTCACAGCGACGTTCATAAACCTCCTCACGTACTCTCCACAAGCAATGCGCTGGTGTGTGTGTGTCACCCCTGGTTGCCTCTACAGGACTGTGCTTGTTGGCCAAGTCACATGAATCCCATTGCTAATAAGAGTTGCCAGATTCCAATTATTATACAAATCCACAATACTTGTAATATGTGGTTTCTTTTTCTTCTCCTGTTTTGCACATCATTTCATATATCTGAGTTTGCATTTTCATGACATGAAAGTGCAAAAGTTCTTACTATTACATTAAATTCAAATGCCCGAAAGGAGAGAGAGAGTGCGTGCGGTGGAACTCCCCCAAATATGCAAAGAGTACTCTCTACAGGGGCAAATAATGCCCTTGTACAGAGTTAGCAGTTAGAGGGGCAAGAAAAACTAGTGGAGATGCCTCAGAATGCCTAACATCCTAGGAACTGTTTTAGCAAGAGATGAGATGTGAAGTTTCCAGTTAAGATTATGAGTAAAGGAGAGGCCGAGAATATTCAGTGTAGAAGAGGAAGACAGTTGAGTGTCATCGAAGAAGAGGGGATAGTTGTTTGGAAGATTTTGTTGAGTTGATAGATGGAGGAATTGAGTTTTTGAGGCACTGAAAACCACTAAGTTTTCTCTACCCCAATCAGAAATATTAGAAAAATCAGAAGTCAGGATTTCTGTGGCATCCCTGCGTGATCTGTTGACTTCCTGAAGGGTTGGACGTCTCTGACAGGACGTGGAAAGATGTAGGGTGGTATCATCAGCGTAGGAATGTATAGGGCAAGAAGTTTGTTTAAACAGCTTAGATCTTTAATGAATAACAGAAAGAGAGTGGGTGATAGGACAGAACCCTGAGTAACACAACTATTACAGTATTTTACGGCTTACAAGACGCACTTTTTTTCCTAAAAAATACCCTGAAAAATACTAGTGCGTCTTCCAAGATGAATGTTGTATTGTAAGGCAGCATCCAACCTCAAGTGAGCTAGGACACTTGACAGATAGCGACCTGGATTTGTATGTTGAGTCATTACATTATGATGTTAGCTTAAGTACCATTTAATTTGGCCTTTGTTGTTATGTAAACTCAGTTCTTAGGTGTTACAAGTATTTACAATATCATAATCCTTCCTGCAGCCTACTCAGCGTGTGGAGAAAATGGGCCGCTCCCTCGTCTCATTGCAACACACACATACATGCACACAAACGCACACACATGCCAGGTGCCTTTATACCTTTATTAATAAAACATCCAAGTGGCTTACTTATTCAAGCAAGAGTCAAAACTCCACTTGTGAATTGTATTCACATTGATAAAGCCTATGAAGCACGACTGCAAAATAAAATAAATACAAACTGCAGCACTGACCTGTTTGGTTTCGGCGATCGGACAAGTGATTCCGTAATGTAAACAACAGGTCCAAAACATGCCGTTGCCCGCCACTAAAACAAGAAGAGATGGACTGTTTCACTGTGTATATGTATTTATCTATGGTGTTTATATTTACATAGTTTTAAATTTGTGGTGAGTGCTCCAGCAAATTTGTAATGAGTGGTGAAACATTAGTGTCTTGCAGACTCCTTGCTTCTGATGTTTCTTGTGTTCAGTGGTCGGGTATATGGTGAATGCGTTCTTGTATGAGAATGACTTTTTCTTAGAAATTTCTTTCAAATATTAGGGTGCGTCTTCCAAGACGTAAAATATGGTAATAGATTTAGAAGAACAGTAGCCGTTTACCACAGCAGCAATAGATCGGTCAGAAAGAAAACTTGAGATAAAGTTGCAGAGAGAAGGATAGAAACCATAGGAGGGCAATTTGGAAATCAAAGCTTTTATGCCAGACTATCAAAAGGTTTGATATGTCTAACATGACAGCAAAAATTTCACCAAAATTTCTAAAGTGGATGACAAAGACTCAGTATGGGAAGCCAGAAGATCACTAGGGCGACCTTGACGGAAGCCATACTGGCGATCAGATAGAAGATTGTGAAGTGACAGATGTTTAAGAATCTTCCTATTCAGGATAGATTAAAAAACTTTAGACAAGCAAGAGATTAAATCTATAGGACGGTAGTCTGAGGGATTAGAATAGAATGGTCACCCTATTTAGGAACAGGCTTAATGTAGGCAAACTTCCAGCAAGAAGGAAAGGTAGAAGTTGATAGACAAAGTTGAAAGAGTTTGGCCAGACAAGTTACAAGCAATTCAACACAATTTTTGAGAACAATAGGAGGGACCCCCATCAGGTCCATAAACCTTCTGAGGATTTAGGTCTGCAAGAGTATGGAAAACATCATTACAAAGAATTTTGTGTGAAGACATGAAATAGTTTGAGGGAGGAAGAGAGAAGGGAGGAACAAGTCCAGAATCATCCAAGATGGAGTTGTTAGCAAAGGTTTGAGAGAAGATTTCAGCTTTAGAGACAGAAGAGATGGCAGTGGTGCCATCAAGATGGAATAAAGGAGAGAAAGATGAAGAAGTAAAGTTATTGGAGATGTTTTTATCCAGATGCCATAAGTCTCAAGGGGAGTTTGAGTTTAAAAGGTTTTGACATTTTCTATTTATGAAGGAG
This sequence comes from Portunus trituberculatus, assembly GCF_017591435.1. Taxonomy (NCBI): domain Eukaryota; kingdom Metazoa; phylum Arthropoda; class Malacostraca; order Decapoda; family Portunidae; genus Portunus; species Portunus trituberculatus. The sequence goes on from NC_059296.1 coordinate 25,663,375, forward strand.
TGTTTGGCAAGTTAAAGAACAGACTTGGCATGATTCTGGGTAGAAATATAAAATGTGTGAAATTTAGCAGATGGAGGCTCAAGCACGTTTTGTGGGCAACCTCTCTATCATGCATAGCATGAGAACAGGCTGTGTTAAACCAAGGCTTAGAAGATTAAGGTTGAGAGAAAGAATGTGGAATGTACACATACATGCCAGACACTATCACCTCTGTTATGCCTTCAGCACAAAGAGATGGGTCTCGGACATGGAAACAATAATCATTCCAGGGAAAATCAGCATAATACCTCCTCAGGTTCTCCCAATTGGCAGAGGCACGTCCACTTTGGTGGATCCTGAGGAGGGATTGGAGAAATAGGACAAGATACAGAAATGAGATCGTGATCGGAGGAGCCCAATGAAGATGATAGGGTAACAGCATAAGCAGAAGGATTAGAGGTAAGAAAGAGAAAAAATTTTGGGCGAGTCTCCAAGACAGTTAGGAATATGAGTAGGGTGTTGCACCAGTTGCTCTGGGTCATGAAGGATAGCAAAGTTGAAGGCTATTTCACCAGGATGGTCAGTGAAGGGAAAGGAAAGCCAAAAAGCAAGAAGCAAGAAATAGGGCAAATAGGATCCTGGGTTTTATAAATAGAAATGTTAGTTATAAAAGTAAGGAAGTGGTGCGTAGCTTATATAATTCCTATGTTAGGCCCCATTTAGAGTATTGCATACAGGCCTGGTCACCCCACTATAGGCAGGATATCAACATGTTAGAAGCAGTTCAGAGAAGAGCAACTAGGATGATACCAGCTTTGAAGCACCTGGAGTATAGAGATAGATTAAAGGAATTAAACATGTTTTCATTTGAGAGGAGATGTATACGAGAGGATATGATAGAGTTATTTAAAATGTTCTCAGATACAAACTACATAGATGTGAGATCTTTCTTTACCTTAGAGGAGGGAAGTAGGACTAGAAATCATGGCAGGAAGATTAGAAAGCAAGGCTGCAGGTTAGATATAAGAAAATATTTCTTTAATCATAGGGTGGTAGACTTCTGGAATGCATTGCCAGAGACGGTTGTAAATAGCACTAGTTTGACAATGTTTAAAAACAGATTAGATAAGCACTTAAATTTATTAGATTTATAATTATGTATAGTGCTGCATGATAGTTTTTATAAGAAATTTACTATAGTTAAACAGGACATGATCCCCATGTATGGGGACCACAAATTGTAGAGGATTTTGCTGTAGGACTTACCCCTGTTAATGGGCCAAATATTTAGAATTAGTATATAATGTATTGTGTACTTGTAAGTGTATCTTTAAGTACTGATGACAAGGTCGCTGTGCGACTGATACAGGATAACCTAGATGGTCCCTGGTGGCCCTTTGTTATCCTATTATTTATGTTATGTTAAAACTGGTAGTGAATGTTGAAATCTCCAAGAATGGAGATTTCCATTAATGGATAGAGGGACAATGTGCTCCACTTTGGAAGTTAAATTGTCAAAGACTTTATTATAGTCAGGAGTTAGGGGAGAGATAGACAGCAGAGATAAATATAGAGAGTGACTATTGAGTCAAAGCCAGATGGTGGAAAACTTAGAAGATTTGAGAGCGAGTCAAGTCATTGCGCACATAGAAGCAAAATCCATCTTTGGAATGAAAATGAGAATAGAGAAAGTAGGAAGGAACAGAGAAGGGGCTACTGTCAGTAGCCTCAGACACAGATTGAAAATTAGATCTAGGACTGCAAATGTTGCAAAAGTTATTAGAAAAAGTTGAGGGAGTTGTCAAGACATTTAGGGTCGTCATAAAGAGAGGAGTCCGATGTGGGGACATTTCTGGTCCCCTCCCCAGAATGGGACTCTGAGGCTGGGTTTGGAGTTGCCATTTTTTTTATTTTGAATTTTAAGTGAAGGGTGTATGTGTGGTAAGTGCATGTAGTTTTGAGTAAAGAAGGAGAGTTGTCTTTAGAGGGCAGGCTGTGACTGCCCCCCTTGAGTTGTGAGACACAAAGCGAGATCATAACTAGGTTTAATGGAAAGTTCACAGTACCCCCTGAACTAGTGCTGCATGACCTCGCTGGGAGTAAATTATCATTTCGATAGGTGTTTACTACCTCCTGCATTGTGGGACATGCTCAGGTACATATCAATGTAAAATTGATTAATCCATTCCTGGAAAGGCTGTGTTTGAGAGAGCAGCTGGGCATGCACCCTGCAGTCACTGCAGCATGTATCCTATATAAAATGCTTTTGTGCACCTCTCGGCTGAAATAAATGAAGGATCATCATTGCTATAGTAATGGTGTCTAATTGACGGCAAGTCAGCACACACTGAAGGTGAAGCACCTCTGTGTTGTGATCAGCTATGATGACAATATGGCAGCCCAAACAGGTATCCTGCAAAATCTCATAATTCCCAAGATTTGCCATACCAGCAAAACATCTTACCATTGTTTTATTCTGAATAATGTGCGTAATTTGAAAAAAAAATTACTATGTATTTTACCTCGTGTTTTTTTTTCAAAATTACATAATCTGAATTTGCATAAATTGAGAAATACCTGTACACACACACACACACACACACACACACACACACACACACACACACACACACACACACACACACACACACAAAGAAGGGAGAGAGGAGACCTGATACTTGTTTATAAATTGATCAACGGAATGGACCAAGTGGATAATGAGAAACTAATCCTGAGAGAAGAATATGACATCCGAAGCACAAGATCGCATAGTAAAAAGCTGAGAAAAGGAAGATGTCTGAGAGATATTAAAAAATATAGTTTCGCAGAGATGTATTGAGACGTGGAACAGTTTAGATGAAGAAGTAGTGTCTGCAACGAGTGTGCATACTTTTAAAGTAAGATTGGATAAGTGTAGATATGGAGATGGGGCCACATGAGCATAAAGCCCAGGCCCTGTAAAACTACAACTAGGTAAATACAACTAGGTAACACACACACACACACACACACACACACACACACACACACACACACACACACACACACACACACACACACACACACACACACACACAGCCCGGTAGCTCAGTGGTTAGAGCGCTGGCTTCACATGCCAGATGACCGGGGTTCGATTCCCTGGCCGGGTGGAGATATTTGGGTGTGTCTCCTTTCACGTGTAGCCCCTGTTCACCTAGCAGTGAGTAGGTACGGGATGTAAATCGAGGAGTTTTGACCTTGTTGTCCCGGTGTGTGGTGTGTGCCTGGTCTCAGACCTATCCCAAGATCAGAAATAATGAGCTCTGAGCTCGTTCCGTAGGGTAACGTCTGGCTGTCTCATCAGAGACTGCAGCAGATCAAACAGTGAATTACACACACACACACACACACACACACACACACACACACACACACACACACACACACACACACACTTAGATGTATGTACAGTGGGGGAAGGGAGCCATATGGTTCTCCCATCTCCATAATAAATAAGTTTTGGATCGTATAGACAAAAAAAAAAAAAAAAAAAAAAAGAGCGATAGAAATGAGTAGTGCTGTCAGACTTATGACAGAGTCAAAACATATGCTATCTTATGAAAACCAGCGGTACATTGAAACGTGTTGGACTAAGGAAACTGACTGAGGATATTATGGACAAGGATTTTTCTGTATTTAAGGACAAAAGAGATAATATGAGGAGGTTGATCAATGTGGAAAGGGAGTTATGGTACATGAAGGAAGCAATGTCAAGTTTAATGGACAAGCAAGACAGACTGACAATGTAAAACACCGATTTGAAATTGAGATTAGTCAAATGTGAGAAGGTCAATGTAATCAATCAGGGATTAAAAGAGAAGATACAAGAAATAAAAGAAACAAAATGATGTACTAAAAGCCACATGTCAAGACAGGTACAGGATTGGATTGAGGACAGAATGGAAGGTGGATTGGGTGAAAACAAGCTGAAGGAACTACAAAATGCATGGAAACAAGAACAGGAAGAGGAAAAAGTTAAATTTTCAGAGGTAATAAAAGAGACAAATTCAGGAAATTCAGGACTGAAAGACAAAAGGCTGGATGTAATGTGCATCGTTGAAACAAAACTAAGAGTGGAGATCCATGTTAACTTTAAAGAGGATGGATATAATAGCTGGAGGAGAGACAGGAAGGATAAAGGGGGAGGAGTGCTAATAATGGTTCGTGATAATATATGTGTGGAGGATGTGCAATATGGTGAGTACAAAGTGGAAGTAATGGGAGTAACAATCAAAACATGAATTGAAGAAGAGAAAAATCATAGGTACATATTTGCCACCTAAGACAAATACATGGGGAACTGTAGAGCATAAAGATATGCACAGAGAGGTGATTAAGTGCCTAGATAACATACGAAGATATGGAAAAATACTTTGTTGGAGACTAACTGTAAAAAAGTAAACTTGAGAGAGATGGAAGTAATGGATAGTGCTGGACAGTGGAGTGAGGAAGTGTTACAGTTGACTATGGTTAATACAATGGATCAGTGGGTGGAGGAGTTAACAAGGTACAAGGGAGAAGAAAAACCGTTGTTGCTTGACTTAGTATTCATAAAGAAACCAGAGTCCCCTCCAATCATACAATGTCTTAGTCCAATGGGAAGAAGTGATCATGTGACATTAGAGATGCAAATACTGGACGAGGATGGGATAAGTTACAGAGATGACTACAAAGGAGAGAGATTAAATTATGCAAGAGCGGATTTTGAAAAATTAAGGATCTATTTTGCTTATATTGAGTGGAGAAACATTATGTACAGAAAGACAATACAAGGGAAATATGAAATATTCTTACAGAAATATAGTGAAGTAAAGAAAATATATACCTGTTTATAGAGTGAAGAAAAAAATACATGCTTGGTACAATACTAGATGCATACAAGCTAAAAAGGCAAAAGATAAAGCTCGGAAGAAACTCATAAAACAGAGAAATGACAATAACAGATGGCAGTATAGGTATGTGAGAAATTAATGTATTAGAGTAAGGAGAGAGGAAGAAAGAAACTTTGAGATAGATATGGTGAATAAAAGCAAAGACGAACCCAAACTTTTCTACAAGTTTATAAATGGCAAAACAAAGAACAAGGAAACAATTGAAAAAATAATTAAAGAAGGGAATACATACCAGAGATAGAAATGTGTGAAATAATGAATAAGAGCTTCTTTAAAATGGTGTTCATTGCAGAACATTTCACAGAACCTAATAGGATATTGCATTGCCAAGAATTACAGCAATTAAGAGTGCACAAGGAAGATATTGGAAGCTTATTGGATAAGTTGGATGTCAGAAAAGCAATGGGGCCAGATGATGTATCAGGTTGGGTGTTAAAAGAATGTAAAGAGCAACTACTGGATCCAGTTTGAGAAATAATTGGAAGTTCAAGAAATGAAGGAAAAGTTCCACTAGAATGGAAGAGAGCCAACATTATATGGATATTTAAGGGAGGAAAGGCAACTGAACTACTAGACTACAGACTAGTGTCACTTACAAGTGATTTGGGAATTTGTGTGAAATAATTATTAAAGAAAATGGATTAGATTTCTAGAAGAGGAACAAGTCATATCGAATAGACAATTTGGTTTCAGGACTGGGTGGTCGTGTGTATCAAACTTATTAAGCTTCTATTCGAGAGTTATTGCAGGACTGGAAAACAGAGATGTATGGATGGATGGACACAGTATATCTGGATATTAAAAAGGCTTTTAATAAAGTCCCTCATGGAAGGCTACTTTGGAAACTAGAGAACATAGGAGGACTGAGGAATTTTGATAGAAGGGACAAGAAACTATTTGAAGGATAGGGAGATGAGAACTGTGATTGGAGATACATACTCATCTTGGGGTAAAGTAACAAGCGGAGTACCACAAGGGTCAGTGTTAGCCACTGTTATGTTTCAGATTTATGTAAACGACATTCACATTGAGATAAACAGTTATATTGATTTATTGCTGATTTTGCAAAGCTGCTAAGAGTTATTAAAACCAGAGAGGACTGTCTGTTGTTGCAGGAAGATATAAACAAAATCAATGAGTGGAGTAAGAAGTGGAAGTTGGAGTTTAATGCCAAGAAATGTCACATAATGGAACTATGAAAGAGCAAAAGAAGACCAGTATGGAATTATTTGATGAGAGAGGAACAAATAATGAAGACTAAAGAGGAAAAAGATATGGGAGTGATTATACACGAAAATATGAGCCCCGAAAAACACGTAAGCAAGATATTTGGATTATCATATAAAATGTTGACTAATATAAGAATGGCATTTCAATACATGGACAAAGATATAATGAAAAGAATCATCACAATCATGATATGTCCAAGGCTGGAATATGCAGCAGTGGTGTGGTCTCTGAGCTCTAAAAAGGATATAAGAAAATTAGAGAGGAAACAAGATTGCTACAAAAATTATACCAGAACTAAAGGACCTAACATATGAAGAACGACTGAAGGAAATGTGACTTCCAACCTTACAAGATAGAAGAGAACATGGGAACTTAATAACAATGTACAAGATAGTCAATGGCATTGAAAAGATAGACAAGGAAGACCTGGTGACAGAAGAAGATGGAAGGACAAGAGGACATGTAAAGAAGATCAGGATGAGGCAGTGTGTTAAGGATATTGGAAAATACAGTTTCCCACACAGAATAGTGAAGTTGAATGCATTGAATAATGAAGTTGTTACAGCACATAATGTGCATAATTTTAAGGAAAAATTAGGTTAATGGAGACATGGAGACAGGACTCTATGAGCCCTGCTTGAACCTTGTACAATACAACTAGGTAAATACACACACATGTACACACACACTGACAAATGAATTGAAAATTATTATATGCTCTCATCTGCAGCGGATCTACCGGTCATCAAACATCAGGCAGCTGGAAGATGGGGGACAAAGACTTCGACAGCGTATTATTGAGTTGGAAAAGGAGGTGATGCTCCAAGAAATCAAAAACAATTCAAAACCCAAACGTGAAGTAATTTTAGGTTAGTAATACCTTGATTTGTTGAGTGATACATATTTTGTATTATATGAAATATGTAAATGATGTAATACATTTGTGTTATTAATTCAGTATTTTTTATTCCCACAGTTGAACCACCTCAGCCTTACAAGCAGTCACATGTGCCAAATGATAAAGAGTTAAAACTTACTGTTAATGACTCAGAGATGCATCTTAAGCAACATCTGTCTCAAAATGTTCTTGATGCTTTGTATACTTCTGATAAAAATTTTGGGAAACACAACTATGGAGGAAAGGTATCTTATGGTGAGTATTATCATACTCGATGATTTTCTTAATTATTTCACCTTTAATTTCATAGATCATGAAGTTATTTGATATGGCTTTACTTTACCAGACATAGAAAAGAGAGTGATGCAAGTTTCATACTTGTTTTAGCTATTCTAAATCTTATAGAAGGATGCTTGAGAAAAATCTTAGTTTCAAATTAAGTGTAGGAGAGTGCATGAGTTCAGGAAGAGTTTGTGGAACAGGGTATTAAGATGCAAGGATAATGCTAAGGTAGTATATGAATAGGAATATGGGAAAAAGTTATGGAGAATATGTATGTATATGTAGAACATAACAGTCGTGAGAAGAAAAAGATATGTTCAAAATTGCAAAATAAAAGAAGAAAGATGTAACTGGAGCAAAAAAAAAAATGAAAGAGTAATTACCAAAGGAAGAAGAAATACTTGAGAGGTGGAGGTGCTACCTTGAAAATCTGTTAAACAAGGAAAATGAACACGTCCTGGAAGAGATGGATATGGTGGAAGGTCTGATAGAAGAAATCTCAGAGGAAGAGGTGAACAGTAGAATGAAAAGTAGAAAAGCATTGCATCCGACAGGAATAACCAGTGACTTAATGAAGAAAGAGTGTGTTGTAAGAACATTGATAAGAGTGTTTAGAGGCATAATTGACAAGGGGAATATTCCTGAACACTGGAATCTATAAAAGGAAAAGGAGATCCCTTGGAAAAATAGTATGACAGTGCCAATCTATAAAAGGAAAAGGAGATCCCCTGGAGTGCAAAAAATATAGAGGAATACGGAATGAAGTTTTTCGAAAAAGTATTGGATGAGAGACTGAGGAAACCGGTAACAGTGGATGGTCATCAGTTTGGTTTTTATCCAGGAAGATGTACAACAGAAGCAATTTTTATCATGAGGCAAGTGCAGAAGTTCAGTGAAAGGAAGAAGAAGCTACTCCATGTCTTTATTAGTCTAGAAAATGCATTTGACAGAGTGCCAAGGAAAGCGATTGAGTGGGCACTAAGGAGACAAAAGTGCCCGTAAGGCTCGTGACTGCAGTTATGTCTCTGTATGAGAAATCAAAATCACAGGTGAAAACAAAGGCAAGAACATCAAGGGACTTTGACGTAAGAGTGGGAGACACCAAAGATCTGCTCTTAGTCCACTACTTTTTATCACAGTAATGGAGGGGGCTGCTTTATGCCAATGATTTGACATTGACAGTAAAATCAAGAGAAGAAGTGGCTGACATGTTTAATAGGTAGAAGGAGGAGATGGAACAGAGGGGATATAAAGTAAACATGGAGAAGATAAAACTAATGGTGACCAGAAGTGAACCTAGAGAAAGAATTCAGTTAGGAAGATGGTCATGTGGATGTTGTGGAAAAGGAGTGGGAGCAAACTCTGTGTTGTGTATTTTGTGTAAAAAACAGTGTCACTAATGATGCTCAGATCTGAGGAATCTGAGAGGGGCGCAGAATTTTGTATGTCCAAAATGTGTGCAGGAGGAGGAAGGTGGTGGTGGCAATGGTGATGATGAGGATGTCGGGTTTGAGGTGTGTTGGAGGAGGTACAACAGTTCTACTTGGGGGATATGTTAGACTGTGAAGTGGGTGCAGAGAGAGCAGTAAGGACAAGTGTATTAGCTACATGGGGAAGATGGCGAAAAATTGCCAGTTTACTGATAAATCGCAGCATAAAACTGAGGATCAGGGGAAAGGTATATGAAGCCTGTGTCAGATCTGCTCTTCTGTACAGAGCAGAAACATGGGCATTGACAAACTATCAGATACTCTATGTAGCTGTGACCACATGATGGTGAGATACATGGCAGGAGTGAAGTGGCAAGACAGAAGGTCCAGCATTGAGGCAGTGGAGGTGTGTGGAGTTAAAGATCTCTCTGTTGAGTTAGGAAGAGAAGATTAAGATTGTTTGGACAAATGAAAAGGGAAGAGGGAGAGGTGTTGAGTGAGGTGGAGGAGGTGAGGATTGGAGGCCAACAGCCAGTGGGAAGGCCAAAGAAAAGGTGGGGGGAGTTTGTGATGGAGGATATGAATTATCTCAGCAGTCAAAGATGAAGAAAAGTCATGAAATAGAAGAAATATATAGACTTGGAAAATATAGTGAGGAGACTAAAAGACCACTAAAAGTTAAAATGAGATAGCAAGTAGGGTAGAAGAAATATTAGCGACAACTGGAAAGCGGGCTGGAATGACATAATATAACATTTGGATAATGAGAGATATGAACAAGGAAGAAAGGGAAAAAGAGAACAGAGAAGTGAAGCTAAGGAAAAAAATGAGAGAAAGACAGAGAATGAGAGGAAGAAATTCTACTGGAGAGTATTAGACTTGAGGCAGAGTAAATGGTACATACATTTGGGAAAGGGAAGGAAAAAATTTAGTATCTTGCTTACAAATATAGATGGGTTTATATCAGGAATGTTGGAAGTGAGAGATTATATATTGGATAAAGGACTGGATGTGGTATGTATAACAGAAACAAAGTTAAGTGAAGATGTCCAAGTAAATTTTAATGAACACAGACATAATGTTTGGAGGAGAGACAGCAGGAAAAAAGCAGGAGGAGGAGTAATGATAATGGCATGAGAGGATATATATATACATGAAAGAAGTACAATATGGAGATGGACTGGCATAGGTTTTAAGCATAACAATTAGGACCAGTGGGAGGGAAAGGAGGAGTATCATTCTAACATGTGCCGCCAAAGACTTAATACAAGACTAATACATGAAGCTTGATGTACAGAAAGAAGTGCAAAATGAAGTGTTAAATTGCTTGGACAATATGTTAAGAAAGGATAGAGGAGTGCTACTTGTGGGGTGATCTAAACTGCAAACATGTAAATTGAGAAGAAATGGATGTGTTATGCTGGATGATGGGGAGAGGTGTTACAACTGCCAATGGTAAACACAATGAACCAATTGGTGAAGGACTATGCAAGGTATAGAGGGGAAGAAGAACCATCTATGCTGGATTTGATATTCATGAAAAAAAAAAGAACCTTGTCCTACCATCAAATATCATAGCTGAGTGGGAAAAAAGTGATCATGTGGTTTTAGAAATTGAATTGGAGGAGCAGGAAATTTTGAAATGTAATGAGGGACACAAACAAAGAAGATTGAATCATGCCATGACAAATTTTGAAGGAAGGATTAAGAAATTACTTTGGTAGCATTGACTGGAAGGAAACCGTGGAAGGCAACACAGTCCAAGAGAAGTATGAAATATTCCTAAGACAAGTACAATGAGGGGATAAAGAGATATGTTCCCATATACAGAGTAAAAGAGAGTAAACACATGTGGTATAATGCTATATATGCAAAAGCTAAAAAAGTGTAAGGATGCAGCTTGGAAGAAATTAAGGAAGTAGTGAAATGAAGATAATAGGAAACAGTATAAAGAGGCACACAAAATGAATTAATTAGAGTAAGAAGGGAGGAGGAGAGAAGTTTTGAAAGGGATGTAGTGAAGAGATTTGAAAAGGAACCCAAGCTTTTTATAAGCTTATAAATGGAAAGATGATAATTTAAATCAGAGAAATAAGATTTTTTATGCAAGACAGAAAACCGGCCAAGGGCAACAAAAATCATAAAAAAAAGGCCACTGAAGTGCCGTTCCCTAAGCAAGTCAAAAGGAAAGACTCCTTGGCAGGTATAGGAGTTTTTTCTCTCTCTCTCTCTCTCTCTCTCTCTCTCTCTCTCTCTCTCTCTCTCTCTCTCTCTCTCTCTCTCTCTCTCTCTCTCTCTCTCTCTCTCTCTCTCTCTCTATATATATATATATATATATATATATATATATATATATATATATATATATATATATATATACCTTGAGTGAAGAATGTACGTGTAACTAAGTGCATGTAGTTTTGTGTGAATGAAGAAAGTTGTCTTTAGAGGGCAGGCTGTGACTGCCCCATTGTGTTGTGAGACACAAAGGGAAACGTTTAGTGAGGTTACAGCTGGCTTCAATGATAAATTCACAGCACCTCCTGAACCAGCAATATTAAACCTCACTGGGAGTGTCTACTGCCTCCTTCAACAACAGATGAAATGAGGGAACTTATGAATGAGAGTTTTAAATCAGTATTTAATGAAGAGGGGTATTTCATAGAACTAAACAACCAAGTGATGCAGGAGGGATTAAGAAGTGATGTGGTGCCTAAACAGAAAATTATCAAATTACTAGAAAAGGTGGATGTAAGAAAAGCAATAAGGTCAGATGGAGTGTCAAAATGGACACTCCAATTTGGAATTTGATTAACAGCTTTTTAATGGATGGTAAAGTACCAAGGAAATGGAAAAGAGCAAATGAGGCGCCCCGAGCCAGAGGGAACCAACCCACACGAACCTACTTTCGAGAAAAACGCGTTTAAAGTTGAACAATTAATACTACCGTAAGATCGGTCACAATATTATCATATTATACATCATTGGAAAGGTCTCGGCAAGACCTGTCATGCCATGTGTTTTTTAATAGTATATTCTATGTTTTAACTTTTACAGAGATTATTATAAATACCCCTACACCTGTAGCAGAACATTTTTTCCCAGGAAGGTTATGTTTTAGGTTCATTTTTTCAAAGTGTATGATAAAACAAGCATTATGTAAAAAAATTATGATGATATGCTTTTAACTCGATTTTTTACAAATTTTTTTTATGAGCGAATAAAGCAATATTTCCCCCTAGCGCAACTTTTATTCCCGAAAATGTTTTATTTCCCTATTTTCTCTTCATTTCTGAAGAGATTATAGTGTGAGATGTATCTGTATAGAAGATTGTGATATTGTATTTTAAAATTTATTTTCTATGATTTGGTGTAGCTGATGCGGGAGTAATGGGCCTGGCAAGGGAGGGAAGGAAGGATTTGGCGGGAGACTCTGGGCTAAAGTAAACAAAGGCTGTGATTGGCCAAGGTGGGGGCGCGGCTATGAGTCACGAGAATACTCGCCGCTGATTGGGGAGTGCACGGCGAGGCTCAGCCGCACCTCCCTGCTCTTGGTACCTTCTTGCTCGCAGATCGGAGAAGTTTGTCGCAACTTTTTTATGAATTATCACTCCACTTTGAGGCTTCGTATAGGTACCCATATGGTCGTATTTCACTTGGCCGACAATTTTATACGACTTTTACACCCTTCGACAACATGATCCCGCCTTTAACTCCCTGCTGTTGGTACCTTCTGGCTCGCAGATCGGAGAAGTTTTTCGCGCGTTTTTTTACGCATTATCACTCCACTTTGAGGCTTCATATAGGTACCCATATGGTCGTATTTCACTTGGCCGACAATTTTATACCCTTCGACAACATGATCCCGCCTTTAACTCAATTTTCGTATTTTTGAGGGTTGGTTCCCTCTGGCTCGGGGCGCCTCAAATATAGTCTAGAGATGTACCGATGCATCAGTATCGGTATTGGAATCGGCGGTATCGGCCCATTTTTTGGGTATCGGTATCGGTATCAGCATATTTTATGCCGATACTTCCGATACCCAAAAGGAATTTACTACTTAGTGATATATTCGATATAAGATATTGATGATACCAAATTGATATAATACGGCGTATTAAGTTTCCGTGGTGATTACCGTATGTCATAGAATACTGCTTTCTGTGGTAATAAGCCACAACCTCTAAATTGGACGTGTATGAAATGCGTATAGGCTGAACTCCGGCATCCTGTCATACGGTCGGTCATGAGTCACCACGCATCATCACTGTCTCTCAGTCAGACGCTGCTCCTCCACCTACACAAAGTTCACACAGGTGAAAAGCTTATGTTTTTGAACTATAATCTAAGAATGTCAAACTTCAGATATTGAGAATCTAACAAAATGATATGGTATATATATATATATATATATATATATATATATATATATATATATATATATATATATATATATATATATATATATGTAGTTAGGCATTTTGCATTATTGTAAATAACAGCATATTTTTATTTGATTTATAATTAACAGTGCTAGTGCTAGCCTTTTCCAAGATATCATACTAGAATAGGTGGAAGCTCGAATTATATATGTATATTAATTTTAATGCAAGTTTAATTTTTGAGTTACTTGTGTTAACCTAAGGATGTAAAAATTCCATAACTAAGAAAGTAACGATTCTGTTTTGTAATCATGTGCATTGTGTATAATTTGTTGCATATTAATTATTTAAGATCATAGCAATACACTAGAAATTTAGAATAAACTAAACTTTTTCTATTTAATTGAAAAGATTAGGTGAAAGCTCATTTTTCTGAATTGGTCTACTAATGTGTAATGAATTAATATCAAAGGATGTCAGATTTAATTAAAGAGAAACATACACAACAAAATGAGTTTCTTTTGCTAATATTTTGTGTCTGTTTTACAATTTTAATAATTTTAAAAATATTTTTGATCGCCAAAATATCGTCAATAAAATTAATAATGAAAATGCACAAGACCAAATGGTCGCTAAAGGAGTAAGAAGTAAGAATTTAAAATAACTGACAAGAATCAGAAGACTGAGAAGATATTCATTCCAATTAATGAGTAATTTACCTTTGCAAATGGCTTCAAAAAGCTTCTAGAATTGCTCCTATTTCACAAACGTTCTCAGAAGGACTTACAGCATCCCCCAAAACAAAGCCTCCCATCTGATAACGCTCGCCATCCACCAACTCATCCTAGTGTCCAGTGCAGTAATCACTATAAGTAGTAGTATCGGTATCGGTGGTATCAGTATCGGTAGTAGTATCGGTATCAGCCCAATTAGGTGGTATCGGTATTGATATCGGAATTGGCCAAAATTTTGGTATCGGTACATCTCTAATATAGTCCCTATATAAAAAAAAGAAAGAGGAAAAAAAAAAGATTGTCCCTAAATTATAGACCAGTGTCACTGACTAGTGTTGTGGGAAAGATCTGTGAAATTGTGATTAAAGTAAAATGGTTAGAATATCTGGCGAAAAATGAAATAATGAATAACTCCCAATTTGGATTGAGGAAAGGATGATCATTTATAACAAATTTACTAAGCTTCTATACAAGAGTAATAGATGAGGTACAAAGGAGAGATGGATGGGTTGACACAGTGTATTTAGATATTAAAAAAGCTTTTGACAGACTACCACATAGAAGACTTTTATGGAAAATAGAACACATTGGAGGAATACTGGAAAATATCTTCCACTGGATGACAAACTATTTAACAGAAAGAAAAATGAGAACAATGATAAGAGACACCCCATCAAGTTGGAGCACAGTTAGTAGTGGCATACCACAGGGTTTGGTGCTGGCACTAATAATGTTCCAAGTAAATATTAATGATATACAAGAGAGCTTTAGTAGCTACAAAAATTTTTTTTGCAGATGATGAGACACTCTTTAGAGTAAAAAGGAAGAATAAGGACTGTATGGAATTGCAGAAAAATATTGACAAGATTTGGGAATGGAGCCGAAAGTGGAAATTAGAATATTATACAAGGAAATGCCATGTGATGGAAATGTGTAAAAGTAATAGAAGACCTGCATGGGAATACGAAATGGGAGAAGAGGTTATAATGAAAAGGAGGGAAGAGAAAGTCCTGGGAGTGGTTATACAAGGCACCCTGACTCCAGAATGACACATAAATGACTTATTTGCTTCCACATACAAGAAACTAACAAACATCAGGGTGGTGTTCAATTCCATGGATAAGAGTATAATGAAAAAGATAATAACCACGATGATAAGACCTAGACTAGAATATTCAGCAGTGGTATGGTCACTGCACATGCAAAAGGACATAAGGAAACTAGGAAGAATCCAAAGGACCGCTATAAAGATAGTGCCACTAGGCTTGAAAGTAAGCTACAAGAAACCATGAACATATGAAGCCCCATGAATAAGTTTATCTTTTATAACTTAAAAATCAAAATCTGATAATGAGATTGTCTATTGCCAATCAATTCATTCTGCATAGATGTGTTTGGTGTCACAGAGGCCTAGCAGAGAACTACTAACTAAGCGTTTCAGAGAGTTTGAGGGCATGTTTTTCTAGAATAACTTTGTAAGGAACACGCATATCATTATGAAATTCTGCCACAGTGTATTTGACACACTCCCCGAATATCCCAATGTGTCATGAATTGTCAACAGTATATAACAATGGCACTTCTCCCTATAAAAATAGGAGAAAGTCACTTATCCCTCATGAAGAAACGGACAAGTGGTGAGAAATGGGGACGTAGTACTATCTGTGACATAGTAACAAGCTCCACCCACATAGTCCCTTCCCCTGCTCCTACCCTCCCTCTCTTCCATCCCCCTCTCCATATTTCGCTCCTTCTTCTCTCCCTCTCTCTCTCTCTCTCTCTCTCTCTCTCTCTCTCTCTCTCTCTCTCTCTCTCTCTCTCTCTCTCTGCCATCATGCAGTTTTTTAAAGCGTACAGTATGTGATGTCGTAGTGGTATTATATATTCCTATTATATATAGTCACATCCTCGCATGATTGAAGGAACTGACTTGAGAGAATAGGGGAGGGGGAAGGTTTCAATCACCGCTACCCTGTCTTTATCATGCACACCACTACTTTAACCACTACAATTTGACAATAGGAAAACTTTAAAACGTTCATCACCAGTAGGTATCTCATGCATAACAGTAGCATCACCAAAACATACAACACAAAGGCATGGGGAGGGTGATGGAAGAGAGGGAGGGTAGGAGCAGGGGGAGGGACTATGTGGGTGGAGCTTGTTACTACGTCACAGATAGTACTACATCCCTATTTCTCACCACTTGTCTGTTTCTTCGTGAGGGATAAGTGACTTTCTCCTATTTTTAAGGGAGAAGTGCCATTGTAATATACTGTTGACGATTCATGACACATTGGGATATTCGGGGAGGATGTCAAATACACTGGCAAAATTTCATAATGATATGCATGTTCCTTACAACTCTCTGAAACGCTTAGTAGGTAATGGATAGTGGCCATCCTGTCGGGTTATTTTTAGTCTAAAGGCACAAGATGTTCAGGCTTATGGCAAGACACAGCTAGGGACATGGTGATAAAAGCACTGCAGCACCCTCAGGCTATTTTGTTTTTGGCTGCAATTTTTTTTCTCTCATAAAGCAAAAATAGCTGTACCCTTTTCTTGTCAAGCATTAACCTGTGTAGAGGTGAGGTGAAATGTGTGTCAAGATTTTGTGCTGTATTAAAGTCTCTAAAAATGAGAGCTTGGTACACCAGGCAGCTATATTTTGTTCTATATAATGATGTTAGTCATATAAACTCAAGTAACTGTAAAGAAATGCCATGATAAAATGACAACATGAAAATATCAGGAAAAGTAAAAGCATGGCAAATCAATAAATATATTATAATATAGTGTTTAGAGATGACAACTCTGTACCACGAGATGATGTTGACCCACTCCTCAAATAAACCAGCCGGTGAACAATGAAAAACTCATCAGTTTGGGACCTCTCTATTTAACATGATCAGTTTAGGGCAATGTCAATGTGTGTCCAGTGAAGGGGATTTAGGACTAGATAAAATTGATAGTGAAAAAATGAATACTTGAGATACAAGAGCCAAATGACATGGAATAAAGCTTGGTAAGAGGGACACTGTCCAAGGGGAAAAAAAGAGAGAGAGAAAAAAAAGCCAGCAGCAAAAGTAATGTTAAAAGGATGATCCAAAATTGGAGGACAAGTGTCCTGAAAACTCCATTTTGAAAGAGTTCATGTCATAAGATGAAGGAAACATAAGCAAGCCCAGAATTTCATACTTTGTCATAAGAAGGGATGAATAATTGAGAATACTGGTTAACTCTTACAGTATAGAGGTAGAGAGTAGGGTTGAGAGAAAGTGGGAAGTTTAGTGTAGCTAGGCTGTGACAGTAAAGGATAACCATTTATCTTTAACCTATTAAAAGATGTGTTCTGATTTATTTTATAATAGATCAGTTAATGTCTACTAAGAACCAGTAAAGAAAACAAATCTTATTTTCATAGTTTGACCTTTCTCATCTTTTAACTTTCCTGTAATAGGAGTATGTAAACAATTGCTGAAGTCTTGATATGTATCACTATCTCCATTTGTATTAAGTACTACCTCTTTTTTTATTCTTTCGAGTTTTGTTTTCTATGTAAGAAAGTGTAATGTATAGATAGTCTGTTAAGTTTAATATATAGTCTACATCTTCAGTACATGATTATATTTATTATGTATAATTGCTATAGCTTTCACATTATCTGGTTTTTTCAGCTCGACATAGGGAGATGGTGAGAGTTACAACTGATGCTGTTGAAAGTTTGCATAATGCTTTGCTGTCATGTCCTGATGTTGAAGTGACCAAAGAAGAACAACCATCTTGCTTAAAGGTAGCTCTCATGGATCACCAGTGTCGAGGGCTGGCTTGGCTTCTTTGGAGGGAGTCACAATTGCCTCCTGGTGGCATACTTGGTAAGTCTTGTCTTTGATGGTCACTGACATCAGAAATTCATTACCTCTGTACACTTCATGCTGGTTGCTTAGACAACTATCACTCTACCCCCATGTTGTCACTACTACAAAAACATGCATGAATTTTGTTAATGTAATATTTATTGTGCATTTTTACAAAGAAATATGTGAAGGTTTCTTGGAAAATTTCTTGAATGCCATGGTGAAAATATGTTAACATGAATGTTATCAGTGTACAAGTGAAGGCAAGGGATGGGACAGCAGGGATGTTATGGAAAATGTATGCAATATATAAGCAGTTTGAAATGTACACAAATGGTTGCCAAAAAATATTCTAAATTGACAACAGCACTTAGTAGTAGAGGGAATGTGTGTGCATGTATTTACCTCGCTGTACATTACAGGGTTCAAGCATGACTGATATGTTTTGTCTTCATGTCTGAATTTACCATGTAAGGCAGACTATAAGGGATTTTTTTTTTTTTTTTTTTTTTTTTTTTTTAAACTTTATAGTCTGTTCCATCTATGAAGTCCATTCAGGGTGGGGCAGGTGACATCATTTACCTCTATCCACACTGCCAAATCAATCTTCTCTCTCTCCATCATTTCCCATCTGTATACTATTTAAAAGTGATATTTTATGTATGCTGTATATAGTAAAGGAAGCCACATAGTACAATGATTGTCCATGTTTAGGATTATAACAACAATTTATAAAAATTCTGTGATGTGGCAGAAGTTTTTTCCAATGTTGCCACAATGTGGTGATGGTGGTGGTTAGCATGTCTCCTTGGGTCCCTCACCTGGTTCGAATCAGGTCAAGTATCAAGGCTCACGCCTCACGCCTCACTTTCTGGCTACCAAGCAAGGTGGAAACTACAACCCTGATTTTACCTCATGTAGGTGGTATGGGGGAAAAAAAAAGTAAAAAATGAATGATAAATAATACTAAATAAATAAAATATAAATTATATTAGTATATGAGAGAGAGAGAGAGAGAGAGAGAGAGAGAGAGAGAGAGAGAGAGAGAGAGAGAAACCAGAGGCTTGTGGATAGGTAGGTAAGGAGACAATTTTAATCTGATAATTAGTGGTCGAAATGGCAATGCTGCACTTATGGGAATTCTGGAATCTGCCACACCTGGAACGGACGTCATAGATGGAAGAGACTGTAAATCAACGGGTTATCTTATATACTGAGAATAAAACACAAATTTATAACCTCATGATGAACATTAACCACCACTCTACCTTGGAATAGGAAAAGTCCAGATATTGGAAATCTTTGACTTTTACCCAGGAGCTCACATACTAAATGTTGGTTGAAGTTTCTTCAGTTGTAATGTATTACAGTGTTCCCTCGCTATTTCGCGGCTTCACTGTTTTGCGGATTTTATACATACTCATAGATACGTTCTGCAGATTTTTCACTATATCACAGGGTCTGTGGCGTCACTTACAAATACTGTATGTACAGTAATTCGGTAAGTTGGTGTGTAATAATGATGACAATGTACGTAAAGCACTGTATATGTATTGTTCGTATACATATGCAGCCTCACCCAACATCTTCCCTTATTGTATCGAAGGCCCATAGAATAGAAGGTTGACCTACGCGCAGCTCTAAAGGGGAAAAGAGCTGGGGCTAGTGACATCAGGAGGTTCACCAACAGGGGAGCTGCCTCCCAGGACGTGTCTTTCATGCACGGAAACCTCACGCTCTCCCTCTGCCCGCTGAGCAAATCATACTTACCTGGCACAGGTGACAAGTTTTGTGAAGGTTTTACTGCATCCTATTACCACCCCACACCCTCCACCTGCCAGGTCTCTCTCTCTCTCTCTCTCTCTCTCTCTCTCTCTCTCTCTCTCTCTCTCTCTCTCTCTCTCTCTCTCTCTCTCTCTCTCTCTCTCTCTCTCTCTCTCTCTCTCTCTCTCTCTCAGAGCACTCTTTCTCTTTGACTATTGTATCATTATCATATTTAATGATACCAATATTCTTGCTGTTATCAATTATTATTATTATTTTTATTATTATTATTATTATTATTATTATTACTATTACTATTATTAAACTTTTGCTCTTATTATTATTATTAGTAGTAGTAGTAATATTGATATAGTGTTGCTGTTTTCATAATTATTATTATTATTTCATTTTTGTTACTTATATAACTGAGGCAATTTATATCTACACAAGTAACTGAATGGGGACCTCTCAATAACTAAACATCAGAAATTTACTAATGTCTTAAGGTGCAATATTACCAGGAAAAAAATAATAATGGTTTTCATTTACCACATACTACATACTACATATTATATACTACTGATGATTAAAAAAGTCACGTACTGCACAACTCGGCATTGTGACCGATGTTGGCGCGGAACAGAGAGAGAAGCACGTGAACACCTACCAGGCAGCTTGCTAACTGAACCAACGTCCCCGCCCTGACCACTTGTGAACCCGCTGATGTCACGGATGCGCACATTAGACCCATTTTGAATGTTTCGTAGGTCGACTTTCTATTCCATGGGCCTTGGTTCTATCTTGCTAGTCTCGTCCACGCTGTTGACTGTTTTACATCCTGTATTGTGTTTGCGATAACTTGTTTTGTTTTTAGTAGTGATTCATTAAGCCCTTACAATGCCACCATCGGTGGCATAGTGGATAAGGTGGTGAGCATGGGATCAGGCAGACGTCCATGTTTAGGTTTGAATCCCATGACGTACCACCTTGAAACTTTGTCATTTGTCGAGTGGTTTAAAGTTATCTACATGTCATCATGATACTCAGGTTCACCGGTTGCCTGCTGGTCACCCAGCCAGTCTTCCCCATTATGGAACGAGCTCAGAGCTCATACTGACTGATCTTCGGTTAGGACTGAGACCACCACACACATCTGAGCACACACCAAGACGGCGGGGCCACAACACCCTTAGTTACATCCCGTACCTATTTACTGCTAGGTGAACAGGGGCTACACATTAAGGAGCTCGCCCATATGCCTTTCCTCTCACGGGATTCGAACCTGTGTCTTCTCGGTTGGGAGCCAATTGTGCTAACCACTACACTACGTTGTTCTAGGTGGAGGTGTAATTGCCATACACCAAAGATGCACTTGGGTGATAATAAGGGCCCTAATATTGGTACCACTATGAATAAAATTGCCTGAGCTGCTAATGGGTGGAAGCTGGACAGCACTTCTCATACTCTTTAAGTATACCTACAGGCACTATAGGCTATGACATAAAAAAAAATAATAATAATAATGTTGATATTAGCCACTACTAATGTAACCTGACCTCGATGTAGGTACTTAGGCATGATTGGCATCATCGGACTGATGTTAACTCTTTTTAGTCCTTAGTACTAAAGTATGAGTATTTAATTCTGTTGCAAAAAGTTACTTAAAAGTCATGATGGAATGTTTAAAAATATAACTAACTGATGCAATTTTGTCAATTGCTACGGAGTGTGGGTGTATTTAGTGCAGTCTATTGGCATGTGGTGGGGCATGTGTAGGAAATCCCCTACATCTGCTATCATCTCAGCATTGAGGTAGGTGTGGGATAAAGAACAGTCTCATTATGAAATTGAGGGTTTAACCAGTGTATTCTGTTAGGTCTTGCTGTGGATTTGTGTAGCCTGTTTTGCTGTGCCTACACTTCTGGGATATAGTGTAGTGGAGTAGATTGTTCAGCCAAGTAAGATAATGGAATAATTTCTTCTTTTCTTGCATTGATCACTTGTTCTATGATATAACCATGCTCTCCGTTCTGACATTAATCACATACTCTTTCAGGTGATCTCCATTGTATTTCATTTGCTGATTTACAGACTTCTTCAGTGGACTATCTTACATGTTATCTTGTATATGATGTATAATGTATTCTGAAACATTTTATGCATAGCATTATAGAATGATAGTTATGTAAATACACAACATTGTTTATATATTTCAGCTGATGACATGGGCCTTGGGAAAACTTTAACTATGATATCCTTGATATTGCGACACCGAGAACTGGTTAGTGAAGGGATCCTTGCTGATGATTTCTCATCTCTTAAAGAAGAGCAAGATAGTGGAGAAGAGGATACAGGTGGATGGATCACAAAAAAATATGGAGGTACAGTTGATTGAAATATTGATTGTGCTTGGAAGTTTGGGATACATTGTTTTTGGAACAATAACCTTGACACATATGACATCTCTAGAACCAAAGGAGAATTGGTGTCAGTTTACTAGTTTTGAGTTGGGCCCAGATATGAAATGCATATTCATCTTTTATATAATTGAATAGTCAGCTGTACAAGATTTCACTATCTACCAAGGACTAAAGTCACCTGCATTTTTTACTCAATCGCAGGTTAGATAGTTACAGCAGAATCATTAAGCATTATATAAATTACATAAAAAAGATTGTTAACTTAAAGATGAGGAATAGCTGTTTTGTCATTTGTTCCATCTTATAGTATACAGTACAATGATATTGACAAAAAAACTTGAGGTGAAGCAAATACCTCTATCAGAAAGCTGTAAAAATACTCAAAAAGAATTGTCAAATTTACAAGAATGACAATTTTGTCAAGTCTTTGTAGAAAGACAGCTGTTACTAACTAAACTTTGTTTATTTGTGTATCACAATTAATGGTAAAATGAATATTATCCCTACTTGATTAAAGTATAAAGTATTTATGCTCATGTTCAGTACATTTTATAATCCTACTCATCATTTGATTAACTCCATCACATTCCCTGTTGTAAAATTCATCTAATTAGATGTAAGGGATACAGCTTCATTGGTGTAAGGGATGAGTCTTCTTAATGCAAAAACTGATACTATAAATTTGTTCATATAACTATGATGAAATTGTTTTGCAGGTACATCAAGATTCTCTTTAGTTCCATCCAGTGGGACATTAGTGGTGTGTCCTGCTTCCTTGCTGGGGCAGTGGGAGGGTGAGGTTAAGCGACATGTGCAGAGAGGCAACTTGAGGATACTTGTGTACCATGGCAATGCTAGAGATCGTAGTGCAAAAAGGTTAGATTTGTGGTTGAATATCTGTAATATCTATAATATTAATAATAATATCTTTATAAAGGATTTTTAAAATTGTCATCTCAGAATCATCAGCTTATATCTAGCTTCATAATTGCAATTACAATTGTGGTGCCTTGCTTGGAATGGGAAGTAAATTAGAACATGCAAACATTCATTTGATTTTATGTGAGGCAGATCTGAGTTACCTGTCTCAGTGGCTGTGGCAATGTATGGATTTTTCACATGACTTTTTAGTAAAAAGTGCTTTCAGCTCAAATTCATTTTTTTTTTTTATTTGTTTGTTTGATTTATTTATATACATATTTATTTTTTTATTCATATTTTATAATTATTTTTTATTCTATATTTATTTATTTATTTATTGGTATGGCATTGCAGCTTGGATGGTGCTCCTTGGTTTTCACCCCCATTAGTTGAGTTTCTTTAAAATAATTATGGTCACCAGCTTACATTCTTTAACCCATAAAGAAAATGTGGTGGTGGTGGTGAGTTACATCCTGCTAGTGCTGACTTTCCAATGCTAAACATCAAAAATAGTCTGTATTCACACACTTAAACTTAACCTGCAAATGAAGAGTGAATTCAATATTCTTTGTATTTATTAATCTAACCATTATCTCTGTAATGGTGCCATCCAGAAGTCTTTACATGCAGTGGTTATGGAGAGACTTTGAGTTGAAGAGGAGAGACTTTTAGAGAGAGAACGAGTAGTTTTTCTGCCATGTGTCCATTCTGCCTGACTGGATATGGCTGGTGCCTTACAAAAACAGGTGCCCTTAGCTCTCTTCATACATGCTAAACAATTATCGAATTCTTGCCCAATTGCACTCTCACTAAGATGTGTTGCAAATGGTTGAGTATGAGAGAATAAGGTAATACAGGCAATCCCCGTTTAACGTAGGTTCACACTATGAAATTTCACTACAACGAAGGTTTAATTTTACAACCATCTGCTCGTTTAACAAACACCAAACTCGCTTTAATGAAGTTTTATCCAGATAATTTTTTCCAAGTTTGAAAGCCCCACCATATCACGCAAGCCGACAAGCTTTTGAATACACCAGGAGCCGCAAATACTAAGGCCTGCCTCAGGAGAAATCCTGGGACACCTGTAGAATCAAGATCAAGATCAAGATCAAGCCTCTCGTGGACAACACACGCACCACTCACTCCCATGACAGCGTCAGCAGCAGCTCATCCTCACTCGCTCAACTTACCACCAAAATGCTCTGCAATGTGGCCTAGTGTTCCTAAGAAGACCAGGAAGTCTCTTACTCTCGAAGTGAAGCTGGATATTATTCACAGACACGAGAGAGGCGAGAAAACTATAGCATTGCTGGCCACCATCTTGACTCCATATACTGTCTCTACTATTTTCAAGTCAGCAGACTGTTAACCCTTAAACTGCACAATTATGATTTCAGGACAGCTGTAGGGTGTGCAAAAAATGGCAAAAAATCAACTTGCTTGAAAACTATCTTTGATCATATGAAACTCAAAGGAGACAAGTAGAGCACTGGAAAGTGAAACAAAAAATGAAAAAAATTACATTGTGTGGCAGTGATGGCTGGCTGAAGTTCTTTGGGAAGTGGGGGCCAGTGACAGGGGAGCCAGGAGGGTGGCAAAGAGATCATACTGCACTTCCCAATCATGTTTGATTTTTTCTCCCTTTATCCGAAACTATTTATAGTTTGCAGCATGGTGTTATTCAGTATTGTTTCAGTGTGTGATACTCAGTGAAACAAAGTACAGCACACATTGGTACTTGACATTCTTCAGTGCGCTCGTGACCTTGAGAGGCAGGAGGGTGTTTACGGCATCTCTTGGGCTTTTTCACAGCACCAGAAGTTGATTACTGTAAATAATCTACATCATCAGGGCCTAGTGCAAGCTTTCTTTTACTATCTCCTCCTTTTTACGACATCTTCTGCCTCCCCCATGGCCATGAATGTGGGAGCCAGGAGGCTGGCCAGCATCGGAAGATGATCATGAATTACTACTGTCTTCTATGACTGCCTAAGGCTGACTGAGATAATAATGCCTATATGAAGCCGCTTGAAGTGAAAGAGGGATGATGTTGCCACATGATGTTCATTGGAATTTACGGTGGCTGTGCGGGAACTTTTGAAATACAGCTTAGAAAACCTGTCATCTTAAGATGTCAGGCGCAGTTGGTCACATAGCATCTTAAGATATCTGGCGCAGTTTACGGATTAAGAAGGCTGGTGAGACTGTATCTTCCTTGCAAGCTAAAAGAACCACCTGAACTCGTGACTCTACAATGGATAAAATGGAAAGCCTTGTGGAAATGTGGTACATAAGTTGTGTATGCCGTATAGTGATGCGCCCTTTGTTTACATTCCACAGGTTGCCGGTTAGTGTCTTTCCCATTTCACTCTCCCTCCCTTCATAAATTTAAGATCAACATTATAAAATTACATACATACATTAGTGTACATTATAATGACTTAAATTTAACTGCCTAAGTGTTAAACTTCATAATTTTTACTTTCATTAAAACTTTCACTGTACTATGATGCACTCTCGCTTTGCTTACTCTCAATGGAAGTACAAGTCAGGGGTTAAACTTGTTATAATCGGTTCGCTTAACGAAGTGTTTTTTAGGAACATAACTCCTTCGTTAAGCGGGGGTTGCCTGTATATGTAACAGTGAGATGCAAGGGAGGAAGGGAATGGACAAGGAATCAGACTTGTCATACTTTCTGCATTTGACTATAATAAGAGCAGGATAAAAACTGAGATTAAGCTAATTTCCTCACAGGCAGTATTACCAATGACTGAACTACAAAAATTATAAAAAGTAGCTGAATTTATCATAATACTAAATTGGTTATAATTTTCTCCAGTCCTCACCTATGAAAGTGGTTATAACTGTTTCCAGTCATTTAGGTGTTTAGATTTGCTTGTGCTGGTGGTCATTTTCCTGTTGAATAGTCTTTATTTTTCTCTATTTGTGAATCTTGATATTTGATCTTGTTCTGTTTAGAATTCCAGTGCATAAATAGGAACTGTTGCATATCTTAGAGAGGTCACTGGTTTATATTGTGACAACAAATAGAATATTGTTTTGAAAATACAATAAGGGACTTATTCTCATAATTCTGTCTTTTCAGTCTGGCTCAGTTTGATATTGTAATCACAACCTACCAGATAGTTGCAAGAGAAGGATTCAAATTTTGTGAAGATAAGCAGTTGGAGAAAGGAAAAAAGGATGATGTTCCAAAGGTAATACTTCTTACTTCCTTGACATTCTATTTACACCTATTATTTGTATACTGTGTAGATACTGTTGAGTAAATGTAATGTTTACAATAATAGCTTTCAGATGCACTTGTTGATCTTTTGGTTTTATCTAAATTGTATTGAAGGATGTGCTTTAGTTTTATTTTTATTCATTGTTATTGTTATTATTATTTTATTTTATTTTTATTTATTATTTATTTATTTATTTTTTTTTTATTTATTTTTATTTTATTTATTTATTTATTTATTTATTTATTTATTATTTTTCTCTTCTTTTATGGCTGAGCACTAATACTATACACTTGGCCCTCAATTTAATGGATTAGAAAGTGGATAGGGGTAGTCCATTGCCAGAAAATACTTACTGTATTTGGTGGCATATAGGACATGCATATAAGATGCACCCCCATTTTAGCAAGTCGATTTCAGAAAGAAAAAGTTTTTAGTGGAATTAAAACATATACTGTTGAAAGCAATCTAGCAGTACTTAATACAAGCAGAAAACCTTATCAATTCACAGTTTCACCCAACCATGGAATCAAGTATGTGGCTTATGTTTTTCTGATAGTAGTGAAATGATTGGTGGTATTTGTCATCTGATTGATATTTTTCAAGTTATGATTATTTTTAAACTCCAACTTGTGCCTACCTCTCATTTCCAACATTCTTGCAGGATTTATTGGAAATTGGGGTTTTTGGGTGGGGAAGCATTACATGAAGTGATGTGAATTGCAAAAGAGGTCTGAAATCAACAAAATCGCATATAAAAATCTGAAAATTGTGAGCAGTAGGTGGGGGTGGGGGGAAGGGACAGTGAGTGGACATGACAGCCCAACTATTTTTATCAAGCAACATTGTCAACACTACGCTTCTGGCTGTATCTGTTACACCACAGCCTACGTGGTATACTAAACAAAACCCAACCTAAAAACCAAGCAATGTCATCCTCAAGTTCTGGCCAATGTGGGGCTGGGCAATGAATGTTATGTTTACCTTTCCTTGCACTCTTCATGCTGTTGCCAGTTTTTCTGTTGGTGGTGGCCTTAAAGCCCTTGCTGCTACTCTATTGACATGCTCCTTGACATAACATACCACTTGTAGTTCGTAGGAGATTGTGTAGCTGGATCTTTTTCCTCTTCCTGCTGTAACAGAGTGGGGTGTTGAATCATTGATGTGTTTTGTTATGATCAGATCGGATCGGATGTTGAGTCGGGGGATAGCCTTTCCAGGAGCCCCCCTCATGTTGTTTTCTCTTTTGTTGTTGCAGGCTTATTTATTTTTTCCCTTTTTCTTCACAAGCAACTTTTATGTATTTTGTTCTTTTCTTTCCTTATCAACTTATGATATAAACTTGTTGTTACTCATCACCGTCAGATGGCATTGAGTCAGGGTTCCAACCAATAATCTGATGTTTATAGACATACATCACAGCCTTATAGGTTAGATTGCTTTAAATTTTTTCTAAAATTAATTTTTAAAGTAATAATACTGGTAATAATTACAATACCAGCAATAAAATAATGATGCATGCAGTTAGTATAGATAGAGGTACTGATTGTAATATAGATTAGTGAGTGTCAGGGAGAAGATAAGCCTACAGGAATTCTCAGCTTCACATATTAGACGCAGGACAATTTTTAGAGCCAAAATTTTTTGAAAAAGGTGTGTCCTTTATGCCATCAAACTTGGTACATGTGATAAACACTGGTATAAAAAAAAAAATTATCGTATTTGATGACTCATAAGACACATGGGCTCATAAGATGCACCCAGTTTTGGCAGACATTTAAATGGAAAAAAAAAGGTAAATGAGCAGATTTAAGCTATGAATATGAATTAAAGGATTTCACCTGGCATTTGAAGACTCACATGCATTTAGATCATTATTAGATCCCAGTATTTTGCATTTAAAAACTCTAATATTTGCTAGCAGCCTATTTACCAATCTTGTTGTGAGATGTAAACATATACATACCTGGTATATGGTGTCAGCTCTGACTGTGAGAAACTACAGGCCTAGTATTTTTATTTATATTTTTTCATGTACGTAAGGTAAGAATATTAATAAGTGCAATTTTAGTTGTGTGAAAATGTCTTACTTCAAGTAGTAACACTGTAAAGAATGCAGTGAGTCTTGCCCATATTAAGATCAAAATTGCTGATTGCTTGTTTTGTTTTGGTTTATGTGACACGTATGCAAATTCTTCCTGACTGGTGTCATTCTATGTGAATTACTGGTAAGTATGACCTATTATATATTGTTACTTTGAAAGAAAGAATTGTTTTGTGGTGGTTTACTGGTACTACATGTTAGAAGATGTCTTGGGTTTGATTTTATATTCTTTGTTGCCATAGATTGACCATCAACCACTGCCTTAGTACTGAACCTTGGCCTCATAGGATGCAAGCCCATTTCCTGAGACTTTTGTAGAGGAAGGGTGCATCTTATGAGCCATCAAATGCGGTAGTTTTGTAAACTAACTAAGTACTGTACATAAGTACTATACAGTGATCTAATAAATTAAACAATTGGAATAACAGATTCACATGTTCATAATTTTTTCTTGTTTGGGAGGAATCTTGACAAAACAAACACCAGAATCAGAGCAGCAGTAGACAATGTAGTATGTACATACATCCCTCAAGAGACAAGTGGGGACTGAGGCATGGGTGGCAGAAATAGTGTTAACATGGAGATTGCACCATGTCACACATTGCTTGCACTATGTTAGACATATTACATCAGCCTCTATATCTGCCTCCCTTCAAGCTTGGAAAAAAATTTTTCTTTAGTGATTTTATGATATATGTAGTAGTAAACATAATATTATTTTCTAATTTATTTCTAAAGCCAGTGTCACACTAGACAAATCTGCCAACCAACAGACAGAATTGAATGGCCGTTAAGATTTTGTGGTCCTTTGAATTGAAAATCAGTTAAATTGGGGTCTGTTAAATAGAAGGCCAAGTGTAGTTGTAATTGTAGGAAAAAGTATGGTTCCACTTCTAAATTTCAACACTGGTATTTCTATTTAATTACTAACATTGTTTTTGTAGTAGAAGTTGTAAGGTGAGTTAGATACTGAAAAGATTAAAATAGACATTTTCAGATGACAAAAGTGTTAATTTTTACATGAACAGTTTTGGTATGATTCTGTACAAAAAAAAAAAAAAAAAAAAAAGTGTGATTTTTAAGAAATGGGATGTTCTGGTACTATTTGGGGGTTTGTTCTCTCATGTATAGATAGAGCAATGTTTTTATTTCTGACAACCTTGGCCTTTACTATACTGTCTCAGCACAATTCAGCAAAAGTTCTTGGAATTTTTTTACGTTTTCTTGAGCTATATTACTCTAAGATATAATAATGAAAAGTTTTACTATTAAGATGTTTGAGTATTGAGTCTCCAGTGTAGATTTCAACCCCAGTTCCAGTGTTTGAAGGGGAATATCTCCATGTCAACAGGTGGCAGCATACTTAGACTCATGTTTTCTGTAATGATAATGATTGGGGAAGATCTGTCACTTTCTCCCTTAGGTTGCAGAGGTCCTCATATATATTTAACCATGTCATAACATAGGTTGCCTACCCTCACCTCTAAGCTCTGAGTCACTTGTAGCAAATATGCTACAAGTAGTGACTTTGTGTATATTCACAGTATGTGCACCATCAGCATAGAGTTTAACTCTTTGTTAAATGAGTCCATTCCTTTGGTAAAGGGGAGTAAAATATATGGAATTATCTTGAAATAGATATAGGTTTGTTTTACTGTGTTGTGCTGGGTGTGTTTTTATATATAGGGTAATTATAAGAAGTTTTCACTTTAACAAACAATTGTTACCAAAACTAAAAAGGATGTGTTCTGTTCTCAACAACATTCTTCAGAGTTGCTCCAGCTCTGGTAAAGTGTTAGACTCAATGTTTTGATGACAATGGTGATTATTTCAATGTAGAGTGCATTGGTACTACTTAAGAGAAGCTTAAATTTCCTAATAAGACTGTCGAGGAACTGTTGTTTTGCACTTTGTAAATGTGAGTAGTGAGAGGCAAGAGATGATATATATAGACGGAAGAATTTTATGAGAGGAAGGTTGAAGGTTGATTCTCTCTCTCTCTCTCTCTCTCTCTCTCTCTCTCTCTCTCTCTCTCTCTCTCTCTCTCTCTCTCTCTCTCTCTCTCTCTCTCTCTCTCTCTCTCTCTCTCTCTCTCTCTCTCTCTCTCTCTCTCTCTCTCTCTCTCTCTCTCTTTAATCTTACTGGAATCAATCATGCACTCAGGACACTGCTAATTTAGTTTTCTATGATTCAATTATGATCTTTGTTTGAAAATTTTATATTTGGTATTTTCTGTGGTCAAATCTCAGGTCTCATTTTTATACATTTCTGTTGGCAAGGTTAGAGCCAAGAATCAAGGAACACTCTTTCAAGTTGGGTGGAATCGCATTATCCTGGACGAGGCTCATATTATCCGTAACCACAGGAGTAAGACATCCCAAGCAGTGTGTATGCTCCGTGGAGGTAGACGGTGGGGACTGACTGGTACTCCTATTCAGGTAAGTTAAAAAAATAAATAGATAGAAAAATAATCTATAAGATCTTACACAACCTTCAGGAAAAAGCAATAACTATATTTTTGTTTATAGAAGAAACATACATTTTATATAAAAAATTAACTCTTGTATTAAAGACTTTAACTGAATAGGGGTGAAAGGAAGAAAAAAGTCTTATGCGGTGAGGCTGCAGGAGGAGGGAAGGCATGCAGTTAGCAAGAACAGTAGAGCAGTCAGCTGAAAATAGCAATAAAGGATAGCAAGAGATGCAATATTCAGGCAGTAAGTTTCTATTTAAGATTATGAGTAAAGGACAGACCGAGGATATCCATTGTAGAAGATAGGAACAGCTGGGTGTCACTGAAGAAAAGGGGATAGTTGTTTGGAAGGTTGTCAAGTTGATAGATAGAGGAATTGAGTGTTTGAGGCATTGAACACTACTAATTTTTCTATATCCCAATCAGAAATCTTAGAAAGATCAGAAGTCAGGCATTCTGTGGCATCCCTGTGTGATCTGTTGACGTCCTGAAGGGTTGGCCATCTGAAAAGACGTGGAAAAATGTAGGGTGGTATAATCAGTGGATAGGGCAAGAAGTTTGGTTAAGATCATTAATGAACAATAGAAAGAGAGTGGGTGACAGGACAGAACCCTGAGGAATACCACTGTTAATAGATTTAGGAGAAGAATGGTGGCTGTCTACCATGGCTGCAATGGAACGGTCAGAAAGGAAACTTGAGTTGAAGTTGCAGAGAGAAGGGTAGAAACTGTAGGAGGGCAATTTTGAAATCAAAGCTTTGTGCCAGACACTATCAAAAGCTTTTGATATGTTTAGTGCAACAGCAAAAGTTTCACCAAAATCTCTTAAAGAGGATGACCATGATTCAGTAATGAAAGCCAGAAGATCACCAGTAGAACAGTCTTGACGGAAGCCATACTGGCAATCAGAGTGAAGATTGTGAAGTGACAGATGTTTGATAATCTTGTTGAGGATAGATTAAAAAAATTTTAGACGAGTAAGAAATTAAAGGTACATGGTGGTAGTTTGAGGGATTAGAACTGTTATAACTTGGTCAGTTACACCAAGTTTTGGTCAGGGAACTTGGCAATCATACTATAGAAGTGATCCTATGAAGTATGATCATCGTCACTGACGATATAATAACGGTAGTTAAGACTTGTTGTGTTCGGATACTATTGTTCATATGTGCTTCATTATTCCGGGTTCATATTCGTAACGCACATAGTTGAGCTAGGTAGCTCGGCATGGAGTTAAGCTTCAGCCGCCTGTCTGGAAGCCACTGAAGTACAAGCATCTGACTCTTCATTACAGAGGGTAGCTTTACCACCATTATAACAACCAAGCTCCTCCTTAAAGACATCCTTATATATAAGTTCTCTGCATAAAGCCAACGTACCTGTTCATCGACCAACAACTCCGACCACGGTACTTTGATGCGATATATCCAATCTCGGCCAATCAACCCTGGACCACTGCCTTGAACGATCACAAGAGGCAGCTTCTTGGTAAGCACTCCTTCCACAGCAACATCCACCTCAGCAACTCCCAAAACAACAATTTCCTCTCCAGTGTAAGTTTTGAAGCATCACGTTGAAGCTCGTAGAGGCACGGTATCTCTGAACACGCTCCGGAACATTTCTTCTCCCATGACTGAAGCAGAGGCACCAGTGTCTAATTCCATCCTAGCCTGGCGTCCGTTGAGTTGCACGTTCACATGTACCGGGGGTTCATACTGGGTTCTATCTTGTTTAGTGGGATGAACGTAATACAAGCTATACACATCACTATCCAGAGGTGCGTCATTCACATCCCCATCCACTCCCCAGGCGCACTGAAGTCCAGGCGAAGCATCTCGACATTGAGATACAGTTGAAGCTTCGGCGTACCAGCCTTGTGCGCTGCCCTTGTA
This sequence comes from Portunus trituberculatus, assembly GCF_017591435.1. Lineage (NCBI taxonomy): Eukaryota > Metazoa > Arthropoda > Malacostraca > Decapoda > Portunidae > Portunus > Portunus trituberculatus. The sequence goes on from NC_059296.1 coordinate 25,695,920, forward strand.
TGCCCCACCTTTTTACACTCAAAACAAACCTTGTTTTTCATGGGACAGTTACGGCTGTCGTGTCTGGCACTTAAACAACGGAAACACTTCAGGGAGCTACGTGAAGTCACTCCACCGTCCTTAAATCTTCACCCAGAAGCACGAGACAAAGTGCGAGACAAAGCTCCGTTTGGCTCCACTACACGACGCACGTCCGACTGAAGCCCCAGCATGGGCTGTAACGACTTTTAATTCCTTGGTATTGATCTCCGCAGTTTCCTTAGCCACAGCCATTCCAGCAGCCTTATCCAGCGACAAGTTTGTTTCAGCGAGTAGTTTCCCTTGAATAATTTCACTGTCAATGCCACACACTAGTCTGTCTTGAATAATTTCTGGCAGCATTTCTCCAAACTCACACACAGCCGACAGTTTACGTAGCCTAGCAACATACTCTTGAATAGACTCACTACCCGCCTTCTTGCACGAGTTGAATCTGAAGCGCGCTACCACTGTAGAAGGCTTGGGTGCGTAGTGTCCTTGTAGCAGCTTCAACAGCTCAGCGAATGGTAACTCCTTCGGCTTCTTAGGGCTACAGAGGGACGACAGTGTACTGTATGTGGCCGCCCTAACCGAAGACAGGAATACCGCCCTTTTCACTGCATCGTCCTCGACCTTGTTAGTGAGGAAATACTGCTCCAGCCTGTCGCACCACTCTTCCCACGCAGATTTGTCAAACTCGTCAAATTCCCCAATGTGGCCGAACAGCGGCATCGTGCAGGGTAACAGGCATCCTCGTCGCCACTGTTATAACTTGGTCAGTGGGAGAAGGAAACATGATGAAGAGTCAGATGCTTGTACTTCAGTGGCTTCCAGACAGGCGGCTGAAGCTTGACTCCTTGCCGAGCTATCTTGCTCAACCATGTGCCTTACGAATATGAACCCGGAATAATGAAGCACATATGAACAATAGTATTCGAACACAACAAGTCTTAACTACCATTACTATAAGAACGATCACCTTTTTTAGGAACAGGCTGAATGTAGGCAAACATCCAGCATGAATGAAAGGTAAAGGTTGATAGACATAGTTGAAAGAGTTTGGCCAGGCAAGGTGCAAGCACAGAAGCACAGTGTTTGAGAGCAATAAGAGGGATCCCATCTAATTCATAAGCCTTCTGAGGGTAAAAATAAGGATTCTTAAGTGCTGTGCATTGATTATGGGAGGAGAACATCCACAGAATAGGTAAAAAGAAAACAGTAATAATATAAGATTTTAAAAAATGGTTAGAGAGGGTACAGTCAATAAGGTACATTCTATTTTAAGTAAAATACATTAGCCATCTCCTTGAAATGTAAAGAGTGAACATAGCTTTTTTAGGGAGTCATAGAAAACCAACAAGTACTGATTGATTAAACTTTTTTTTTTTTTTCAGAACAAAGACTTGGATCTCTACTCTTTGGTGCGATTCTTAAGGGCTGCACCTTTTGATGAATACACTGTAAGTTGATTTATTATTTCTGTCTCTAGTTTGGTTGTAGGGATGAAAATTCTTATTTGGAATACTTTAAAATGAAAATTGTTCTGGATTTTTATGCATATTGCATCTTTGCTCTCTTGGAGATTACATTGAAAATAGATTATTGAATAAATGAATTAATTAAATACAAAACAGGTATTGAGAAAATAAGAGGTGAACTCAGAAATATATTTTGAGAAAATCTGTTTGAAATCTTTGCATGGTTGAAATGCAATAAGAAACTTTTGGCTCATTAATTCACGTCATTTAGCTATTTTTGGAAAATATTTTATATAAAGAACTTGATACAAGTAGTTATGGTGAGGAAAGGCTGTTTTAATGGACTGCCATAGACAAATGTAGACGCCAGCAAAGCTGTAAGAGTTTTGCTTGTAGTCATCTAGATTCCAGTATTCATCAAAGATGCACTGAATAGCCTCCATCCTTATTGTTTCAAAGTTACCACACTGGCAGGCAGGATCCATATGATAGACAGGTGGCACTTGCAGCTTGGTGTAGGGATTCATATAAGCCTGGCCAAGGTTTCATTTCTTCTTTGCTAGCATGCTTTTTCCACTTGTCTATGTGCCTCTCCTGCTTCCTGAGGAAATCACGAAGCAGGATCACACTGTCACTGCTGCTTATCTTTACAATTTTTCCAGAAATGTAAGGAGAATGAAGTAAATAGTAGACATGATGTGAGAGAAGGCAAAATTAACACTGTGTCTTGAGGCTATTATCAAATAATATGGACAAATTTGACTTTCATTTCTAGACTTTTAACCCCTTCAGCACAGCCCGGAAAAACTCCTTCCGTGGCAGCATACAGCTCGCGCCCCCGCCCGCCTCCGCCCTCCCCCACTATGTATGTTTGCCCCACAAACACATTTACATAACTTGCTCCCATTGTCGTTTTCTTTCATATAGTCTGTGTATGAATACAGAAAACATGTTAATATGGATGTTTTCTCCATGATAAACATACTAAACATGATAAACATAATGAACATTACAACATAATAAACAACAATGTACATATACGTCCATTCTTGAGCATCTTGGATGGTCCTCTGTCGGCACGCGCAACTCCAGTGAGTAAGGTGTCCCTGGTGAGCAGGTACCTACCAAACCGCAAAATTGTGTACCAGTTGTTTGTCACAACATGTCGCCCCTTGTCCAGCAGGTCACACAAAAGGTGCACTACCACTTGTTCTGACATGGATAAGTCCATGGAAGCACTCAGGTAGGGAGAAACAAAAGTCCTTCCCATAATAAACTTCAAAATTCCATGAGTAGCCAATCCAATTTGTAGCTGAGGGGCACAGAACGAACACCTTGATCCCAAAACGTGAACATTTTGTCTTGATAAATTGCTTGAATCCAAGTCTGCCCTTCCACAGCAGCAATGCTTCGTCTACAGCAACGTCTTTACCTGGTATGAGCAAAGTCTGGCTTTGTTGCCGCAGCAGGTTGAGGAAAGGCTCTACTCTGGATTTGGGGCTATTCTTCTTCACCTCGTCAGGGCTGGCAAACCTTAGGAACTTGAGAAGGTACAGAAATCTTGAACGAGTCATTTCCCCCTTGCAAAAAAATCTTAGGGCCACCCACCATGAAGTCTTTTGCCCAGAACATGTGCATACGGGGCATTTTATTTACCCCCATAACCATCAACAAACTCACAAACACATACATGTCATTACTATTCACAGGCCTCCATAACAGTCCATTCACCTTACGTTTTTTTTGTCACAGTAAAATACTCAGCAGCACTCTTGTTCATCCAATCACAAAGCTTATCTATAATTTCAATGTCAAAAAAATGGCAAAAAGCTTCACGTGGGCAGGCAAACTCTGGCAAGTAGCGTGTGACGTCGCCCGACGTCATTGACAACTCAGCATGCCATTGGGTCCCAGGATTGTGGGCGGAGCTTGAGAAATCCCCAGAGCACAATACAGTATCCACAGACCATAAACTAGTCATCCAGCACTCTAAAATGTGTTGTTACTTCAGCCATAAAGATTGCAATGGAAGAGGACGTACGTGTATATGTCCCTGTACTGTGTACGGAGTGAGAAAAAACGTACATGTGTACATCCCTGTGCTGAAGGAGTTAAAAGGCTTTACCAAACATCTGCTATTGTAGAAATCATCTTAAGAACTGACTCTACCTATGCCCCTTGCTGCACAAGACTTTCTTCTTTCTCTAATCTTCCAGCTGCATGCCTTCCCTTTACCTATGCCCCTTGCTGCACAAGACTTTCTTCTTTCTTTCAACTATATTCTGTCCACCTCTCTAATGTCTGAGTTAGCTAGTGCTCTTAATCATTCATCTCTCTCTGGTAAACTCTGGAACTCCTTGCCTGCTTCTGTATTTCCATCTACCTATGACTTGAATTCATTTAAGAGAGATGGTTAAAGACCTCCAATTCTTTTGGCTAACTCCATTGACCCTGTACCAGGACTCACATCTCAGTTGGCCTATTTTGTTTGATAAGTTTTGCTGTCCTTCGCTAGTTTTCTTCTCTTACATAAAAGAAAAGACAAAAATTGCAATGTCTGAACAAATACAACAGTGGGCATGCCATACATAAATAAAGATAAATTTCGAGGTATTGCTATGATGCTTCTTGGGAATTGAATGCAGAGGACATGATTTGTGGATTAGTTTAGCTTGTGGTAGCTGTAATTGTTTCTTGGGCACAAAATGTTTTTCATAAATTATCAAAGTATTCATAATTTCCTTTTTCTGTGCTCAGGAAATGTTTATTGTTTAATTATGTTTACTTTCAAGTGCTGGAAACACCAAGTGGCCAACAACAGTGCTCAGGGGAGACAGCGAATGAGTCTATTGGTGAAGGTGTTGCTACTCCGAAGGACAAAAGATCAGGTATAGTCCTGGGTTATGGTTACAGTGCTTCCTACTTTGATTAAATTGGATTTTTATTTGTTTATTTATTTTAATGCAATATTACCTTTCTGCTATAAATATTTTCATGTACTACTCAACACTCACAATAGTTTGCTACAACTGGATACCTACTGTTTGGTGATGGACAAATTAATGTGCTTCACCCTCATAGCAGGGTATTCCATAGAGTTCTGTTCCTTTTAACTAGATGATCAGTATACACATTTCTTGTAGTTACACTGTCACCAGCATTTGACTTTTTTGCCATTCCTGGCCATATAATTTCTCAGTAACAACATTTGGTAGCCCCACATCAGGTGAAGGATCCTGTTTTCCTTTGATTGGTTAAAACCTCTCAAAAACTAAGCCTTTAGGCTCCAACCATTTGACCTTCCTCACCTGGTCCATGTCCTGTCCCTCCCCATGATCACAGTGTCACCCTTTTCACCACCCTCCACCTTTCTGTGTGTGTGTGTGTGTGTATTTACCTAGTTATTACAGGGTTCAAGCAGTTCTTATAGTGACCTGTCTCCATATATACATTTATCCAACTTTTCCTTGAATTTGTGCACACTTTCTGCTACTACAATCTATTCATTCAATCCATTCCACATGTCCACCATCCTATGTGGAAAACTGAACTTCTTAATGTTCCTCAGACACTGACTTTTCATAATCTTGGAAGGTCTTCTTGTTCGTCTATATCCATCCTCCTTCGGTGATACAAGATCTTGTCTAACTTATACATTGTTATTAGATCTCCTCTTTCCTGTCTATCCTTCAATGTTGGTAGTTCCATTTCCTTCAATCTCTTCTAGGGAAGATCCTTTATCTCTGGCACCATTTTTGTAGCAGTCTTTTGGATTCTTTCTAGTTTCTTGATGTCTTTTTGCCTGTATGGTGACCATACCATTGCTGCATATTCTAGTCTAGGTCTTATCAAAGTGGTTATGATCTTTTTCATACTCTTATTTATATAGTTGAATGCCATCCTGATGTTAGTTAGTGTCTTGTATGTTGAAACAAATAATCCATTTATGTGTCTTTCTGGAGTCAGGGTGTTTTGCGTAATTAGTCCCAGGTCTTTCTCATCACTTCTTTTCATTATAATCTCTTCTATTTTGTATTCCTCCAATGTGTTTATTTTCCATATAAGTCTTCTATGTGGTACTCTGTTGAAAGCCTTCTTAATATCTGAATATACGGTGTCATCTTTCCCTTGCACTTCATCTATTTCTCTTGTAAAAAAGCTTAGTAAATTTGTTATACATGATTTTCCTTTTCTGAAACCAAATTAGGAGTTATTATTTCATTTCCCTCCAGATATTCTAACCATTTTCCTTTAATATCAATTTTGCAGATCTTTCCCACAACACTAGTTAGTGACACTGGTCTAGAATTTAGGGGGTCGGTCTTTTTTCCTCCTTTGTATGTTGGGACTATATTAGTTCTTTTCGATTCCCTTGGTATCTTCTTCGGTTCCACCAGTTATTCTCTACATTCTCTTGGTGTCCATCGTGACACTTCATCTGGCCCCATTGCCTTCCATACATCTACTTTTTCTTGTAATTCTCAAATTTTCTGTGTGTATGTACCTATTTGTGTATTACAGGGCCTGAGCTAAGCTCTCTGTGTCCTGTCTCCTTGTCCATTCCTGTCATATCTCTCTTTCATCTGATTGACACACACCGCATCAACGACATCACTGCTCAGTTTATTCCACTTATCAATGCTACGATGCGGGAAACTGTATTTTCTCACGTCATTTAGACAGATGTCTTTTATTAGCTTTTTTCCATGTCCTCGGAGATGATTACTTGTGGTCACCTTTATCAACTCTTTGTCCAGTATGTCAATCTTGTTCACCAATTTATACATAGTTATCATGTCTCCTCTTGTTCTTCTCTCTTCTAATGTGGTCAGCTCCATCTTCCTCAGTCTTTCCTCATAGTCTAACTCCCTGAGTCCTGGTACCATCCTTGTTGCCAGCCTCTGTACCCTTTCTACCTTCTTCACATTTTTCTTCATGTCGGTGACCAGACACAAGCTGCATATTCTAACTGGGGTCTTATTAAGGTACATAATATCTTCATCATTCCTTCATCTAGGTAGTGGAACGCAAGGCCAATATTTTGAAGCATGTTATATGTTTTCCAAAAAATCTTGTTAATGTGTTTCTCCGGTGACAAAGTGTTTTGCACGGTTACTCCTAAGTCTTTCTCCTCATTGGTCTCTTTAATTTTCTCATCACCCAGCCTGTAATCCCAGTTTGGTCTGTATCTATTTCTTCCCATTTTGAGGTACAATCAGCTCCAGTGCGGGTTTAGCTGTACTAACTGAGTGCACAATGTACTATCTGTGTAGTACTACGCCTCAGGGTATCGCTGAAACATCTCATTAAAAATGAGGCCCCACGCACATAAGAAAACACTATCCTCAAAATAGAATCAGCACAATAGTGCAGTTACCCCTACCTATAATCACAATAGTGCAGTCACCCCTACCAAAAGGAACCAAACCCCCCATACCCGACCTCCCTACGTCCCGTTTTCTATCTCTGGGAGGTCACTCTCCTGATAAGAAGACGCCATTCCATGTTTCAGCGCTCGTGGTAGCCAGACTTAAACTTGATTGCACCTGTATTGCCGGTTCTTAGAGCCGGTGTTTTACCTGGGCATTTCTTTTCTGCTTTTCCTCTTGCTTTTTGGCAAGAATCTTGGATTTATAGATGGATTACTCTGTGCTGTGCCCTTTTCGTGTGTTTTAGTGCAGTGTGGTGCTTTTATTATGTGTGTTTATAGTGACCATATGGTGGGGGAGCCGGCAGGTGTTTTCAAAGGTTCTCGAGTGCGTTAGTGGCCATTTTCGTTCGGTGTGGGGCATAGTGTTTTGCTCATGGCCTTTGCTGTTCGGCTCCCTGTGTGTGTGCAGTGTTTTGATGCCATTTTTATGGTGGTTTGACGTACGTTGCAGTCTTTTGTGCCGCCGAGTGTTGTGCGTCTCCTGCGCCCGTGTTAGGAGCGATAAGGTAGTGTTTTACGTGTGATTTCTTTTCAGTTCATCATGCCTACTTCCAAGTGCCAGTTTTCCTCTGATGGCAAAGGGTGCGCATATGAGTTTTCATGCGATGGCCATGACTTGTGTGTGCCCCATCGTCCTTGTGTTTCAAAGGACTTCTTGTTTGACACTGACAAGTGTGAGAAGTGCCGGGAAAATGTGAAATTCCTCCAATCTGGGGGCAAGGTAGATAAGCTTTGCCTCTAGTACACTTTGCTGCGCCGATCGTGGGAGGCGGTGCAGCGTTCGGCCAAGAGGAAGGGGAAGTATGCGGTCTGGAAGGACGAAGCTTTCCGCCTGGCTTTCATGGGCCGGGGCTCTCGGACGGCGGTCTCGTCCACCCCGTCCTCTGCTGGCCTCTCCTCCCACCCCTCGTCGGTCGTGGAGGAGCCGGTACCGGGGCCATCTTCGGTACCTCCCGATCCCGTGTCTGGGGATCCGTCTTCAGTGGTGCCGCCGCCTTCCGCTCCCCCTGGGGTCCCCCTCGGAGCCTCTGCCTCCTAACATTCACGAGCTCCTCTCGGGGATTTTGGCCCATCTCTCCTCTGCTGTTCCTCTGCCGTGCGCCCAGTCCACGGCTCCTCCCCTAGTGGCGGACCCTCACCCTGCTACACCACTTCCCCTCTCTAGTCCGGCGTCTCAGCCGTATGGGGTGGATTCGTCCCCTGTCTCGGACGCCCCCCCTTCGGAGGAGGAGTTGGAGCTGGAGGTTTTGCCAGAGTCGTGGGCTCCTGTGCCTCCAGATTGGCAGGTGTCTCAGGTCGCCGGGTCGGTCATCTTACTCTGCCGAGATGAGGCCTCCCAGGGGGAGGCAGTTCCAGTGCTTGGCCAGGAGGTGTGCTGGGGGACGTCGTGCCACTCTCCTCTTCCTTCCTGGCATTTCTGTCCTCTCTCAAGCGACCCAGCCTTCTCCTACCTTGCCGTTACCGACCGTGGACGAGCTCTCGCGCTCCCTTTTGGTCCTCTCTTTGTTTGCGGGCCTCTCTCCTCCTTCCCTTTCCTCCGAGGGTGAGGAGTCAACGCGGCGCTCAATGGGCATGTCATGGACGGCGGGCCAGGCAGACCAGTTTCTTAAGGTGGCCAGAGACTGGTGGGATCAGTCGGCGGCACGGACCCAAAGTGCTCCTGTTTCCAGATCGTCTGCAAAGCCCAAGACTCCACTACTTCCGGTTGGGGACTCTCTGGACGCCCGAATGGGAGTCCGGCTGTCGGCATGTTCTCCACCCTCCTTTCCTCCGCCCTTGGCCACCCCTTCGTCGGAGACGGTGAGGCAGGCCAAAAAGGACAAGGCTTTTGCTTTGGATGCCTTTTCCTCTTTTCAGGCCTTGCTGACGGCGGAGAAGATTTTGACGGTTCTGTCACAGAGGCAGGATCTGAACTCACGGGTGTCCTCATCACTCCTGTGCGCTAACCTCCTGCCTCTGCTGCGCTTTGCCCTCTGGCAAGGGGCTCCGGCGATGGCTGCTTCCTTCACTCAAGCTCTCGCAGCCCACTTAGCCTGCTGGAGGCAAGCCATGGCTCCTCTGCCATCTCCAGCGCAGTCGGCCCTTCTCATGGGGGATCCGCTGGGAGCTTCCTTTGGGTCTATGCAGTCGGTGGCGGATGCTCTCGCACGGTCCCCTCAGGTTGCAGTGGTTTACCGGGGAGCTCCACCAGGCCGCGCAGGTTCTGCGAGAGCGCGCGCTTCATCATCTCGGGCTGCCCCTCTTCGATACCAAGGCCCGTCGTGCTTCCAGAGGACCTCCAACAGATTCCTCCCCTACCCGTCAGCTTCTCGCCAGGTCCAGTCCTCTTCAAGGGATAGGAGAGCTCCGCAGAGCTTCAGGCCAGCCCTTTTGGACTACCACCACAGCACCCCGGGGGTCGCGGCGGTGACTCCCCAACGCTGGGTCGCCTGTCCATCGCGGCCGACAAGTGGCCAGTCGGCACGTGGGCGGGCAGGGTGGTTCGTTGGGGCCTCTCCTGGGAGTGGGCTCAAGGCCATGCCCCGCGTCTATGGATGTCTCCTCCCTTCACTTCAACTTCACCTGAGCTCTCGGCGATATTGCAGGAGATGCTCCTCCATGGGGTACTGGAGTAGTATTCCGGCCCTGTCTTCCTGTCACGTCCCTTCTTGGTCCCTCGGCGGGACAGGCAGGACCCCCGGCTGGTCGTCGACCTTTCGGCTCTCAACACCCACATCGAGTGTCATCACTTCAGGATGGTAATGCTCAAGCAGGTCAGGGAGTCTTTTCTTCCGCACTCTTGGCTAACTTCCCTGGACCTCGCCAATGCTTATAGGCATGTGCTGATAGGACTGCGTTTCCGTTCCTACCTGGCAGTGCAGGACCGCTCCCGCGTCCTGCGTTTTACAGTCCTGCCCTTCGGGTTGAACATCGCGCCATGGATCTTCACCAAGATCACGAAGACTCTGGCATCAATGCTGGCGGATGTCAACATCAGAACCATAATGTATCTGGACGATTGGCTCGTCGAGGGAGGAAGCCCAAGATGCAACCACCAGGACCGTCTCCATCAGCGAATCCCTCGGGTTCCACTTCATTTTCCCCAAGTCTCGTCTCGAGCCCATTCAAGTTCTGCAGTGGCTCGGCATGTGGTGGGATACTCGGACTTCTACCATCTGCCTGTCCGAGGACAATCGGAGGAAGGTCCTGCAGCGGGTCAGGAGGGCCTCCTGGTCCACCACCTTCACCCACCGCATGTGGACGAGGCTCATGGGCTCCTTGACGTTTGCAGCCCAGGTGACACCACTGGGGCCTCTGTGGTGCAGGAGGCTCTGGTGGGAAGGCAACAGGGTGTTTCCGCGGACGGCCCTGCACCGTCTGAGCCCGGTTCCACCACACCTTCACCAGGGCTGCATTCCGTTGGAAGTTAGCACGCTGCCCCCCCGCAACCCCCAACGGAACGCAAGGGAACGCGTATAGCCATACGGGTATTGTTGACAAGATGGCCATCCAAGGCTGCTCTCCTCCTCCTCGCTCAAGAGCTTGCAGAAGACCCTCTGTTGGACGCTGCAGAGCTCCTCTTAGCACGAGAGGAGGAAATATTGCTAAGGCAAGAGGAAGAGGGAGAAGAGAGGCTGCCAAGGCAAGGAGAAGAGGGAGAGGATAGGCCGCCAAGTCCTGTGAGGGTCAAGGACTATACAGAGACGATAGTGCCTCATTACTCCGGGGAAGACTTCAAGAAACACTTTCGTATGCAAAGGGAAACTGTTGAAGTATATAAGTAGTGAAGGACATGGATTACTTGGTTAATTGATTTGTGGAAAGGGTGAGGCAGTGATAGACGGCAACTTTGAAGGAGAACAGAGGTCGTGTTTTGGGCATAAACAATCCTATATATTGCATAAACTAAGAAATCTATGTGGCCTTTTCATCATAAGAAACAGATATAGTAGATCTTAAATACTATTTCCAAGCCTTGCCGTAATTAACAACTGCTTGCCCCTACAATGCATAGAGAGAAATTGGCTGGGCCCACACAAATTGCAGTTCCAGGTGATACACTATTGGTGGTTTTTAATATTATGAGTGTTTACATATTATTATTATTAGCACTTCTAAACTCATATTAGCCATTTGGAAATAATTTCCAAAATGGACTCCACACCAACCTCTCTGACTTAACCTAACATAGTTCAAGAAATAATTTTCAGCTTGACAAAGTCATAAATATTACTAATAATGAGATGTTAGTAACCATGACATGGACATGATGTTGGAGGTGATAATGTTGCAGCACGACAAGCACATGCTGCGGCAGTTCAGAAAAGGGATGAGATAGCCACTGGCTTGGCCATGCACATGTAAATAGATAATTTGTAATCATGTTAAGTCAAAGTACAAGTTTAAATCATTTACCCTTATTGTAAAATATTTTCATTTAACCCGTTCAGCACGGACAAAGAAGAGCGGATTTTCAGTTTGATAGTTTAAGGTATAGGGCAAGCTTGAAATATCCCCTGTCTGACAAATAGCTTAAAGTACATTCTTTTCATAGACCAGTAAGCTTAAGATACCCTTTCATTTGTCCCAGCAAGCTTAAAATACTCATGTTCCGCCTCAAGTCATGCCGTGCTGAGAGGGTTAAAGTTAATATTTAGTAAAATATTTAAATTTCTGTTAAAATCATGTATGGAACAGTAGTGGGGTTCAAATAAATGCCCCGCAAACTATCACCACCGTGGCAGAATGCGGCGCCTCAACCCGCATGACCACTAAGGATACTTTTCACCCAGAAGTAATCAGAGTACAGTGGGATTATAGTAAGACAGATGTATGAAAGTATAAATATATATTAATACAAGTACAAAACAATGATAACTTGTACAAAAATGTTTCTTTATAAAAATACAAAACATTAAAAATATACTGTTTTAATTATCTGCCCAGTTTATCACAGTGGAATCAACATACTAATACACACAATGAATAGAAGGAACAATGAGATTGACAGGCTGCAAGAGGCCACAAAAAAGAAAAAAAAAAAACTTTCTCCCAAAAATAAGAAAAAAATTTCTTGTTAAGGTGTTTAAGAATTTCTGATTGGTTGTTGAGTATCTGTTGTAAAAGTAACATGAATTGTCTTTGTGTTTCCTGTTGTTCGTGTTGTCGTGCTTGGAGGTGTAATTGTTCTTGGTGTAGTTGCTGTTGTTGTTGTAGTATTTGTTGTGTAAAGGTCTGTAGTGTGTCAGTCCGCTCTCTTGCAGCCTGCCTCAGCCTCTCCAGCTCTTCTGGAATCACCCTGGAGGTTGCTCCCTCAGACTTCTTCCTCTTCCCCTCTCAAGTGGATGAATGAGGTGGCATCATAGAGGGTGTTGAAAAAGGGGAAGGTGATTGAGTGGTTGGGGGAAGTGCTTGTCCAGCAGGAGATAGTGGTTGAGAGGTTGAAGGGATTGGAAAGAAGGAAGAAGTTGGCTGTGAAGCAGGAGAGATAGGCTGTGAAGCAGGAGAGAATGGCTGTGAAGCAGGAGAGAGTGATTGTGAAGCAGGAGAGAGTGTCTGTGAAGCAGGGGAGGGAGGCTGTAAAGCAGGAGAGGGAGGCTGTGGGAGAAAAGGAGACAGTGAAGCAGGGGAGGAGTGCTGTGAAATATGAGAAATAGGTGGCTGAAAGGCAGAGGAGGGTGATTGTGTAAAGTGAGGCAAATGGAATGACGACCATGAAAAGGAAAGGGGAGAGGAACAGGTAACTGCCAGTGGTGTGGCCATGCTTCCAGTAGCTGGAGATGGTGAAGGGTGTTTAGCTGAAGCACCGCTGGCAGCTGGTGAAGAAGAGACAGTTGGTTGCTGAGAGGCAGGGGATGCTGGAGGTGGTGGAGGGTGTGGGGCAGTGTTTGGCTGTGGCCTTTCTGTAGCAGCTGAGGAGCCACTGGCAGCTGCTGATGTTGCCGGTACTGTGAAATAAAAATGCATTAAAGTTTAACTCACAAAAATATTGCAGGAAAAAAGGATTGAAAAGAAAGTGGTTATACTAAATTAGATGTTGCAATTTGATAGAGAAATATATGAACTAGAGCAGTGAGATGTGCAATTACCCTGTGCTTTCCATAATGAATGCAAGGCTCAACAAACAGCACATGAAGAAGCAGCTTGTGGAATTTTTTTCCCTCTCTCCAGTGAACGGATACAGTACATGATAAAAATGAGGATGTCTGATTTTAATTTACACAAGACTCGGTACTACTCGTGGACAGACATGTAAAGAGAAAAAGAAATCAAAGGATAACACTTGTGAAGAAAACAAACTTATGAAATCCTTTCACATATCACATTTGTTGAGAGGGCTTCATCATCACTTGTCTTTCATTTATGTGCAACAACACTACCTCTTTAATGTTCCTCCAATTTATTATATATTACCTTATTATTAAGCAAGACATTCAACTTCTTGTATGGTTTTTGTAATCTATTTCTACGAAATTGTCTTCAAAATTACTGATCTTCAACTCAAACAATTTTTTTTTTATGTACCTTAAAGAGAAGACTCCAGTGTAAGGGGTTGAACTGATGGGTCTCCTGCCATGAAGCTATCCATTACATCAAAGAAGGGCCACTGGTCATCAGTGCCTCGCCCACTCAACTTTGAGTTGTCTTTGATGATCTTGTATCTGAGAAATGAGATCAGTAAAATGAAGCAAAATTGAAGCATTCAATATGAGTACATATTTACATTTTTTTTTTTTTTTTTAGTGGGGTGGGTGGCAGGCAGAATATGAGTAAAGTAATGTGTGGGGCATCATGGATGAGGAGATAAAATGTGTGAGTAGGGAATTTACAGGTCAGGGCTGGTGTACACAATGCAAAAGTTGGTTTCTAAGCGCTGCAGCCCACTAATAGATGTACACAGTCATTTTTAAGCACTAAACCTGTGGTGCTAGCACCCCAAAGGGGTGCTGAAACCAATTTCAGGGGGTGTTGGGGAAGGTCACATATGTGGCAGTAAAAGGTAAAAGGAATACGTCTGGACAAACGTATTATTATCACATATTTAGAAATACAATACGGGTAAACTTTAATCTGATTTTCATGTGTGTTGTACCATAATGATAAAAGAAACACTTGATTTGTACGAGCGTTCCACACTTTAATATTAAATCAGCACAGAACAAATAGTATTAAGGTCACTAGTCTAACCTAACTTTGGCTATGAACCAATGTGTGCCTAACTCCTAACTGCTTTGGCAGTGCAGCTGCAGCATGGAATGCATAACTGAGAACAACAAAGACTGTCCTCAATGGAGTGTTTTATTTTTAATACTATACTCATACATAAACTTCACCATATCCAGTGTATGGGAAATATGTAAACTTTCAGGCTTTATACTCTATTGAAAAGAGTAAGTATACATAAGCTCACTAGAGAAGTAGAACAACTTTCAATGACACGTTCACCCATAAGTACCCTAGCACTCCCTTAAGGTTACATTTATTCAAAACACATAAAAACTACTGAAAATACCTTGGATTCACCTTACAATACTCCCCTGTGCACTCTTAAGCAAATTACCGATTAAAAATACACAAAGGCTGGAGAAAAGGAAAATGTAGGTGGTGTACCAATGACGCACTATGTTGTATCATGGCCAGAAATGAGTTAAAACACATACCTTTATCTGTTTCCATGGTGGCAGGGGGTGCTGTTCCGTCAGCCACATGTGCTGTTCTTGCAGCCACAGGTGCTGGAGGGGCCTCTGCAGCAGCTACCATGGCAGTAGAGGCTGTCTCTTCTGTCTCAGAGGCTGTAGGAAGAAATGCGACACATATAACACCGTCTTTTATTGCTATAAATACTAATATTTTGGTCATATTGCCTTATTCCAGCATTCTACAAGGGATAACAGACTTACCACATTGTTTTTGATGTTCTGTGACGTCGCATAAGCTGTCAAAATAGCATTTGCATCCCCCATACTAAAAATATAGTGGTGAAGCAGCGGCCATCTTTGCGGTTTGTTGATAAACAATGGTTGCCAAGCATTCACCTCCGAGGAGCGCAAGGTCCCGCAAGCTTCCGTACACCGAGCGGTATGCTGGTCCCCCCCGATTCGGGGGAAGTATGCCATACTGTAAGCCTTACTGTCCCCAACGGAATGCAGTTCAGCTGCTGCGTCAGTGGTTATCTCCGGGCCTTCTGGAGACTGCGGTTCCTTGGAGGCTGTCAGCGCTGCAGCTCCAAGTCTACACAGATGCTTCGGACAGCGGTTGGGGCTTCCAGGCGTCCGACAGTCGACAGGGCCGGGGACGCTGGGAGCAGGCCGACGCGCAGAGGCATGTCAATGTGAGGGAGTTGACGGTGCCTCTGCTTTTCCTTCAGCAACAGGTGGACCTCCGACAACTCCACGTCTGCTTCTACATGGACAACGTAGTGGCAGTTCAGTGTGTGAAGAAGATGGGTTCCTCCCGGTCAATCTCCCTCCTCAGGACATCCGAGGCCCTCTTCAACCTGGCAGCGTCGCGCCATCTTACGCTGTCAGCCGTGCACGTGCCGGGCAGCGATACTTCCTCAGTGGAATGGTCGCTCGACCCAGACGTTTTCACGGATCTAGTGGAGTTGTTTGGTCTGCCCGAGGTGGACCTGTTTGCATCATCGGAGAACCATCAGCTCCCACAGTACATCACCAGGAGCGTGGTCACGGCCACGGGAGGGCCGGACTCCTTTCTCGTGGATTGGAGCACATGGGGGTTCGTCTATCTTTTTCCTCCCCCAGCGATGACGGTGATGACGGCGGTGGTGCGCAAGCTGGAGACATTCAGGGGCTGAGTTCTTCTCATCGCCCCTCTCTGGAAGGCCCAGCCCCGGTGCCAACGTCTACTGCTCTGGTGTCCTTCCCCTCTACCTCTCAACAGACTGGCGGTACGGGGCCATGGCATCCGTCAGTTTGGAATATCCTCCAGCTTTCACGCGTGAAGTTTCTGCAGGTGTGCTTGACCACCTCCCTCTCGCCTGCAGTCTCCTCTGATGTCATCAAGGGGTCCAGGGATTCCACCCTCCGCCAGTACGAGTTGACATGGAAGGCTTTCCAGCTTTTTCTCCGCAATCGCCCTTTTTCATATATTTCCTTACCTCTTGTTTATTACTTCTTGTCCTTTATGTTCCATGTCAGACGCAGAGCTACCCCGACCGTCACCACCTATGTGGCTGCTCTGGCAGACCCCTTGTCTTTGGGGTTTAACATCACCATCAGAGGACGGGTCCTGGATTTACTGAAAAAGGATCACTTCCACCAGCGGCCTCCTGTGAAGAGACCAAGGATCTTTTGGTCTCTGTCCAAAGTCCTGACCCTCCTTTGGGGCCCTCCTTTTACTAATCCTACCCCTCAACAGAGCTTGCGGAAGGCACTGTTTTTGGTGGCCATGGCTTCTGGCTTAAGGGCTTCTCAACTTCACGCCCTTATCCGGCACCCCTCCTGGCTGGTCTTCTCCAGGGATGGGCAACGGGTCTCCCTAGCACCTTCTCCCAAGTTCTTGGCCAAGAATGAGAGGGAAGGACACTCCTTAGCCCCCATGGTGCTCCAGGCGTGGATGGAGGGACTTCACCACCACCCCCTCTGCCCTGTGGAGTCCTTGCAACAGTATGTTGGGTCGACTTCTGGTTCCCAACATGCCCGTCTGTTCATCTGGCCAGACATCCACAAGCCCCTTTCCAGGATCCACATCTCAAAGGTCCTCTGTGGGGTGATAGAGGAGGCAGATCCAGGACATGCACCAAAGGGCACGAAGTGAGGGCCATGTCGGCCACCATGGCTTTCCTTCGCCACTTCTCCTTGGACCAGGTACGGGAGCATGGACAGTGGGCTTCGGACCGCTCCTTTGTAGCCCACTATCTGGATCACACGCTGGAGGAGGTCCCTTGCACCTCCATGGCAGGGCCTCCTCCGCCTCCCGGACCCCCCTCTTCGACCTGACGGGTCGGAGTTGGGGGGGGGGATGGCAGCGTCAGGGGAGGTCGTCAGCCACCCTATCGGTCCGGACCTCACCCCCATCTTACACGGCAACAACGCGGGACCCTTTTCCCTACCCTCCGGTAGAAGGAGTCTTTGCCGCTTCCAGAGCCCCTCTTACTCCTCCCGGACCCTCCGCTGCGACCCTACGGGTCGGACTTTGGGGGGGGGGGGGGGATGGTGGCTTCGGGGGAGGTCTGCGCTCACCCGATGGGACCAGACCTCGCCCCTCCCAAAGGCTGTCTCAGCTCTACCGGACCATCCTCCACACACTGGTCCAGGTAGGCTGCTCTCTCGGACCATCCTCACTCTGCCAGGTTAGAGGTTCACAGTACCCTTCCCTTTCAGTATAGTCTGGCGGCGGATCCTTCCTCCACTTGTGATGCAGCTAAACCCGCACTGGAGCTGATTGTACCTCAAAATGCGATGTTTGAGTTACCGAACTATTGTTCGAAAACATCTATTTTGAGTGAAGCAGCTCCAGTGCGGGTGCTCGGGTCCCTCTTCCACCGCTTCGCTCCCTCCCCCGGTCATCCTTCGCCAGTCTCTGTTCTCGCGCTTCACATGGAACGGCGGCGTCTTATCAGGAGAGTGACCTCCCAGAGATAGAAAACGGGACGTAGGGAAGTCGGGTATGGGGGGGGTTTGGTTCCTTTTGGACTGCGCTATTGTGATTGTAGGTAGGGATTACTGCGCTATTGTGCTGATTCTATTTTGAGGATAGTGTTTTCTTATGTGTGTGGGGCCTCATTTTTAATGAGATGTTTCAGCGTTACCCTGAGGCGTAGTACTACACAGATAGTACATTGTGCACTCAGTTAGTACAGCTAAACCCACACTGGAGCTGCTTCACTCAAAATAGATGTTTTCAAACAATAGTTCGGTAACTCAAACATCGCATTTTATATATTGCAGTCATGAGTTCGGGTGGTTCTTTTAGCTTGCAAGGAAGATATGGTCTCACCAGCCTTCTTAACCCTTTCCTTCCGGCGCTTAAACTATTTTCCCGTTTGCTATGACAGCTAAAAATGGTAAACCTAGAAATTGTCAGAAAACTGTTTGAATACTAATAATTATTTTCTCTTTGTTATTCTCAATACAATGATGTACTTTATAGCTCGATGTGACCTCTGAAAGTTCAGTTTATGCCTTATCAAGGATTCCTCCTCCTCCCGCTATGTGATCTGTCTTCCAGAAACAGCCGGAGGCGATGACACACAGCCACACACACTCTCTCTCTCTCTCTCTCTCTCTCTCTCTCTCTCTCTCTCTCTCTCTCTCTCTCTCTCTCTCTCTCTCTCTCTCTCTCTCTCTCTCTCTCTCTCTCTCTCTCTCTCTCTCTCTCTCTCTCTCTCTCTCTCTCTCTCTCAGTGAACAATGAGACTTTCCTTTTCCAGATAAATAACTAGGTAGGTAGATTATTGTAAAGGCGTTGGAAGGTAATGATACATTGTCTGACTTTCAGCTTTTTAAGGCATTGTCTTGGCTGTTGTGAGTTAAATGATGAAATATTATTGTACCTTGTTGTCCTGATGAAGAAGCATTTTCTACATAACATGAGTGATTAAGGAATATATGTTCATTAAAGAATACAAATATGTATAGCAAATTTTGTGGTAGTGAAAGGGAATAGATCTACAGAGACAAAGTTGTTTTGGGAGATCATTACAATCTTAAGATTATTAATTTCATATTTTTCTTCTGTTGGATAGGTTGATTTGAAAACAGGGAAGAAGATTGTGGATCTGCCTGAGAAAACAATTGTGCATCATGAGCTGTATCTCTCACAAGAAGAACGAGAAGTTTATGACCGCATCTTTACATACTCAAGGTAGGCTGTCATGAATATGTGTGTATTACCTTATTTTGTAGTTAATTTTAGTTTCTGTGTTAAATAAAGATATTTTTGTTTCACCAGATTCAGAATTGACATATCTTCAGTTAAAAGTCTGCTTTAGAAGCAAGCTTTGCAGCTTGTTACTATAGTGTTATTGTGGAACATAGATTGCAAAATACAAAAATATGAAATAAATGGAGGACAGATAATCTCTTCAAAACCTTTAAAAAGGTGACCATTTTCACATTATATAGATTCTGAATAATTCAGGCATAGATTTCTTTATATCTTAACTGGAAGCAGCATTGAACCACAGTGTGTTGCTTTAAGGGCCACCGTGGTACAGTGGAACCATGCGTGCTTTGGGGTCCGAGGTGTCTCCAAGCACATGAGTTCAAATCCTGTCCACGGTCCGAGTGTAGGTTGGGCTTCATCACTTGGGGAACAGTTTCCTAGCGGGTGGGCTTTGAGATAGGAGGTACCCAAAAAAGTATGCCCTTTGACCCATAAATTCCTGTGAAAAACCCACATGGTATAAAAAAATAAAGATGCAAACATTAATTTTACTTCTTACTAAATTGGTACACCATGATATAAACATCAGACATGCATTGCTGCTTTAAACTTGAATGTCACATTACTAATTATTGTCTTCATTCATCCCCTACATGTCTCTTGGTAAATGTGCTAAACATAATGATTATGGTTAACTACTTCACGCTTGGTTAAAAATGCACATTATTCAAATAAGGCATAGGCCTGCAAACAGTAACTTATTTAATATCTCTCTCTCTCTCTCTCTCTCTCTCTCTCTCTCTCTCTCTCTCTCTCTCTCTCTCTCTCTCTCTCTCTCTCTCTCTCTCTCTCTCTCTCTCTCTCTCTCTCTCTCTCTCTCTCTCAGCTTATCATGGGCCTTAAAGGTATGATTCTTTATTTATTCATTATTTTTAAAATTTTATTTATTTATTTATTTATTTTTATTTATTTATTCATTTTTATTTATTTATTTTATTTATTTGTTTATTTATTTATTTATTTATTATTATTATTATTATTATTATTATTATTATTATTAATATTAATATATTTTTTGTTTTGTTTGTGTGTGTGTGTGTGTGTGTGTGTGTGTGTGTGTGTGTGTGTGTGTGTGTGTGTGTGTGTGTATTTACCTATTTGTATTTACCTATTTGTGTGTTACAGGGCCCGAGCTAAGCTCTCTGTGACCTGTCTCCTTGTCCATTCCTGTCATATCTCTCTTTCATCTGATTGACACACACCGCATCAACGACATCACTGCTCAGTTTATTCCACTTATCAATGCTACGATGCGGGAAACTGTATTTTCTCACGTCATTTAGACAGATGTCTTTATTAGCTTTTTCCATGTCCTCGGAGATGATTACTTGTGGTCACCTTTATCAACTCTCTGTCCAGTATGTCAATCTTGTTCACCAATTTATACATAGTTATCATGTCTCCTCTTGTTCTTCTCTCTTCTAATGTGGTCAGCCCCAGCTTCCTCAGTCTTTCCTCATAGTCTAACTCCTGAGTCCTGGTACCATCCTTGTTGCCAGCCTCTGTACCCTTTCCACCTTCTTCACATTTTTCTTCATATGCGGTGACCAGACACATGCTGCATATTCTAACTGGGGTCTTATTAAGGTACATAATATCTTCTTCATCATTCCTTCATCTAGGTAGTGGAATGCAAGGCCAATATTTTGAAGCATGTTGTATGTTTTCCAAAAAATCTTGTTAATGTGTTTCTCCGGTGACAAGGTGTTTTGCAGTTACTCCTAAGTCTTTCTCCTCATTGGTCTCTTTAATTTTCTCATCACCCAGCCTGTAATCCCTGTTTGGTCTGTATCTACTTCTTCCCATTTTCATAACATGGGTCTTGTCTATATTAAATTCCATCTGCCACTCCTTACTCCACTCATATATTTTATCAAGATCTTCCTGTAACTTGTTACAATCTTCCACATTCTTTACTCTCCTCATAATTTTAGTATTGTCTGCAAACATGTTCATGTAACTGTCAATTCCTACTGGCATATCATTAACATAAATCAAAAACATGATGGGACCCAGCACTGACCCTTGTGGAACTCCACTGGTTACCTTCTTCCACTCGGACTTCCTTCCTCTCACCACTGTTCTCATTTCTCTTCCCATTAAGTAATTTTCCATCCATTTTGCTAGTTTATCATTTACTCCTCCAATCTTCTTTAGTTTCCACATCAGTCTATTGTGTGGTACTTTATCAAAGGCCTTTCTCAAGTCCAGGTAGATAGCATCCACCCATCCCTCTCTATGTTGTAGTATGTCAGTCACTCTTGAATAAAAACATAATAAATTGGATACACGATCTTCCTTTTCTGAAACCAAACTGCCTTTCACTCAGAATGTTTTCACTTTCTAGATACTCACTCCACTTAGCTTTAATTACTTCTTCACATACCTTGCACAATATACTAGTCAACGATACTGGTCTATAATTTAGCGGTTCCATTCTACTACCATTCTTATATATAGGCACAATGTCAGCTCTTTTCCACTCTTTCGGGACTAATCCTGTTCGTATGGAGGTTTCCACAATATCAAATACAGGGTTCAACAATTGATCCTTACATTCATTTAGCAACCTCCCAGATATGCCATCAGGCCCCATTGATTTATTAATATCCAGATTGCTTATAATTTTCCTTACATCTTCCTTAGTAACCATGATGTCCTGCATTTGCTTTATTTCCGTAGGCCTTCCTCCCATAAAATGCTCCTCCTTTGTAAACACTTTGCAAAAGTTGTCGTTCAAAATTTCAGCTATATCTCCAGCATCCTCATATACTTCTTCCCATTTTTACCTTTTCTATTGCCTCCCTTTTATTTAGTTTTCCATTTATGAATTTGTAAAACATTTTGGGTCACTATCACAGTTTTCCACCAACCTCTGTTCATATTCCTTCTGTGCTGTTCTCCTTACTTCAACATGTCTATTCCTTGCTGTTTTGTAAACTTCTCTTGATAATACATCACTGTTTTTCTTAAGTTTCTTCCATGCCTTTTCTTTGTTCTTTTTTGCTTCTTCACAATTTCTATTAAACCACTGTTTATTATTTAAAGTCCTCTTTCTGTGATATGGCACAAACTTTTTCACAGCAGTTATACAAATCCATAAATTTATCATATTTCAATTGCATATCCCATTCCTGGTATACCACGGACCAGTCAGTTTCATTAAAGAACTCCCTTATATGGTTATAATTTGCCCTAATATAATTTAATTTTTCCTCCCTGCGTTCCACAATCTTATTCGTGCTTAATTCGTATCCAGCTCAAAGCTTAGGACATCATGATCGCTTTTCGCCAAAGGACATTCATGTTCAATGCCCTTGGTAAATACCAAATCCAACCTTGCTGCAACATCTTGTCCCCTGCACCTTGTTGGTGATCTCACCCACTGTGTCATCAAGTTATTTGTTGCTACCTTTAACAATTCTGCCCACTCACCACCGTTCACCACTTCGTAGTCTTCCCACACTATTTCTTTGTAATTAAAGTCTCCAACTATCATCACTCTATCCTTTCTGATGAGTTCTTGCTTCATTCTGTCTAGAGTATTTCTCATCACCATTTTGTACTGTTCATATTCCCTAGCACTGGTTCTGGGTGGTATGTATACTTTTATAATATTAATGTCCTTCTTGCCATCTGTTATAAGCATACTTATCATTTCCTCATTTCTCTTACTATATTTCATCACTATCAGATCTTCCTTAGTAAGAACCATTATACCACCACCTCCCTTATTTTTTCTATCATTTCTCCATACTTTGTAGTGTTTTACAACAAGCCAGTCTAGCTTTATTTCAGCCCTTAGCTTTGTTTCCACTACACACATTATGTCCGGTTTGTTATTTCTTAGGTAATCCATACACTCTAGCCTCTTAGACAGAAATCCATCTATATTCGTTTAAGTCACTTCTATTCCATTCCTAGTCTCATTCTTCCATGTAATGTCTATTCCGCCTGTTTTATCCACCACTTCTTTAGCCTCCCATTTCTCATCCTCCAAAAAAACTTGGTCTTTTCCTCCTCTGTTCTTTCGTCATTGCTCTCTTTCACTTCAGTTACAAGCTCCTTCATTTTCATTCGCTCATCCTGTGACATATTTCTTCTTATGTAAATTGTTTTGGTTTCCTCAGAGTCCTTAAGTTTCCAAGCCCTCCTCAACAAGGCCTCAGCTGCCACCTGAGACTTTAATTTCAATTTTAATGGTCTATTCTTGCCTTCCTCAAAAGCTCCCAATCTCACACTTTCTTCTACCTCAGCATATAGGTCCTCTTCTTCCACAGAGATCTTGTTCAGTAAAGACTTAATCCTGTCATTTTCCTTATCCCTCCTGTCCTGCCAGTTCCTGTTAGTTTCTTCCTCAATCCTATTATGATCACACATTTTTCTTTTCAGCAATATCTCTCACCACATACTCATTTTCCTTTAGTGCCTTTACCATTTCCCTCTGTAATCCTTTATTTTCCTCTTCCTGCTTTTTCACTATCTCCTAAAGGACCTTTGTACCTCCTGATGTTCATGGTTCACTTCTTTCATCCTGGTATCAATTAGATTAAGGCATTCCTCCTTCCTCAAGTCCCTTTGGATATTTTCATCTCCATTTCCAGGAGTTTAGCCTTCATCTCTTCACATTGTTTCCTTAGTTGTTGGTTTCTTTCTCCATCTCTACTTTTTCCTTCAATAGCTCTTTATTCGCTATCGTTAACAAATAGATCTCTTTTTTGAACGAATCATTCTCGGCTAGAACTCTATCCAGTTTTTCTTCTATGGACAAAATGTTTAGGAACTTACTTTCCAGTGCCTGGATTCTTGCATCCATATCTAATTTCTCCAGTCCTTTTGGCGTAGTTATAAAACCTTCAAAGTCCTTTCATGTCTACGCCATGTTTGTTATCGTCAGCTGATTACGGCCAAAACAATCACCGCCCACACTCTCCTCTCAGGGACCACTCTCCATATCCCTCACTTTCAACACTATGCGACAGTAGGACATTAACAGGACACTAACTTAGAGTACCGGGCCCTGTAACACCATAGGTATTTTCCTTCTTCCGTCTGCAGCCAGACAGCCGTCCTCTCTCAGCGGCAGTGTGTGTGTGTGTGTACCTGTGTTTGTATTTACCTATTTGTGTATTACAGGGCCTGAGCTAAGCTCTCTGTGACCTGTCTCCTTGTCCATTCCTGTCATATCTCTCTTTCATCTGATTGACACACACATCAACGACATCACTGCTCAGTTTATTCCACTTATCAATGCTAAGATGCGGAAACTGTATTTTCTCACGTCATTTAGACAGATGTCCTTTATTAGCTTTTTCCATGTCCTCGGAGATGATTCTTGTGGTCAACTTTATCAACTCTCTGTCCAGTATGTCAATCTTGTTCACCAATTTATACATAGTTATCATGTCTCCTCTTGTTCTTCTCTCTTCTAATGTGGTCAGCCCCAGCTTCCTCAGTCTTTCCTCATAGTCTAACTCCTGAGTCCTGGTACCATCCTTGTTGCCAGCCTCTGTACCCTTTCCACCTTCACATTTTTCTTCATATGTGTGACCAGACACATGCTGCATATTCAACTGGGGTCTTATTAAGGTACATAATATCTTCTTCATCATTCCTTCATCTAGGTAGTGGAATGCAAGGCCAATATTTTGAAGCATGTTGTATGTTTCCAAAAATCTTGTTAATGTGTTTCTCCGGTGACAAAGTGTTTTGCAGTTACTCCTAAGTCTTTCTCCTCATTGGTCTCTTTAATTTTCTCATCACCCAGCCTGTAATCCCTGTTTGGTCTGTATCTACTTCTTCCCATTTTCATAACATGGGTCTTGTCTATATTAAATTCCATCTGCCACTCCTTACTCCACTCATATATTTTATCAAGATCTTCCTGTAACTTGTTACAATCTTCCACATTCTTTACTCTCCTCATAATTTTAGTATCGTCTGCAAACATGTTCATGTAACTGTCAATTCCTACTGGCATATCATTAACATAAATAAAAACATGATGGGACCAGCACTGACCCTTGTGGAACTCCACTGGTTACCTTCTTCCACTCGGACTTCTTTCCTCTCACCACTGTTCTCATTTCTCTTCCCATTAAGTAATTTTCCATCCATTTTGCTAGTTTATCATTTACTCCTCCAATCATCTCTAGTTTCCACATCAGTCTATTGTGTGGTACTTTATCAAAGGCCTTTCTCAAGTCCAGGTAGATAGCATCCACCCATCCCTTTCTATGTTGTAGTATGTCAGTCACTCTTGAATAAAAACATAATAAATTGGATATGCATGATCTTCCTTTTCTGAAACCAAACTGCCTTTCACTCAGAATGTTTTCACTTTCTGGATACTCACTCCACTTAGCTTTAATTACTTCTTCACATACCTTGCACAATATACTAATCAACGATACTGGTCTATAATTTAGCAGTTCCATTCTACTACCATTCTTATATATAGGCACAATGTCAGCTCTTTTCCACTCTTTCAGGACTAATCCTGTTCGTATGGAGGTTTTCACAATATCAAATACGGTGTTCAACAATTGATCCTTACATTCATTTAGCAACCTCCCAGATATGCCATCAGGCCCCATTGATTTATTAATATCCAGATTGCTTATAATTTTCCTTACATCTTCATTAGTAACCATGATGTTCTGCATTTGCTTTATTTCCGTAGGCCTTCCTCCCATAAAATGCTCCTCCTTTGTAAACACTTTGCAAAAGTTGTCGTTCAAAATTTCAGCTATATCTCCAGCATCTTCATATACTTCTTCCCGTTTTTACCTTTTCTATTGCCTCCCTTTTATTTAGTTTTCCATTTATGAATTTGTAAAACATTTTTGGGTCACTATCACAGTTTTCCACCACCCTCTGTTCATATTCCTTCTGTGCTGTTCTCCTTACTTCAACATATCTATTCTTTTGCTGTTTTGTAGACTTCTCTTGATAATACATCACTGTTTTTCTTAAGTTTCTTCCATGCCTTTTCTTTGTTCTTTTTTGCTTCTTCACAATTTCTATTAAACCACTGTTTATTATTTAAAGTCCTCTTTCTGTGATATGGCACAAACTTTTTCACAGCAGAGTTATACAAATCCATAAATTTATCGTATTTCAATTGCATATCCCTTTCTTGGTATACCAATTTCATTAAAGAACTTTCTTATATGGTTATAATTTGCCCTAGTATAATTTAATTTTTCCTCCTCTTCCACAATCTTATTCGTTCTTAATTCTATCCAGCTCAAAGCCTAGGACATCATGATCGCTTTTCCTCAAGGGACATTCATGTTCAATTTCCTCTTTTAGAGATTCCCTGGTAAATACCAAATCCAACCATGCTGCAACATCTTGTCCCCTGCACCTTGTTGGTGATCTCACCCACTGTGTCATCAAGTTATTTGTTGCTACCTTTAACAATTCTGCCCACTCACCACCGTTCACCACTTCGTAGTCTTCCCACACTATTTCTTTGCAATTAAAGTCTCCAACTATCATCACTCTATCCTTTCTGATGAGTTCTTGCTTCATTCTGTCTAGAGTATTTCTCATCACCATTTTGTACTGTTCACACTCGTTGCTGACACCACTTCCTCACTCAAGCTTTTCCAAGTCTCAACACATCTTTGCGGGAAACTATATTTTTTAACATCTCTCAGACATCTTCCCTTCCTCAGCTTTTTAACTATGCGATCTCGTGCTTTGAATGTCATATTCTTCTCTCAGGATCAGTTTCTCATTATCCACTTCATCCATTCCGTTAATCAATTTATAAACTTGTATCAGATCCCTTCTCTCCCTTCTCTGTTCCAGGGTTGGTAGATCCATAGCCTTTAGTCTCTCCTCATATGTCATCGCTTCAAATTCTGGAACCATTCTTGTAGCCATTTTTTGTAGTCTCTCCAACTTCCTTATGTGTTTCATTTTATGGGGTTCCACACAACTGCATATTCCAATCTGGGTCTTATTATAGTACTTATTAATTTCTTCATCATTTCTTTGTCCATGTAGTGAAATGGTAATTCAATATTCCTTAGCAAATTATATGTCTCTCTGAAAATTCTATCAATATGGCTTACTGGTTGATTGTTTTTTTCTATCGTTACTCAAGTCCTTTTCCTTTTTTACTTTTTCCAGTTCTAATCCATCTCCCATCTTGTAGATTCCCACTGGCCGTCTTTCACTCTTTACCATTTCCATGACATGGCTTTTGTCCACATTGAATTCCATTTCCCACTTTTTACTCCATTTCCAGATCTTATTTAGGTCTT
Organism: Portunus trituberculatus; assembly: GCF_017591435.1. Classification (NCBI taxonomy): domain Eukaryota; kingdom Metazoa; phylum Arthropoda; class Malacostraca; order Decapoda; family Portunidae; genus Portunus; species Portunus trituberculatus. The sequence goes on from NC_059296.1 coordinate 25,723,009, forward strand.
CCTGTAGTATTTCACAATCCTCTTTTTGCTTTATAACTCTACACAGATTCGCATCATCCACAAACAGATTTATGTAGCTGTTCACTCCCTCTGGCATGTCATTTATATATGTGAGAAAAAGTATTGGTGCCAATACTGACCCATGTGGCACTCCGCTTTCTACTGCTTTCCACTTGGACTTCATATCTTTAACTAACGTCCTTATTTCTCTCCCCCTCAAATAATTTTCCATCCATCTCAATGTGCTTCCTTTTAAGCCACCCCTCTCCTCTAACTTCCACAGTAATCTTGCATGTAGCTCTTTATCAAACACCTTTTTTAAATCCAAATAAATACAGTCAACCCATCCCTCTCTTTTTTGTACTCTATCAACTATTCTAGAGTAGAAACTCAGTAAATTTGTTACACATGACCGACCTTTTCTAAAACCAAATTGGCTATTTGATAATAATTTATTGTCTTCATGGAACTTAATCCATTGTCTCTTTATTACTCTTTCACACATCTTGCATATTACACTAGTTATTGATACCGGTCTGTAATTTAAAGGTTCTTCCTTCCTTCCGTTCTTATATATGGGAACCACCTCAGCTCTTTTCCCTTCTACTGGTACTGTTCCATTTTCTATTGAGCATTTTATGATGTTGTATATAGGACTTGCTAGTTCTTTTCTACATTCTTTTAATATTTTGCCTGAGACTTCATCCAGTCCCATTGCCTTCTCTTTGTCTAATTCTGTCATCAACTCTTTTATTTCAAACATTTTTACTTTAATCTCTTTCATATAGATGGTCTCTCTATTACCCTGTGTGTGTGTGTGTGTGTGTGTGTGTGTGTGTGTGTGTGTGTGTGTGTGTGTGTGTGTATTTACCTAGTTGTAATTTTACACACTATGCACACTCGTTGCTGACATCACTTCCTCACTCAAATTGTTCCAAGTCTCAACACATCTTTGTGGGAAACTATATTTTTTAACATCTCTCTGATATCTTCCCTTCCTCAGTTTCTTACTATGCAATCTTGTGCTTCTAATGTCATATTCTTCTCTAAGGATTAGTTTCTCATTATCTTCTTGATCCATTCCGTTAATCAATTTATAAACTTGTATCAGATCCCCTCTCTCTCTTCTCTGTTCCAGGGTTGGTAGATCCATAGCTTTTAGTCTCTCCTCATATGTCATCCCTTTAAATTCTGGAACTAGTCTTGTAGCCATTTTTTGTAGTCTCTCCAATTTCTTTATGTGTTTCTTTTTATGGTGTGTGTGTGTGTGTGTATTTATGTAGTTGTATTTACCTAGTTGTAGTTTTACAGGGCCTGGGCTTTATGCTCGTGTGGCCCCGTCTCCATATCTACACTTATCCAATCTTACTTTAAAAGTGTGCACACTCGTTGCAGACACTACTTCATCTAAACTGTTCCACGTCTCAATACATCTCTGCGGGAAACTATATTTTTTAATATCTCTAAGACATCTTCCCTTTCTCAGCTTTTTACTATGCGATCTTGTGCTTCAGTTGTCATATTCTTCTCTCAGGATCAGTTTCTCATTATCCACTTGGTCCATTCCTTTGATCAAATTATAGACTTGTATCAGGTCTCTTCTCTCCCTTCTTTGTTCCAAGGTTGGTAGATCCATAGCCTTTAGTCTCTCCTCATATGTCATCCCTTCAAGTTCTGGGACCATTCTTGTAGCCATTTTTTGTAGCCTCTCCAATTTTCTTATGTGTTTCTTTTTATGAGGGGTCCACACTACTCCTGCATATTCCAATCTGGGTCTTATTATAGTATTTATCAATTTCTTCATCATTTCTTTGTCCATGTAGTGAAATGCTACTCCAATATTCCTTAGCAAATTATATGTTTCTCTAAAAATTCTATCAATATGGCTTACTGGTTGATTGTTTTCTTCCATCGTCACTCCTAAGTCCTTTTCCTTTTTGACTTTCTCCAGTTCTACTCCATCTCCCATCTTATAGATTCCCACAGGTCGTCTTTCATGCTTTCCCATTTCCATGACATGGCTTTTGTTCACATTGAATTCCATTTCCCACTTCTTACTCCATTCCCAGATCTTATTTAGGTCTTCTTGCAGTATTTCACAATCCTCCTTTTGCTTTATAACTCTGCACAGTTTCGTATCATCCATAAACAAATTTATGTAGCTGTTCACTCCTTCTGGCATGTCGTTAATATAAATGAGGAAAAGTACTGGTGCCAATACTGACCCCTGTGGCACTCCACTTTCTACTGCTCTCCACTTGGACTTCATATCTTTAACTACCGTCCTTATTTCTCTCCCCCTCAAATAATTTTCTATCCATCTCAATGTGCTTCCGTTTAAGCCACCCTTCTCCTCTAACTTCCACAGTAATTTTGCGTGTGGCACTTTGTCAAACGCCTTTTTTAAATCCAAATAGATGCAGTCAACCCATCCCTCTCTCTCTTGTACTCTATCAACTATTCTAGAATAGAAACTCAATAAATTAGTTACACAAGACCGTCCTTTTCTAAAACCAAATTGGCTATTTGATATTAATTTGTTGTCTTCAAGGAACTCGATCCATTGTTTCTTTATTATTCTTTCACACATCTTGCATATTACACTAGTTAGTGATACCGGTCTGTAATTTAAAGGTTTTTCTTTCCTTCCGCTCTTATATATGGGAACCACCTCAGCTCTTTTCCATTCTACTGGCACTGTTCCATTTTCTATTGAGCATTTTATGATGTTGTATATAGGACTTGCTAGTTCTTTCCTACATTCTTTCAGTATTCTTCCTGAGACTTCATCCGGTCCCATTGCCTTCTCTTCATCCAGTTCCTTCATTAACCCGTAAAGTCCGACAGGCCTTAAATAGGGCTGCATTGCACACTTCCGACTGTCCATAAATTCAGCTACTTTGGCGCTAATAAAAACCGCTAGCATTGGTAGCGCTGCTATATTTGGTCATGACGTAGGCCTATGGTAGTACTGTCGGCTCCCAGGAAGCACACCGCTCTAGCCAGCTAGTCTCCCGCAAATTTCTGTGAGGTGCGTGAGCGTCGTGTCGCGGTGATAATTATTTACTTATTTACTTATTTAAGGAACTATTATTTACAACTATGGCTACTGGTGCTAAGAGGAAGCTAAAGTTTAGTGATAAAAGTGATAGACAAGGCGGGACAAGACGGAAAGTGCACAGGTTGGAGGTAGATCCGACCCGCTATTGTGACAACATCGTCACCCACGCTTGATAAAACATACGTAACTATAATCAGCCAATATGGTGAAAACACGAAAACATGTGAAAACACATAAAACATGAGCAGTGCCTTACATTATGTAAGAATACACATAAAAGCACCTCCCGAGTTCTACCACAATCTTCTCCAATTATCGGTTATTATTCTGAGACAACCATAGTGAGTAGAGCAATAAAAACTTGTAGGATGATGCATTGTCATGTCTACTAACAGCAGATTTTTTTCCAGAGTAATTTATAAGAGTTGATTTTTTTATGATAATTGCGGTAATGGGAGGTCTTTTCGCCATCGGTCTTAGCGGGTTAACTCTTTTATTTCAAGCTTGGTTACTTTAATCTCTTTCATATAGATTGTCTCTCTATTACCCTGTGGCCTCTCAAATTTGGATTCTTTAGTAAAGACCTCCTGGAATTTTTTATTTAATAGTTCTGCCATACTTTTTTGGGTCTTCCACCATCCCGTTCTCTCCTTTTAACCTTTCTATTGTTTCTTTTTGCCTAATTTTTCCATTTATGAATCTATAGAACAATTTTGGTTGCTCCTTACATTTTTGACAATATCTTTTCAAGTTCTTTTCCTCTTCCTTCCTCACCTTAACATATTCATTTTTCACTGCCTTGAAGTTTTCCTTGTTTGTTGGATTCCTATTTCTCCTCCACCTTTTCATTGCTCCATCTCTTTTCTCCTTTGCTCTAGCACACCTTGCATTAAACCAATCTTTCTTTCCTTCTTCTTTTGGTCTATATTTTGGGACATATTCCCTGACTCCTGTTTTGTAAATTTCCAAAAATAAGTTATATTTCTCTTGCATTGTCTCTGAGTTTTCCATCTCCTCCCAGTCTACGTTTTTAAAATAGTTCTTGAGATTCTCAATATCAGCCTTTCTGTAATTTAATCGGTCTCCTTTGTATGAATCGTCTCTATCTTCCTTTCCTTCTTCTATATCTATTTCTAATATTGCATGGTCACTCTTTCCATTGTCTCTTTATTATTCTTTCACACATCTTGCATATTACACTAGTTAGTGATACCAGTCTGTAATTTAAAGGTTCTTCCTTCCTTCCGCTCTTATATATGGGAACCACCTCAGCTCTTTTCCATTCTACTGGTACTGTTCCATTTTCTATTGAGCATTTATGATGTTGTATATAGGACTTGCTAGTTCTTCCCTACATTCTTTCAGTATTCTGCCTGAGACTTCATCCGGTCCCATTGCCTTCTCTTCATCCAGTTCCTTCATTAAGTCTTTTATTTCAAGCTTGGTTACTTTAATCTCTTTCATATAGACTGTCTCTCTATTATCCTGTGGCCTTTCAAATTTGGATTCCTTAGTAAAGATCTCCTGGAATTTATTATTTAATAGTTCTGCCATACTTTTTGGGTCTTCTACCATCCCTTTCTCTCCTTTTAACCTTTTTATTGTTTCTTTCTGCCTAATTTTTCCATTTATGAATCTAGAACAATTTTGGTTGCTCCTTACATTTTTCGACAATGTCCTTTTCAAAGTTCTTTTCCTCTTCCTTCCTCACCTTAATATATTCATTTCTCACTTCCTTGAAGTTTTCCTTATTTACTGGATTTCTATTTCTCTTCACCTTTTCCATGCTCCATCTCTTTTCTCCTTTTACCCTAGCACACCTTGCATTAAACCAATCTTTCTTTCCTTCTTAAGGTCTATATTTCGGGACATATTCCCTGACTCCTGTTTTGTATATTTCCAAAAATAAGTTATACTTCTCTTGCATCATCTCTGATTTTTCCATCTCCCAATTTACGTTTTTTAAAATAGTTCTTTAGATTCTCAGTATCAGCCTTTCTGTAATTTAATCGGTCTCTTTTGTATGAATCGTCTCTATCTTCCTTTCCTTTTTCTATATCCATTTCTAATATTACATGGTCACTCTTTTCCAATGGGCACTTATATCTTATATCATCATTCATTTGTATACCACTTGTAAAAACTAGGTCCAATCTCGCCGGCTCGTCATTTCCTCAGAATCTTGTGCATTCCTTTACTCTCTGGTCCATCATATTGTCTATCATTAGATTCAGGAATCTTTCTCCCCAGGCTTCTTCCCCCATACCACTTTCATAATTTTCCAAGTCCACTTCTTTACAGTGTGTGTGCATGCATATGCTTGTGTGTATATGCATCCTATTCTTGCTCAGAATCTGCACATTTCTATGAGTAGTGTAGTCTGTCACTTTGTATATTGTTGCTGCATGCATTCTACTAGAATAAAGAGAATGTAAATGCAAACATAGAAATTATGAAAAGATTGTTACTGTCAGAAAATGTAATAGCCTTTTTTTTCTCACTTCCAGGTCAGCTTTGGTGGATTACATGAAATCAAGCGAAGAGAAAGAAAATGAGAAGGCAGCTAAGTGGCCTGGTGCAAATAATCTTGCCACCAACTCTTCTAATAAGGAAAATGGTAAGTAAAACCTTGTTTGATAAAAATTGAATCTTTTAATTCATCCTACTCAGCAAGTCCTTTGTCTTTCACTGTCCTTGAGTTTATTTTATTCCCTGTTGTAATTGATATAGTTTCTTCATGCATTTTCTTCAGTGATGGTTCTATATTCTTCAACATCCTTCTGTGATGTCCACAGGTATGACAGATCTAAAGGATATTTTTAAAACAATTTCTTACTTGGTAGTGGTGACTTTCATGTTAAAAGGCCTAGTAGAGTCTGTGATGGTCTTTTTACCTAAAATGGCTGTATTATCTCAGCCAGTGCTTCTTAAACTGGGAATGCCATGGATTTTCAGGAATGGGACATGAAATGCCACAGATTTTCAGGAATGGGACATAAAATGCCGGTGTTTTAAGGAGCTCTGAATGCTATTAGGAACTGAATGTATCAGATGTGTAAGGCCTCTCTCCTCTATAACCATGGGATGCAGCTGGACTGATGTCAGAATCTGAGTATCAGTCTCTCTCTCTCTCTCTCTCTCTCTCTCTCTCTCTCTCTCTCTCTCTCTCTCTCTCTCTCTCTCTCTCTCTCTCTCTCTCTCTCTCTCTCTCTCTCTCTCTCTCTCTCTCTCTCTCTCTCTCTCTCTCTCTCTCTCTCTCTCTCTCTCTCCCACCATATCGGCTTTTCACGGGAATATATGGGCTAAAGGAGACATCCTATCTGAAAGCCCACCCATTAGGGAACCATTACCTTCCTTAAGGAAACCAATCCTATGCTTGGATCATGACCAGGATTCAAACCCATGTGTTTAGTAAGTTTCTTGGTAAGAATATGACTCATGAAAATTTAAAAAGTATACGAGACTTACCGTAGGTCAGTTGAAGTATGCTTGTAATTTTACCAAGGTCGTCTCTGCTGACAGGGAAGCGTTCACATGAGATATGCGGGAGCCCAACCAAACACCAGACTTTAAAGACTACGAACACCACATGAAAAAATAAAATTGAGTGAAGAAATTATGGCATAAATCCCCAGAACATAAATCCCTTGAAAACTAGGGCGGGGAGAGGAGGGCATGTGAACGCTCCCCTGTCAGCAGAGACGACCTTTGTAAAATTACAAGCATACTTCAACTGACCTACGGTAAGTCTCGTATACTTTTTAAATTTTACGTCAGCCGTCGTCTCCGCTGACATGGGGCGCTCACATGAGGTTTTAAAGCCATGTGGGTTTCGTAGTAAATCGCAAAATATGATGCCAAAAATGGAAAATAAGGAGTGCCATTTAAGGGACTTGATAGCAAATTTAATAATTGTGAAGGCCACAGAACATTTGAGATGGGTAAATTTTACAGACATAACCCCAAAATGAACCCGGCATAAGTACAGCATAGTCATCTATCCAAAACAAAAGAACAACACTACAATTTCATTTAACTAAATGAAAAAACGAAGAATATACACATGATGACTCAAAGAGTTCAAACATAAATAATTCAATGGTACAATTGCATATAATATCCTCTTTAGCGGTATCTTTATCTACCCAAACTCACCAATAATACAAATTCATTTGATAACTAACAAATTTGAAAATTTGAAAACCCAAAACTTTAACCATAACCAATCTTATTAATCTACGTGCAAAACTGCATCCTGAAAAGGATCAGAAATGCCTACAATACCCTTGTCATAAAATCTAGCAAAGGTTGATTCCCGAGACCATCCCGCTTTTGCCATGATAGTACCGATGGGGACAGCTAGAGCCTTGGCCTTTGAAGCCGCCGCCGATCTGACACTTCCTGCAGTAAACACATTAGTATCAATCCCAGCCAAATGAAGAACAGTCTTAACCCATCTGGAAATGGTATCTTTAGACACAGGTTTATAAGGTTTGACAAAACTAATGAGAAGTCTATTTTCTGCATTTGGAAAACATCTAAGATTATTAGTCGTCCTGGTAATGTACTCTCTCAGAGTCTTACAAACAGAAAGTTTTGCATCCTTGTCAAAAGCAACAAAGGTGACAAACTGAGTGTTAAAATTTGGCCTACATTATTTAATGTTTTCCCCTAACAGAATTGTATTGGAACAGTCTTCAATGTTGATGCCTGGAAGCATGAGTAAGTGCAATGTTTGGATGCGTGCATGCAGCCTGCGTGAGTGCCATCAGCATAACCAGTTTAAGCGTAATTTCTTTTAAACTAAGTGTGTTCAATGGGTATAAGGATCTCAACAAATTTACAACAGGCTGGACATCCCACGTCTTTGTGTACCGTGGTTTAGGGGGTCGCAGGTTAAAAACACCTTTCAGAAATCTGATGACGAGGGGATGGCTGCCCACAGATACACCATCTACCATAATACCCAAGGCGGAAAGGGCACCCCTCGAGGTGTTAATGGAGCTATAACCTATACCCCTGTTGAAAGACACTGTTAAAAAGTTTATGATGTCATTCACATTTGGATTAAAGGGATTGATGTCCCCTCTACCACAAAAGCTTGCTCATCGCTTGAGATGTGACTGGTACTGTTTTCCTGTACCTGGCTTCCAAGACGCCATGATGATGTCCGCACCTTCCTTCTGTATGCCTCGCACTCTGAGGGAGTCCCAGAAAGAAGGCACGCCATCAACTGAGTGTGTGTCAAGATAGGGTGTGTTTCTGCTGAGCAGGGATGCATCAAAATGTTCTTTGATTTCCTGAGCAGTCTGGGGTGATCTATCAGCATATGGAGCAGCCTGCCCATCCAAGGCTGTGATCTCCAGAGTGGGACCACTATCCACCCCTTGACCTGCTCTGCCCCCATCTTCTGCAAACACCTAGAGATCAAGGAAAAGGAGGAAAAGATAAGGAAGAATAAAATTTGTCCAGTTAAAAGAGAAAGCATCAAAATAAGTTGCCTCAGGGTCAGGTTTCCATGAGCAAAAAATAGGTATCTGTTTGTTAAGCCTAGATGCAAACAGGTCAATAGAAGGGGTACCAAAAGTGGAACAGAGAGAACTAAAAACATTGACATCCAATTTCCACTCGTGCCAAGAATTGAAAGTGCGAGAAGCCTCATCTGCCTCATAGTTAGCTTTCCCCGGGATGTGTGAACATGTGATCCATACTTCATTATCAACACACCAGTTCCAAATGAGTATAGAAAGATCATTGCAGGGCAGAGATTTGGTACCTCCCATTTCATTCACATAAATAACAGCTGTAGAATTGTCACAAAAAATTTTAATGTTTTCCCTTAACTTCCTGCCGAAATGCCTGCAGAGTAAATAAAATTGCTTTAAGTTCAAGAGCATTGATGTGTAATGAAGTTTCCTCCAAAGACCAACTACCACCTGTAGAAACCTGGTTAAGGCTGCCACCCCAACCAATATTGGAAGTATCTGTGAACAATTCAAGTTCTGCAGCCGGCCTGAAAATAACCCTATCCTGTACTGCTGCATTTTTGCACCACCAGAGTAATTCTTGTTTCATCTCCTCAGAAATAGGCATCATAGCATCAAAATTCTCATGAGAGTGATGTGAAGCATGAATCTTGGCCCTTTCAAGAACTCTATAATGCAGTTTTCCCAGAACGACCGCAGAGGTGGCAGCAACCAAAATACCTATCACCCGTGCAACCTGTCTAATCTGGGCAACCGACTTGTGCATAAGATCCTCACAAGCAAGACAAATTTTAGAAACTTCTTTCCGGCAAAGAAATTTTCATAGTGTCAGTGTTGATAATATTGCCTAAGTATTCAATAGACTTAGTAGGAGTAAGAATGGACTTTTCCTTATTGATACAAAAACCCAGTCTCCTGAAAAGGGAAACAGTGTCCTGCACACAAACGAGGCAACCTGTTTGTGAGCTGTTGCAGATAAGTGAATCATCTATGTAACTGGTGATAGTATAACCTTTGTTCCTCAAATGTGAAAAAACTGGCTTCATAAGTTTTGTGAAAATTCTAGGGCCTGGTGACACCCTATTAGGCAAACAATTGAATTGGTAAATAACCCCTTGCCATGTGAAACAGAAAAATCTTTGCTGTTCCTCTGGTATCTTGACTGAGTAATAGGCATGTTTTAAAACCACTGACGCCAAGAAGTCACCTGCATGAATGAGCTTGATCGCAAGTTCAAAATCCTCCATTTTAAAGTGGATATATGCAATGTGTAAATTAAGTTTCTCTAAATTCAAAACTATCCTATATCCACCATTCTTTTTTTTTTCCTTAGAAAAATAGGAGAAATAATTTGTCCATATTGCCACTCAGTGACAGAAATTACCTTAAGAAGTAATTTTTGAATTTCAGTAGAGATAACATCCTGTTCTAAAGAATTTAACCTGTATTCAACCTTCTGAAAAAATAAGTGTTTGACATTCTCCACATTAATATCCAAATGGCAGTGTTGAACAAAATCTAATATACAAGGATCAGAAGTAATTTCCTTCCATTCATGGAGAAAGTGGTGAAGTCTACCACCCACAAAACAGTCACCTGCCTGATTCAGTGCCGGGGCTTGGAGTAGGCCTGGCCCCTGGCGTTTTTTTGGTCTGGGTAGCGTGGAGCCTGGGACGATCTTTGACCAGACTTGAAGGCCGACCTCTTAAACCTGTAGAGCTGGAACCTAGACGAGAAACCTCTAGTTCTGCCAGGAAGACGCCACGGGAAAACCTGCCTCTTGGCTGTGATGGTGGACCGTACCTTTGCCGATTCTTCAATCTGTTTTACACTTTTGGAGATATCATCACCAAACAAGAAACTGGACATGGGAACTTTTTCTGTGCAGAGGTGAGAAAACTTGTGATTTAATTCATGCTTCATCACAAACCTCCTATTGAGGTTGTTCCTAACATTGACATGACCTAACAAGGCCAGTGCACCATTTATCAGGTTTGTTTACTGCGCCACCACATGGTGCTGCTCATCACGGCCACTTTGTCTAATTTTACTAAAGATTTGGTAATTATAGAAGCAGCCCTCAAAATGTCCTTATTTACCTCCCTCAGCCGAAAATCCATTCTCCTGGGCTTCGGCCTCAGTGCCTCCAACACTTGAGGGTTGCAGTCCACTGCAGAGAGGGCAGGGCAGTTAGCAGGTCTCAAAACACAGTCATCCTCACATAAGGCTTTATAGTCATCCTCTTGAATGCCCTTATCAAACATAAAATTTATCATATCAGCCACCTTACTGTCCACTTCGGCCGAAAACACGTCCGTCGGCCCAAATACTTGAACGCCCTGAAGAAGGGGACTCACAGTAGTGGAGGGCTCACCAACGGAATCATCGTCACTGCTGTCTGCAGGGAATCCCGAGAAGGAAGGAGGGGATGGCAAGCAAGCCTGCCCATGAGAAGGCCCACCACCCTCATAATCCTGGTGGTGCGGGCAGTGGAGGAGGGCCCCGCATTCACAGGATTAGGTGAAACCGGGGGCAGGCTCCCACGGTCCCTCTTGAGACGGTCAATTTCAGACCTCATCTCAGCCAGGGCATCTAAAACAGCATTTCACTGTCCGGGTGGGGGGGGCCGAAGGTAGAGTTGAAGCGGGCGGGGGGCAGGGGGCAGAGGCAAACACATCGGAACCGTGAACTGAACGTGACTGGCGCTTCCTCGCCTGATCCCCAGCATGACGACTCCTGGAAGAGTCACTGCCCCTGCCACTGTGGTCCAAATCATGGGCACTGGGCACCCAATTGGCCAGGGAGGGTCCAACAGGGGCACCAGCCCCATCATCACTGGAGCCGGGAGACTCCATCACACAACCTGGTCGTCAAAGGGAGATCAAAACAAAGCCGTAAGCTTGTATATAGCCCCCCGCCAACAAAAAGCCATCTTGTAAGGCACTAACCGCCCTTAAACAGGTAACGGATAGTAGGGACTGTACCTGCGTAACAAGTAACGTGGCCTGCTGTAAGAAAAAGCACCAAATGGACCAGCGGGTCCACACACGTCCGTCCGGTGTTGTCAAGCGTGCGCAACTGGTGTTTGGTTGGGCTCCCGCATATCTCATGTGAGCGCCCCATGTCAGCGGAGACGACGGCTGATGTAAAATTATTGCATTTGCAGTCTGTATATTTTTAGCTCTGGATGTAATGAGGACTAGTTTTGAATTTGAATCATAAAAGTTGCACCTATTTGTTTTCATAATTATTATTGTTGCCACTGTGCATATACAAGTACGTACATATCCATTTATCTGAATTCCAGAATTCTGAAGATAGGGGATCCTTGCAATTCGACGGGGTTAGGGCGATTTTTCATCGGTCGAATCAGCATTTATTCAAATCGTGAAGCAATTTTTCCAATAAGATACTAAGAATTAGGGGGGATAGGGACCAGCCTCCAGCCTAGACCCTCTCAAAACATCACTATAACCTCTAAAAGACACTAACTTAGACTAAATCAGTACTTAACGAAGGGGTTACGTTCCTAAAAAACACTTCGTTAAGTGAAACTTCGTTAAGCGAACCGATTATAACTTGAACTTCCATTGAGAGTAAGCAAAGCAAGAGTGCATCATAGTACAGTGAAAGGTTTAATGAAAGTAAAAATTATGAAGTTTAACATTTAGGCAGTTAAATTTAATTTAAGTCATTATAATGTACACTATTGTATGTATGTACATAACTTTATAATGTTGATGATCTTAAATTTATGAAGGGAGGGAGAGTGAAACGGGAAATACACTAACCGGCAACCTGTGGAATGTAAACAAAGGGCGCATCATTGTACCGCATACAAAACTTATGTACCACATTTCCACAAGGCTTTCCATTTTATCCATTGTAGAGTCACAAGTTCAGGTGGTTCTTTTAGCTTGCAAGTAAGATACAGTCTCACCAGCCTTCCTAATAGAGTCTGCTGACTTGAAAATAGTAGAGACAGTATATGGAGTCAAGATGGGGGCCAGCAATGCTATAATTTTCTCGCCCCTCTCGTGTCTGTGAATAATATCCAGCTTCACTTTGAGAGTAAGAGACTTCCTGGTCTTCTTAGGAATGTAGACCACATTGCAGGGCGTTTTGGTGGTAAGTTGAGCGAGTGAAGACGAGCTGCTGCTGACGCTGTTGTGGGAGTGAGTGGTGCGTGTGCTGTCCACTAGAGGCTTGATCTTGATCTTGATCTTGATCTTGATTCTACAGGTGTCCCAGGATTTCTCCTGAGGCAGGCCTTAGTATTTGCTGCTCCTGGTGTATTCAAAAGCTTGTTGGCTTGCGTGATACGGCGGGGCTTTCAAACTTGAAAAAAATTTCCTGGTTAAAACTTCGTTAAAGCGAGTTTGGTGTTCGTTAAACGAGCAAGTGGTAGTAAAATTAAATCTTCGTTGTAGCGAAATTTCGTTGTGTGAACCTTCGTTAAACGGGGGTTGCCTGTACTATTAAAGGCTTCATTTACTGTCATACCTCACCTAACATTACAGTTAGGTTCCTGAGCTCATCGTGCACGGCGAGATTCGTGTTGGCGAATAATAGGCCCTATGGGAAAATAGAGTTAGGTTCCTAGACCCCCCCAAAAAAATACTTTTTTACCAAAAAGACTGAAAAAAAAAAACAATAAATGAAGTACCAAACACACATTTTATTTAACTACAGTACTAGTACAGTAATACTCCACTTAACGAACAGGATAGTGGGTGTCAAAGCTGTGCGTAGAGCAGAAATTTGTTAAACGGACGGAATTTTCCCATAGGAAATAATGGAAATAGGGGGGATGCATTCTGGGCTGGTCCCCAACATACCACATGGGTTAAAATATATATATATATATATATATATATATATATATATATATATATATATATATATATATATATATATATATATTGTTATGGTTATGTACGCCACACGGCTGCGGTTAACTGCTACAGCTCACTCGAGTGTTATTCTGGCAAAATCGCCAACTTTGTTACGATCAGTACAGTGGGGATTATAAAACACTCCACAGAGTCCCCACTACTATAACTCACAGCTGCCATAACCATCAAGTTCTTTCAAGGTCGCCAACAGTGTATAATTTCCCCCACTGTAAGGGAATCTCCTCAGCAACTCCTTCTCCTCCTGTACCCAACCAAGTAGAATTTATAAATGGTATATGTTATGTGTAACAGGGCGAGGCCTTAATACCCCCTAGAGAAACCGCCCACAAGGACAATTCCACCCACTTCTCTATGAAGTATTAATGCCTCTCCGCACGCCTTGTCCACAGACGGTGATGAATCACAGACTGTGACAACACGCGCAGTATATATTACTATACTATCCTACTACAACAGGTGCTTACTAACACCTGTTAGACTGACATCCCTGGCCTACTACTACTGCAATATATGATGTGTACAGCACATCCGGTGATGTACACACAAGCCCAGATACCACCTACGGGTGACACCCACTATACACTGAGTCCAAATACTCGTCGCAGACAAGTCTGGCGGACGACAACTACGCACCACTGGCCGACATGAAGCCTCTCAGCATTCAATAGTGTGCGTGGCTACTACCACTACAATACCGTATACTACTGAAACTATACAAAAGATGGTGGGGGCACACAGCCGCCCACCAAACACACTGGTGACCACGGCCACCACAACGACAAACAGGATGAGACAAAGCGTGTCTCTCCGCGTCGCCACACCCGAGTGGACGAACGCACTAGAAATGCAGCCCCAACCGGCCACACTTTCTCAGAACAACAAGCCCGTTGTTCTAACAGTCACGGTCTACACAGTAGCAAGCCAGCTACTCAACAGGAGGGCACAACTCCCAGACCAATGACTTATGAGTAACAAGAGAAGCCCAGCAACACAAATCTCCCTAACACTGCCAGACTGACGAGAGTGCGTGTCTACCTCCGCTGAAGGCTAACTCTGTACTATAAACAGTATACTACTGATATTACACAAACAATGGTGGGGGCACACAGCCGCCCACCAAACCACACTGGTGACCACAGCCACCTACAAAACGACAATCAGGACAAGACAGTAACGTGTCTCTCCTCCGCGTCGCTACCCCACGAGTGGACAACGCACGAGAAATGTAGCCCCAACCGGCCACACTTTCTCAGAACAACAAGCCCGTTGTTCTACACAGCCACGGTCTACCGAGTAACAAGCTACTCAACAGGAGGCACAAGTACCCAAAACAGCCCAGCAACACGTGTCTCCAGCCTGTGCTAGAAACCAAGAGCGCACGTGTCTACCTCCGCTGAAGACTGGCTGGTTACTGAGGCGAGGCTCGCAGACACAACAAAATGGTGGAAACAGAGAGGGTGGCAGGTCGTCTGCTCAGCAAAACAGCCCGAGGGGCCCGCGATGGGAAGCTAGTTGCTACACATATAATATAATTAAACAAAGGGGAAACAATGCGGTGGCCCTCATATATATATATATATATATATATATATATATATATATATATATATATATATATATATATATATATATATTTCTATTAGCTTTTTACAAGCCTTGCCAACAAGAAAGGATTGTTTTGTAATGCATAAAGTGAAATCTTGCATGAAATCTCAAAAAATAAAGCAAAGATGATGAGATCGGCCACAGACTGTGGAGACTCCAGCGACTTGGCCGCTTCTTCTTTTTCTTGTGACCTTTTTAGCTTGGGGTGTTGTCTTTCACCACGATATTAAATTTGTTTTCACTCCTTTCTTGCCTGCTATAATGGATATCATATCTTAGTATTCATATACACTCATGCCATGAGGATAACCTGGACTCCGTGGCACTGAGTGATAGTGAATTACTAATGAAATACTGCGGTCACAAGAAGAAAGCAGCCAAGTCGCCGGAGTCTCCGCCGTCTGTGGCCAATCTCATCATCTCTGCTTTAATTTTTGGTATTCCATGTAAGATTTCACTTTATGCATTACAAAACAATCCTTTCTTGAGAAAGGTTTGTAAAAAGCTAATAGAAATGTTGTTTTGTGAACATATATGCATATATAAGACAGTAACACCACCTCCAGAGGTGGTGTTCCCAGCAACCTCAGAGCAACTTCGTTATCATGCACTTGTAGTAGTAGTAGTAGTATAGTAGTAGTAGTAGTAGTAGAAGTAGAAGTAGTAGCAGTACTACCCATATCCCAACCACATGCCAACGAATGTTGAGATGGGGGAGGAGGAGGAAGAGGTGGAGGGGGAGAAAGATGATGATCATCAGGAGGAGGAGGAGGAGGAGGAGAAGCGAGCAGCCAATCATCGCTGTGTATTCATGTCACATGATTTGAATAAGGGAGCTTATTGGTTCCGGTTACTCTGCTCACCACTACTACCACCACCACCATAACCACCACCACCACCACCACCTCTCAGTCTTGCACGTGGTATTCTGTTGGTCAGAGCTGGTTTTTTTTTTTTAGGAAAATTTTTGGGTTGAGGCACCAATTTATTTCCTATTTATTCTTCGCTTCCATTATTGCGTTTTTCATTATCGCACTTTTTTTTTTTAGGCACCAATTTCACGCGATAAAGGAGGGTTAGGTGCACAGTAGTTCTTTTAGATTATTTTTGCTGTTCTTTCAAAATGTTCCACAATTTAAAATTGTCATATCTTTGAAAGATTGTTAAGCGTATATCTTTGAAAGATTGTTAAGCGTGGACAGTCAGTAATTATAAAGATGTTTGACTTCTTACAGCTAAATGTGAAGCTTTGGGAAAGGTATTGGAAATTTGTGGAACAGTGCAAACCTGAACTTGGTTGTCTCCAAGAATTTGAAGTGAAACTTAAGTTAAAATTCGATGCCCAACCAGTGTTTCACAAGCTGTGACTGGTTCCCCTCACACTCCAAGAAGATCTGGCTCAGGTGTACAATGCTAGGCATTGTTATATAGAGTCTTGTGGCATTCAATGACTGCAGAAATCCCCAAAGTGCCCATCAAGAAAGTCATTCTGTCAATGAAGAGAAAAGCTATCATGAGAGTGTGTGGTGATTGCTCCTGTATGGTTAACGTACTGTTAGAAACTCATCATCAAACCATGCTGCTCCATGAAGATTTCATGCAGAAGCTAGGAGATGGGTATGTTTTTACAAAGATAGACTTGTGCAGACAAATATATCCACGTCAACTTAGCTCCCGAGAGTCAGAGGAGACCATACATCATGGTGTATGGCTACACTGTCACCTTCCATTCAGGATCAGTTCAGCACTTTGATATTTTCTAGAAATCGTGGGGTAGATAATACAAGACTTGCCAGGTGTGAGTGTTTATGTATTTGACATTCTGATGAGCGGAGCTGACCCTGATGATCATGCAGAAACTCTGTGGACTACTTCAGTTACAAAAAAAAAAAAAAAAATAATTGGCGATGGGAAGAGTGTCAGTTTGCCAAGCCCTATATCAAGTACTATCAAAAGGGGACATTAGAAGGAGCCCAAAAGTAAGTGCAGTTCTAAAAATGCCACCCCTTACCAATGTCATGAGTCTAAACCCATTTGTGGGCTCCGTCCAGTTGTGTGGCAAATTTCTACTGAAACACTTTACCATAGCAGAGCCATTCCACTGTCTCACACAGAAGAATGTGGCATGGCAAAAGGGAACAGAGCAACAACAGGTATTCCAGCATCTCAAGAGTTTGCTCTTCTCAGAAAATGTGTTGGTTCACTTCAATCCTGCCTTGCTGGCTGAACTAGCTTGTGATGCATCCATTCACTATCACTCAGTGCCACGGAGTCCAGGTTATCCTCATGGCATGAGCGTATATGAATACTAAGATATGATATCCATTATAGCAAGCAATAGAGTAGTGGAAACAAATTTAACATCATGGTGAAAGACAACACTCCAAGCTAAAAAGGTCACAAGAAGAAGAAGAAGAAGCGGCCAAGTCGCCGGAGTCTCCGCCATCTGTGGCCAATCTAATCATCTCTACTTTTTTTTTTTTTTTGGGTATTTCATGTAAGATTTCACTTTATGCATTACAAAACAATCCTTTCTTGGGAGCAAGGTTTGTAAAAAGCTAATAGAAATGTTGTTTTGTGAACATACAAGTATATGCATATATAAGACAGTAACACCACCTCCAGAGGTGGTGTTCCCAGCAATCTCGTCACCGTCCCTCCAAGCGTTCATGGAAGCCATTTCGCGGCAGGAGGTTGCCCTGAGGTTGTTAAAGAATCTTGGATCCAGCTCCAGGAGCGCTAGAAACAGGCGGGGAGCCAGACAATCACAACGAAGCTGCCGCGTTCGGTCCCTCACCCGGCAAATTCAAACCCAGAAAATTTGCTATAACGGATGTGGTTGTACGTTATGCGGACTTTTTGGTTTAACTTTATATAGTACGTTAAATCGGAAATTTGTTAGACAAACGTTCGTTAAGCGGAGTATTACTGTAGTTGTATAGCAAGTTACAGAAAGAAGCAGTGGTCTTTGTATTTTATCTGAAAAGTTCTACCAGTATCTGTATGGGTATCACTTCATCCTTGTGACAGATCACAAGCCACCGTTAACTTAGTTCCATTTATGTAAATCCGCATCAGGCTTTTTCCATCCACACAAATCCTTTTCAGGCTTGCTGGACAATCGTCTGGCAAGTTGGGAATTTCTTGTGAGTCAGTTTGATCATGAAATAGAATTCAGGAGAACCACTAACCATCAGAATGCTGATGCTCTAAGCTGTCTATCTGCACATAGTGACCACAGTTTTGATGGGGACCAATACTGTACCTGAAAAAGGAAAGAGAGAAAATGAGTATGGTGAGAAGTTAAGAAAATTGGAGAATGCTCTCATTACCTGTAATTGATGTCTACTTCATGGTGTCTGTAGGGAAAGAACTGGACTACTTGTACAAAACATCAAAACAAGCCACCCACACAAGCAGTGCATCCATGAATAATTCCCAAAAATACTTGGAATCGTCTGCACTCTGACCACATCATTGGTGCTAATGAATTGGCTTGTGATGATTGACACCTACTTGAAATATCCCCATATCAGCCAAATGCAGTCTGTATCTAAGAAGACAACTGTGGAGCTGCCAGAATGGAGTTTCTTGCACTTTGGACACCCACACTTGCTTGTTACCAACAATGTTCTAATCTTCTTATTCTATTTATATATATTAATTTTCTTATTCATTATTATTTGTATTTTTTATTTATTTGTTTTATATTTATTTATTTATTTGTTATTATTTTTATTTATTTGTTATTATTTTTATTTACTTGATGTTATTTTTATTTATTTATTTATTTGTTTGTTTGATTTTCATTTATTTATTATAATTAAAAAAAATTTATTGATGTTTATTTATTTATTATTTTTCTTATTTCTTTTCTTTTTTTTCTTTTTCGTTCTTTGTGTATGTGTGTATGATAATCATATTTTGCATCTTCACAGAGGCCAAGTACACCCCAACTCTAGGAGGAGAAGCCCTTGTGAGTGGGAGTGTTAAGGCTCACCATCTCTTGGTGCTGTTGCTTCGACTTCGCCAGATATGCTGCCATCCATCACTCATTAGGCAGGTAAGTTTGCTTCACATATCCATACAGCTTCCCATTGATGATAGATTATATATAAAAGAAAAAAAAAACTTTAGATTGGCAGGAAATTAAAGTAATAAGATGGTAGTTTGATGGATTAGAATGGTCGCCCTTTTTAGGAATGGGCTGAATGTAAGGAAACTTCCAGCAAGAATGAAAAATAGATGTTGATAGAGCTGAAAGATTTTGACTAGGCAAGATGCAGGAAGACTAGCTTTATAGACAGATGAGATGGCAGTGGTGCCACCAGGATGAGATAAAGGAGGGAAAGATGTAGAAGCAAAGTTACTGGAGATGTGTTTGGCTAGGTGCCAGAAGTCTTGATTGGAGTTGGATTTTGAAAGATTTTGACATTTTATATAAATGAAGGAATTTTGTCAAGTTGGAGAATAGACTTGGCATAATTCTATGTAGAAATATAAAGTGCATGAGGTTCAGGTGATGGAAGGCTCAAGTACCTTTGGTGGGCCACCTCTCTCTCATATATAGCCCGAGAAGTGGCTATTAAACTAACGACTTCAGGTCGAGAAAAAGAGTGACGAATGTACACCTTCATGCATTTCATTTTTTGTGTCCAGATTTCTCTATCCCCCACCTTCTCTCTCTCTCTCTCTCTCTCTCTCTCTCTCTCTCTCTCTCTCTCTCTCTCTCTCTCTCTCTCTCTCTCTCTCTCTCTCTCTCTCTCTCTCTCTCTCTCTCTCTCTCTCTCTCTCTCTCTCTCACAGTACCGTTAATCTATATTATACTTAGGACCTGGGGTTTGGATTAATATTCCTCCTCATATTAAAGATTCACCATCAGTAGCTATTTTTAAATCCAAAATAAAAAAACATATCCTTAATGATTACTAATACTTGTCATGTATATGTGCATTGCTGCTATTACATATTCACTATGGTCACTCTTGGACTCCAATCCTAACCCTATTCTCTAACAGTTATAATGGATACCCAAATTTAGATATATATACAGGCAACCCCCACTTAACGAAGGTTCACACAACAAAATTTCGCTATAACGAAGGTTTCATTTTACTACCATCTGCTCGTTTAATGAACACCAAACTTGCTTTAACGAAGTTTTATCCAGGTAATTTTTACCAAGTTTGAAAGCCCCGCTGTATCATGCAAGCCGACAGGCTTTTGAATACACCAGCGCCTCTCGTGGACAACATGCGCACCACTCACTGCCCCTGTTCAAAACAATAACAGCGTCAGCAACAGCTTATCTTTCCGCGCTCAATTTACCACCAAAACGCCCTACAATGTCGCCTAGCATTACGAAGAAGACCAGGAAGTCTCTTACTCTCGAAGTGAAGCTGGATATTATTCACAGACACGAGAGAGGCGAGAAAACTAATAGCATTGCTCACCACCATCTTGACTCCATCTACTGTCTCTACTATTTTCAAGTCAGCAGACTCTATTAAGAAGGCTGTGTGATACAATGATGCGCCCTTTGTTTACATTCCACAGGTTGCCAGTTAGTGTCTTTTCAGTTTCACTCTCCCTTCATAAATTTAAGATTATCAACATTATAAAGTTACATACATACATACATTAATGTACATTATAATGACTTAAATTAAACTGCCTAAATGTTTAACTTCATAATTTTTACTTTCATTAAACCTTTCACTGTACTATGATGCACTCTCGCTTTGTTTACTCTCAATGGAAGTTCAAGTCAGGGGTTAAACTTGTTATAATCGGTTCACTTAACGAAGTTTCACTTAACGAAGGGTTTTTTAGGAATATAACCCTTCGTTAAGTGGGGGTTACCTGTACTTTTTTTCTTAGGTATTACTATTTCTACTTTATTTTACTACATTTATTTATGTTTTTTCTCAGTTTAGTTTAGTTTATTTATTCATTTATTTATTTGTATTATCAATTTTGCTGGAAAAGCTATGCTTATAAAAGGTTTGCCACAAATGATCAACTTTGTATCATTCTAATACATAATATTATGTAAAGGCTATAAATAAATGTTCCACACACACACACACACACACACACACACACACACACCGCGTAGTGTAGTGGTTAGCACACTCGACTCACAATCGAGAGGCCTGGGGTTTGAGTCCCGAAAAGCAGCAAGGCAAATGGGCAAGCCTCTTAATGTGTGGCCCCTGTTCACCTAGCAGTAAATAGGTAAGGGATGTAACTCGAGGGGTTGTGGCCTCGCTTTCCCGGTGTGTGTTGTGTGTGATGTGGTCTCAGTCCTACCCAAAGATCAGTCTATGAGCTTTGAGCTCACTCTGTATTGGGGAAGACTGGCTGGGTGACCAGCAGGCGACCGAGGTGAATTATACACACACACGCCATCACTGAGAGAGGACGGCTCGTCTCCGGCTGCGAACGGGAAGAAGTGAAAATACCTATGGTGTTACAGGGCCCGGGTACCTCTGAGTTAGTGTCCTGTTGATGTCCTACTTTGCATAGTGTTGAAAGTGAGGGATATGGAGAGTGGTCCCTCAGAGGAGAGTGTGGGCGGTGATTGTTTTGGCCATAATCAGCTGATGATAGCAAACATGGCGGCTACCCCTAGGCAACCCAAGGATTTTGAAGGTTTTGTAACTACTCCAAGAGGACTGGAGAAATTAAATATGGATGCAAGAATCCAGGCACTGGAAAGTAAGTTCTTAAACATTTTGTCCATAGAAGAAAAACTGGATAGAGTTATAGCCGAGAATGATTCGTTCAAAAAAGAGATCTATTTGTTAACGATAGCGAATAAAGAGCTATTGAAGGAAAAAGTAGAGATGGAGAAGGAAAACCAACAACTAAGGAAACAATGTGAAGAGATGAAGGCTAAACTCCTAGAAATGGAGATGAAAATATCCGAAGGGGACTTGAGGAAGGAGGAATGCCTTAATCTAATTAATGCCAGGATGAAAGAAGTGAACCATGAACATCAGGAGGTACAAAGGTCCTTTAGGGAGATAGTGAAAAAGTAGGAAGAGGAAAATAAAGTGATTACGCAGAGTGAAATGGTAAAGGCACTAAAGAAAAATGAGTATGTGGTGAGAGATATTGCTGAAAAGAAAAAATGTGTGATCATAACAGGATTGAGGGAGGAAATTAACAGAAACTGGCAGGATAGGAGGAATAAGGAAAATGACAGGATTAAGTCTTTACTGAACAAGATCTCTGTGGAAGAAGAGGACCTATATGCTGAGGTAGAAGAAAGTGTGAGATTGGGAGCTTTTGAGGAAGGCAAGAGTAGACCATTAAAATTGAAATTAAAGTCTCAGGTGGCAGCTGAGGCCTTGTTGAGGAGGGCTTGGAAACTTAAGGACTCTGAGGAAACCAAAACAATTTACATAAAAAGAAATATGTCACAGGATGAGCGAATGAAAATGAAAGAGCTTGTAACTGAAGTGAAAGAGAGGAATGACGAAAGAACAGAGGAGGAAAAGACCAAGTTTTTTTGGAGGATGAGAAATGGAAGGCTAAAGAAGTGGTGGATAAAACAGGCGGAATAGACATTACATGGAAGAAAGAGACTAGGAATGGAATACAAGTGACTTACATGAATATAGATGGATTTCTGTCTAAGAGGCTAGAATGTATGGATTACCTAAGAAATAACAAACCAGACATAATGTGTATAGTGGAAACAAAGCTAAGGCCTGATATAAAGCTAGACTGGTTTGTTGTAAAACACTACAAAGTATGGAGAAATGATAGAAAAAATAAAGGAGGTGGTGGTATAATGGTTCTTACTAAGGAAGATCTGATAATGAAGGAGGTGAACTATAGTAAGAGAAATGAGGAAGTGATAATTATGCTTATAACAGATGGCAAGAGAGACATTGATATTATAACAGTATACATACCACTCAGAACCAATGCTTGGGAATATGAACAGTACCAAATGGTGATGAGAAATACTCTAGACAGAATGAAGCAAGAACTCATCAGAAAGGATAGAGTGATGATAGTCGGAGACTTTAATTGTAAAGAAATAGTGTGGGAAGACTACGAAGTGGTGAACGGTGGTGAGTGGGCAGAGGAATTGTTAAAGGTAGCAACAAATAACTTGATGACACAGTGGGTGAGATCACCAACAAGGTGCAGGGGACAAGATGTTGCAGCAAGGTTGGATTTGGTATTTACCAGGGTTATCTCTCTAAAAGAGGAAATTGAACATAATGTCCCTTGGGGAGAAGTGATCATGATGTCCTAAGCTTTGAGCTGGATACAGAATTATGCACGAATAAGATTGTGGAACGCAGGGAGGAAAAATTAAATTATATTAGGGCAAATTATAACCATATAAGGGAGTTCTTTAATGAAATTGACTGGTCCATGGTATACCAGGAAAGGGATATGCAATTGAAATACGATAAATTTATGGATTTGTATAACTCTGCTGTGAAAAAGTTTGTGCCATATTACAGAAAGAGGACTTTAAATAATAAGCAGTGGTTTAATAGGAATTGTGAAGAAGCAAAAAAGAACAAAGAAAAGGCATGGAAGAAACTTAAGAAAAACAGTGATGTATTATCAAGAGAAGTTTACAAAACAGCAAGGAATAGATATGTTGAAGTAAGGAGAACAGCACAGAAGGAATATGAACAGAGGGTGGTGGAAAACTGTGATAATGACCCAAAAATATTTTACAAATTCATAAATGGAAAACTAAATATAAGGGAGGCAATAGTAAAGGTAAAAAACGGGGAAGAAGTATATGAGGATGTTGGAGATATAGCTGAAATTTTGAACGACAACTTTTGCAAAGTGTTTACAAAGGAGGAGCATTTTATGGGAGGAAGACCTACGGAAATGAGAACAGTGGTGAGAGGAAGGAAGTCCGAGTGGAAGAAGGTAACCAGTGGAGTTCCACAAGGGTCAGTGCTTGGTCCCATCATGTTTTTGATATATGTTAATGATATGCCAGTAGGAATTGACAGTTACATGAACATGTTTGCGGACGATACTAAAATTATGAGGAGAGTAAGGAATGTGGAAGATTGTAACAAGTTACAGGAAGATCTTGATAAAATATATGAGTGGAGTAAGGAGTGGCAGATGGAATTTAATATAGACAAGACCCATGTTATGAAAATGGGAAGAAGTAGATACAGACCAAACTGGGATTACAGGCTGGGTGATGAGAAAATTAAAGAGACTAATGAGGAGAAAGACTAAGGAGTAACCGTGCAAAACACTTTTGTCACCGGAGAAACACATTAACAAGATTTTTTTGAAAACATATAACATGCTTCAAAATATTGGCCTTGCATTCCACTACCTAGATGAAGGAATGATGAAGAAGATATTATGTACCTTAATAAGACCCCAGTTAGAATATGCAGCTTGTGTCTGGTCACCGCATATGAAGAAAAATATGAAGAATGTAGAAAGGGTACAGAGGCAAGGATGGTACCAGGACTCAGGGAGTTAGACTATGAGGAAAGACTGAGGAAGCTGGGGCTGACCATATTAGAAGAGAGAAGAACAAGAGGAGACATGATAACTATGTATAAATTGGTGAACAAGATTGACATACTGGACAGAGTTGATAAAGGTGACCACAAGTTATCAGCTCTGAGGACATAGAAAAAAGCTAATAAAAGACATGTCTAAATGACGTGAGAAAATACAGTTTCCCGCATCGTAGCATTGATAAGTGCAATAAACTGAGCAGTGATGTCGTTGACACGGTGTGTGTCAATCAGATGAAAGAGAGATATGACAGGAATCGACAAGGAGACAAGACACAGAGAGCTTAGGTCGGGCCCTGTAATACACAAATAGGTAAATACACACACACACACACACACACACACACACGCAGCAGAGGAAGGACGCGATACCGTCGCTCCCGAGAATCAGCTGATCTTCACTACCTTTGTTTGGGTTTACAGTGGCCTGGGCAATAAGTGTGGACTCATTTTTTTTTTCATGAATACAGTGTTAAATAATAATGAGTGAGAAAGATATTCCATCTAAATGCAGGTATGTGACAAGGGAAAGAATGAAAGCTGATGATGACAATGTTGGTGAGGGAGAAAGAGAATTTGAAGGCTTTGATACGGCGCAAACTTCACTATTTGATAGAGTCTTAACTATCGAACGTAAATTAGATAAATTGATAAAGGAGAGTATGGGAATGAAAGAGAATGAAGAACAGGATAAAGAGCTCCAGAAATTGAAAGAAAGGATAAAAAGAGTGGAAGAAAACGAAACTAGGCTAAGAACCGAAAATGAAGAATTAAAAGTCCAAATAGCGAACTATAAGAAATTGATGGAAGAAGAACTCGGTAAAGCCAAGAAAGAAAAAGAAAAGCTAAAAGATCTAGTTAACAAAGAAGAAGAAAGAGTACAAGACGTGATTAAAAAAGAAGTACAAGCATGGAGAATCCAAGATAAGAAAGACAAGGAATCATTTCAAGAAGTATTTCAAGAACAGTTAAAAGAAAGAGATGAAAATATGAGAAGCAAAATGATAGGAGTCCTCAAGAAAAAAGAAAATTTAGTAAGAGAAATTATGGAAAAAAGAAGAGTGTAATTATTTTTGGACTGAAAGAAAAAAAATGTTAAATATAGACCAAGGGAAAAAGATGAAATGAAATCAGTAAAAGACCTACTAAAACATCTGAATGACGAGGATAGACAGAACTTAGAAGAGGAAGTAGAAGAAATCCATAGAATGGGACCATATCAAGAAGGAACAGTGAGACCAATTAAGATATTACTAAAATCACAAGCAGCAGCAGAAGAAGTACTATATAGAAAAACGAAACTCAGAGAAACAGAAGGTTGCAAAGATATATATATAAAGAAAAATAGAAACAAGGAGGAAAGGAAGAGACACAATGAACTGGTGGCAGAAGCAAGAGAAAAAAATAATGAAAGGTCAGAGGAGGAGAAGAAGGCATTTTTTTGGAGAATTATAGGAGACAGGATAAGGAAATGGTATATAAAAGAGAAAGAAGAGAAAAGAATGGAGCAAGTTTAACTAAAATGATAAGAACAAGAGATTAAAATGATGTATACAAACATAGATGGGATTTTATCTAGTAAATTAGAATTAAGAGATTACATAAAGAAAGAAGAACCAGATATTGTATGCCTGGTGGAAACAAAGTTAAATGAGGCAATAAAAATAGACATAGATAAAAGGTATAATATATGGAGGAGAGACAGAGTGGGTAAAGGAGGAGGAGGAGTCATGATGATGTTAAGGAAGGAGATAGTGGTAAATCAAGTGGAGTTTGGGGAAGGAAAATCAGAAATACTGTATGTTAAGATGCATATTAACAAAAAAGGAGTTAACAATCATTGGAACATATGTGCCACCAAGAACAAACTCATGGACTAACCAAGAATATAGAGACATGATAGATGACACAATAAGGAGTCTTACAAGAATCATTAAGGAATTAGAAAAGTGATATTGATAGGAGATTTCAACTGTAAGGAGGTAGACTGGGAAAATTATGAAAGTGGTATGGGGGAAGATGCCTGGGGGAGATAGATTCCTGAACCTAATGATAGATAATTTGATGGTCCAAAGAGTAAAGGAAAACACAAGATTCAGAGGAAACGATGAGCCGGCAAGATTAGACCTAGTTTTACAAGGGATATACCAATTAACGATGATATAAGATACAAGTGCCCATTGGGAAAGAGTGACCATGTAATATTAGAGATGGATATAGAAGAAGGAAAGGAAGATAGAGATGAATCATACAAAGGAGACCGATTAAATTACAGAAAGGCTGATATTGAGAATCTCAAGAACTATTTTAAAAACGTAAACTGGGAGGAGATGGAAAACTCATTAACGGTTCAAGAGAAATATAACTTATTTTTGGAAATATACAAAACTGGGGTCAGGGAATATGTTCCGAAATATAGACCTAAAGAAGAAGGAAAGAAAGATTGGTTTAATGCAAGAAACGAGATGGAGCATGGAAAAGGTGGAGAAGAAACAGAAATCCAGAAAATAAGGAAAACTTCAAAACAGCAAGAAATGAATATGCTAAGGTGAGAAAGGAAGAAGAAAAGAACTATGAAAAGGACATTGTCGAAAAATGTAAGGAACAACCAAAATTGTTCTACAGATTCATAAATGGAAAAATAAGACAAAAAGAAACAATAGAAAGGTTAAAAGGAGAAAATGGAATGGTGGAAGACCCAAAAAGTATGGCAGAACTGTTAAATAGTAAATTTCATGAGGTCTTTACTAAGGAATCCAAATTTGAAAGACCACAGGGTAATAGAGACTGTCTATATGAAAGAGATTAAAGTAACCAAGCTTGAAATAAAAAAGTTGATGACAGAATTGGATGAGGAAAAGGCAATGGGACCGGATGAAGTCTCAGGCAAAATACTGAAAGAATGTAGGGAAGAACTAGCAAGTCCAATATACAACATCATAAAATGCTCAATAGAAAATGGAACAGTGCCAGTGGAGTGGAAAAGAGCTGAGGTGGTTCCCATATATAAGAGCGGAAGGAAGGAAGAACCTTTAAATTACAGACCGTATCACTAACTAGTGTAATATGCAAGATGTGTGAAAAAGTAATAAAGAAGCAATGGATCGAGTTTCTTGAAGACAACAAAATATTATCAAATAGCCAATTTGGTTTTAGAAAAGGTCGGTCATGTGTGACAAATTTATTGAGTTTCTACTCTAGAATAGTTGATAAAGTACAAGAGAAAGAGGGATGGGTTGACTGTATTTATTTAGATCTAAAAAAGGCTTTTGATAAAGTGCCACATGAAAGATTACTATGGAAGTTAGAGGAGAAGGGTGGCTTAAAAGGAAGCACATTGAGATGGATGAAGAATTACTTAAGGGGGAGAGAAATAAGGACAATAGTTAAAGATATGAAGTCCAAGTGGAGAACAGTAGACAGCGGAGTGCCACAGGGGTCAGTATTGGCACCAATATTTTTTCTCGTATATATTAATGACATGCCAGAGGGAGTGAACAGCTACATAAATCTGTTTGCGGACGATGCGAAACTGTGCAGAGTCATTAAACAAAAGAGGATTGTAAATACTACAGGAAGACTTAAACAAGATCTGGAAATGGAGCAAAAAATGGGAGATGGAATTCAATGTGGACAAAAGCCATGTCATGGAAATGGGTAAAAGTGAAAGACGACCAGTGGGAATCTATAAGATGGGAGATGGAGTAGAACTAGAAAAAGTAAAAAAGGAAAAGGACTTGGGAGTGACAATGGAAGAAAATAATCAACGGTTAGCCATATTGATAGAATTTTCAGAGACGATAATTTGCTAAGGAATATTGGAGTAGTATTTCACTATATGGACAAGGAAATGATGAAGAAATTGATAAGTACTAAAATAAGACCTAGATTGGAATATGCAGGAGTTGTATGGACTCCCCATAAAAAGAAACACATAAGAAAATTAGAGACTACAAAAATGGCTACAAGAATGGTTCCAGAATTTAAAGGGATGGCATATGAGGAGAGACTAAAGGCAATGGATCTACCAACCTTGGAGCAGAGAAGAGAGAGAGGGGATCTGATACAAGTTTATAAATTGATTAACGGAATGGATGAAGTGGATAATGAGAAACTGATCCTGAGAGAAGAATATGACTTTAGAAGCACAAGATCGCATAGTAAGAAACTAAGGAAGGGACGATGTCTGAGAGATGTTAAAAATTTAGTTTCCAAAGATGTGTTGAGACTTGGAACAGTTTGAGTGAGGAAGTGGTATCAGCAAAGAGTGTACATAGTTTTAAAGAAAAATTGGATAAGTGTAGATATGGAGACGGGACCACACGAGCATAAAGCCCAGGCCCTGTAAAACTACAACTAGGTAAATACACAAAATCTAAACGACGAAGATAGGCAGAACTTAGAAGAGGAAGTACAAGAAATAAACAGAATGGGACCATATCAAGAAGGAAAAACAAGACCAATTAAGGTACTACTAAAATCACAAGCAGCAACAGAAGAAATATTATATAGAACAACTAAACTCAGAGAAACAGAAGGTTGCAGGGATATACAGTAAGGGCTTGAGTTATGTCAGAGTTACGTTCCTGAAACATGACGTAAGTCGATTTTGTACGTAACTTGAGTTTTTGTACTTTCAAAGCATATTATCGAGTTTTCAACCAATAATTTTTTATGGTTATTCAGGTAAGTAAAAGGTTATATTGTTATATTGGTATATTATTTACAACTATGTATATTGATTAGGGCCAACAATAACAATAAACCCCGCGCTTTACGATTTACAAATTTTCAATTTTTTAAATCTTAAATTGCCTTATAGTGGACTGACGTAAGTGCGAGTTTGATGTAACTCGAGACCGACGTAACCCGGGACCTTACTGTATATATAAAGAAAAATAGAAATGAGGAATAAAAAGGAAGAGATATAACGAACTGGTGGCAGCAGTAAAGGAAAAAAATAATGAAAGGTCAGAAGAGGAAAAAAAGGCATTTTTTTGGAGAATTCTAGAAGACATGATAAGGAAATGGTATATAAAAGAGAAAGAAGAGGAAAAAGTTGAACAAGTTTAACTAAAAGTGATAAAGGCAAGAGACTAAAAATGATGTATATGAACATAGACAGGGTTTTATCAAGTAAATTAGAATTAAGAGATTACATAAAGAAAGAAGAACCAGATATTGTATGCCTGGCTGAAACAAAACTAAATGAGGCAATCAAAATAGACTTGGATAATAGGTATAATGTATGGAGGAGAGACAGAGGGGGTAAAGGAGGAAGAGGAGGAGTCATGATAATGTTAAGGAAGGAGATAGTGATAAACCAAGTGGAATGTGGGGAAGGAAAAGCAGAAGTACTGTATGTTAAGATGCATATTAATAAAAAAGAGTTAACAATCATTGTAACATATGTGCCACCAAAAACAAATTCATGGACCAATCAAGAATATAAAGACATGATAGATGACACAATAAGGAGTCTAATGAAAATCATTAAAGAAAGGAGAAAAGTGATATTAGTAGGAGATTTCAACTGTAAAGAAGTGGACTGGGAAAATTATGAAAGTGATATGGGGGAAGAAGCCTGGGGAGAAAGATTCTTGAGTCTAATGATAGACAATATGATGGACCAAAGAGTAAAGGAAAACACAAGATTCAGAGGAAACGACAAGCTGGCGAGATTGGACCTAGATTTTACAAGGGGTATACAAATGAATGATGATATAAGATATAAGTGACCATTGGGAAAGAGTGACCATGTAATATTAGAAATGGATATAGAAGAGGGAAAGGAAGATAGAGACGATTCATGCAAAGGAGACCGATTAAATTACAGAAAGGCTGATATTGAGAATCTCAGAACTATTTCAAATACGTTAACTGGGAGGAGATGGAAAATTCAGAGACAGTGCAAGAGAAGTATAACTTATTTTTGGAAATATACAAAACAGGAGTCAGGGAATATGTCCCAAAATATAGACCTAAAGAAGAAGGAAAGAAAGATTGGTTTAATGGAAGGTGTGCTAGGGCAAAGGAGAAAAGAGATGGAGCATGGAAAATGTGGAGGAGAAATAGAAATCCAGTAAATAAGGAAAACTTCAAGGCAGCGAGAAATGAATATGTTAAAGTGAGGAAGGATGAGGAAAGGAACTATGAAAAGGACATTGTCAAAAAATGGAAAGAGCAACCAAAATTGTTCTACAGATTCATAAATGGAAAAATTAGGCAAAAAGAAAAAAATAGAAAGGTTAAAAGGAGAGAACGGGATGGTGGAAGACCCAAAACTATGGCAGAACTATTAAATAATAAATTCCAGGAGGTCTTTACTAAGGAATCCAAATTTGAAAGACCACAAAGTAATAGAGAGACTGTCTATATGAAAGAGGTTAAAGTAACCAAGCTTGAAATAAAAGAGTTAATGAAGAAATTGGATGAAGAGAAGGCAATGGGACCGGATGAAGTCTCAGGCAGAATACTGAAAGGATGTAGGGAAAAACTAGCAAGTCCTTTATACATCATAAAATGCTCAATAGAAAATGGAACAATACCAGTAGAATGGAAAAGAGCTGAAGTGGTTCCCATATATAAGAGTGGAAGGAAGGAAGAACATTTAAATTACAGACCGGTATCAATAACTAGTGTAATATGCAAGATGTGTGAAAGAATAATAAACAATGGATCGAGTTCCTTGAAGACAACAAATTGATATCAAATAGCCAATTTGGTTTTAAAAAAGATGGTCGTGTGTAACTAATTTACTGAGTTTCTACTCTAGAATAATTGATAAAGTACAAGAGAGAGAGGGATGGGTTGACTGTATTTATTTTGATTTAAAAAAGGCATTTGACAAAGTGCCACATGCAAGATTACTATGGAAGTTAGAGGAGAAGGGTGGCTTAAAAGGAAGCACATTGAGATGGATGGAAAATTATTTGAGGGGGGGGAGAGAAATAAGGACGGTAGTTAAAGATATGAAGTCCAAGTGGAGAGGAGTAGAAAGCGGAGTGCCACAGGGATCAATATTAGCACCAATAGTTTTCTTCATATATATAAACGACATGCCAGAAGGAGTGAACAGCTACATAAATCTGTTTGCAGATGATACAAAACTGTGAAGAGTTATAAAGCAAAAAGAGGATTGGGAAATACTGCAGGAAGACCTAAATAAGATCTGGGAATGGTGTAAAAAGTGGGAAATGTAATTCAATGTGGACAAGAGCCATGTCATGGAAATGGGAAAGAGTGATAGACGACCCGTAGGAATCTATAAGATGGGAGATGGAGTAAAACTGGAGAAAGTAGAAAAGGAAAAGGATTTAGGAGTGACGATGGAAGAAAACAATCAACCAGTAAGCCATATTGATAGAATTTTCAAAGAAACATATAATTTGCTAAGGAATATTGGAGTAGGCTAGCATTTCACTACATGGACAAAGAAAAGAAATGATGAAGAAATTGATAAGTACTATAATAAGACCCAGATTGGAATATGCAGGAGTAGTGTGGACCCCTCATAAAAAGAAACATATAAGGAAGTTGGAGAGACTACAAAAAATGGCTACAAGAATGGTTCCAGAATTTGAAGAGATGACATATGAGGAGAGACTAAAGGCTATGGATCTACCAACCCTGGAACAGAGAAGGGAGAGAGGGGATCTGATACAAGTTTATAAATTGATCAACGGAATGGACCAAGTGGATAATGAGAAACTGATCCTGAGAGAAGAATATGACATTCGAAGCACAAGATCGCATAGTAAAAAGATGAGAAAGAGAAGATGTCTGAGAGATGTTAGAAAATATAGTTTCCCACAAAGATGTGTCAAGATGTGGAACAGTTTGAGTGAAGAAATGGTGTCAGCAATGAGTGTGCATAGTTTTAAAGAAAAATTGGATAAATGTAGATATGGAGACGGGGCCACACGAGCATAAATCCCAGGCCATGTAAAACTGCAACTAGGTAAATACAACTAGGTAAAATACACACACACACACACACACACACACACACACACACACACACACACACACACACACACACACACACACACACACACACGAATGTACACCTCATATATAACATGTCATAAGGAGTGAACAGCTACATAAATATGTTTGCGGACGATGTGAGTTATAAAGCAAAAGAGGATTGTGAAATACTACAGGAAGACCTAAATAAGATCTGGAAATGGAGTAAAGAGTGGAAAATGGAATTCAATGTGTACAAAAGCCATTTCATGGAAATGGGAAAGAGTGAAAGACGACCAGTGGGAATCTATAAGATGGGAGATGGAGTAGAACTGGAGAAAGTAAAAAGAAAATGACTTGGGAGTGACGATGGAAGAAAATAATCAACCGGTTAGCCATATTGATAGAATTTTCAGAGAGACATATAATTTGCTAAGGAATATTGGATTAGTATTTCACTACATGAACAGAGAAACGATGAAGAAATTGATAAGTACTATAATAAGACCAAGATTAGAATATGCAGGAGTAGTGTGGACCCCCATAAAAAGAAACGCATAAGGAAGTTGGAGAGACTCCAAAAAAATGGTTACAAGAAAGGTTCCAGAATTTGAAGGGATTACATATGAGGAAAGACTAAAAAGCTATGGATCTACCAACCCTGGAACAGAGAAGGGAGAGAGGGAATCTGATACAAGTTTATAAATTGATCAACGGAATGGACCGAGTGGATAATAAGAAACTGATCCTGAGAGAATATGGCATTCGAAGCACAAGATTGCATAGTAAAAAGCTGAGAAAGGGAAGATGTCTGAGAGATGTTAAAAATATAGTTTCCCGCAAAGATGTGTTGAGATATGGAACAGTTTGAGTGAAGAAGTGGTGTCAGCAACGAGTGTGCAGTTTTAACCCATATAAGCCCGTAAAAAACAATGTTCTTGGAATGAGCTCTACATCTGAGATATAAGAGAAAATTACTCCACAGAGACATATTAAGTGTTATTTTGGACTCAAACTGCATACTTTACTTATAATTTGAAAAATAACTTTGTTGCGATATTGCAATGATGGGTACAATACAATATGATCGTGTTGCAAAGTCGCAACGGTGGTCACAGTAATCCACAGCAATTTTATGCTGTTTATTATATTGAAAGGTTAGTGAGATATCTTGATTATGTAAGGGGAGCATTAAACAATTACTTTGTGCTTTTGTTTATTGGAAAAAAATTACTACAAAATTTACATACATTTAGTAAGTATGATAGAATTGGGATGTACCATTTCTTTCCCTGGATTGCAATGCGATATTTGGCTACGATCTGGTCTAGCCTATCTACTCCACCCATGTTGGAGTTGTACAATCCAATTACTGAAGGCATTGGTATCATAACCCTTTTGCTTTCAGCTACTGACCAACGTTGAACTGGTTTGAAAGGTTGCACACCATAGTGTGTAGATGCCATGGTAACCACACCATTATCGTTCCACATTACTACTAAAATACCTGAGTCTTTCTCAAGAAAATGCTCTTTACTTCCTCGTGAATGTTTCTCAAGCTGTTTGGCATTGCTCAGGGGACACTTTTCTGTTCTGTTGCTACAAACTGTTCCAGTCGCAGAGTGTCCTCTTTCTTTGATTGTCTCCAAGAGTCTGATTGACGTGAAGAAGTTATCAAAGAATAGAGAAAATTTTCTTCCAGGGTACTGAGACTCAAGTCTATCGAGCATTTTTATAACTACTTTTCCACCTAGGCCATAAGTATCTGTAGCAGCTGTCACTCTTTGCTCGATGTTTTCCTTGATACAAATCAATGAAATAAGAATATCCTAATGGAGAAGCTGCTATCCATGCTTTATAACCCCAGCGAATAGGTTTGCCACGGATGAATTGTTTAGTATGGGACCATCGATTCATCGATAGATATTGAAGTTGGACCAAAGACTTCGCCATACTTCAGAAAACGTTCATTTAGAATGTCCAGAATAGAACGCACTTTGGCAAACTTGTCCTCTTTATCAAGATCAGTGTTGTCAGCTGCATGCAAATGTTTCATGATTTCATCAAAACGGTTTCTCCTCATTGAACTTGCTATAAGCTCATTTCGAACATCAAGTTCCATTGACCAGCAAAGACGGCGGCGTGGCAAAGTGTTGTATCCAGAGAGCAACAAAATGCTAATAAACACTTTCATTTCATTGCATGTAAGCTGAAATGTGTGGTTTCCATGTTGCACTGCATACATCACAGTATCTTTGGTCAGTCTCTCTATTGGAAGAGTGTCTAGGAACAGCTCAAATATTTCATGTGGATGACGAGGTAGATCAGCTGCTGAAGGCCTGTAAGGGTAACTTGTATGTTTTTCCATGCAAGGGATATCATCTACATGCCACTGTCTGATTTTGAGGGACTTTCTCTCAGATTTCCCAGATTTCTTCAAAATTGACTTTGAAGTAGTCGGCTGTGGGGGATTTTCTTTTTCTACACCAACGTGCGGAGTTACATCTTGGGTAGAAGGTGATTCATTTGTTCTGTATTTGCCTTCACTTAAAAGCTGGGATCCAGGAAGATTTCTAATCTTGACATGATCTTCATCTCCAGAATCTTCTTCCGTCTCGTTCCCGTCAGCTGGAGGTTGTATGTAGACTGTTATTAGGTTTTCTGATTCTATCATTTCATCGTCATCTTCTCCACTGGAATTGTCCCCAATACAATTTTCTATCTCTTCTAAAATTTCTTGCAACCTCAAAGGCCTGTAAAATTGAAAGAAAAAAAAATAGTACAACTGGGAAAAAATTAATTCTAAATGCTAGGCTATAAACTAAAATTGTAAACACAGTTGGCTTCCTAAACACTTTATAGCAAAGAGCGATTATATATATATTTTTCTCCCTCTCTCTTTCTTTTGCATATAACTCATAATTATATCGTGTTGTCGTCAATCATGTATCCCACCGATGCGATAACATAACATCAACAAGGGGCAGACTGTCCATGGTTGCATTTTCGCATCAGTAAAAAAAGATAAATTTTACGAATTCATAGAAAGTACACAAAATCACAAACGTTTTACATAATGAATATAATGGATACTAGAATCCATTGTCTTATGATTTACTAGTGAATGGAGACTCAACTAAACAAAACACACGATACTTACTTCTTTTTGTAAGAAGACATGATGGGTCAAATTTTTGTGACACTTCTTGGAATTCTGAAAAGTAAACAGCTTCTCTCTGCAGGAGAAAAAGAAAATTGAACCAGTAGGTACGAGTGTTGGCTACACACTGACGAGCTCAAATTCCCTCTCACGTTCTTTCCTTGGAGTACAAGTGGAAACTTGTATGGGCATGTTTTGTGTTGCGAAAATGCAACCATGGGTTTATTTGGGTTAAAGAAAATTTGGATAAATGTAGATATGGAGACGGGGCCACACAAGCATAAAACCCAGGCCCTGTAAAACTACAACTAGGTAAATACACACAAACATGACTACATAGAAAAATCATACATAATGCTGCTAATCCAAGTGCATTCCTCATAATGAAATGATATTTGATGAATTTTATGAGGCAGTGAAAGAAAAAGGAAACTTCCCTCTTCTTTGTCTCAGATATGGGTAAAGGTGAAGAAAGAAATAGAACACTTCTGATGTCATGTGCTTACAGGAATGATCATTATCAGTTAAAGAGTTAATCACCATGTATAGTGGAGCTTGGTTTTTTAAACTTAATTGGTTCATGTATGTGGCACACTCTCCCTCACTCACTATCCTGCCACCACTGCCACTGACCAAACATTCTGCCTCATTTACCAACCTTTGTTTGATGAATCAGATACATGGTCAGTAGGCCATATAATGTTTGACAAATGTGAAATTACCGTGATGGGAATGATTTAACAAGGGTTTACTGTACTACATAAAAGCAAAGAAAATATTTATGGAAATTACGAATTAGTAATAGAAAGCAGCTTTTTTTTTTATAAATCAAGTAACTATGTTCTAGAACATAATTATGGTACTGCAAATGAAAGAATTACCAGTTCAAATTTTTGTTAGAAAATGGAGGAGTTCAGTAATTGAGGCATGTTAGTTATCTGTCAACCAAATGTCTGTCCAGTGAAGTGTTAGTTGTCCAGATGTTTGTTTGTTTAGACAAATGTCTGTCTGTCTGTCCACCAGCGGCTAATAGGGGCTAAGTGTGAAAGTGTGTTTGTAGGAATGTGTGGTGCCTTGCCTTGGCAAGTCCATGTAGGATTATATGTCTTATACTTACATCTATATGGATAGATAGATAAATTATTATTATTATTATTATTATTATCATTGTTATTATTACTATTATTATTATTATTGTCAACTCTATGATTTACAGATGATAAATGATGAAAGTGTTGAAACAGATGGATTGGCATCTGATGAACATAATGAGATTGACGAAGACTTGGTAGCACACATGTCAACCTTGAATATCAGCGAAAATGAGAAAGAGAGCAGTGATGTGCTTACCACTGCCAACCCAGTCTTCAAGGATACATCCAAAAGCTCAAAGGTAGATACATTAGTTTTGATTTTTAATTTTACTTATTTAGTTTATCTATTGATTTGTGAAGGTTAGATAACAAAGACATCTGCGTATGTTGAAAATTTTCAGATATCTATTACACCTGTGGGTTTCCGTTTTCTTTTTTTGAATAAATTAAACATGTCCATATAAGTTGCTCTTTTGTCATCTGTCTTTTCCATGAATTCCCTACCATTGAGTCTTCCTAATGTGCATTTACCATTGAATAATTTTTTTGTCGCTTGGTTATTTCTTTTCTTCCTTAGGAACAAATTTGCTTTCTTGCTCCTTACTGATTTTGAGAAATTCTTCTTATTTTTTTTTTTTTGTATCTCACAAGTATTGTAAAACATGGTCCAGGACTTACATCTTTCATAAGGGCATGAAAAATTTCATAACTGGGTAGATGTATATATTAACTTAAAGCATTTATTTTGAGTTCTTTGTCAAGTTATTAACTGAGCAAAATAATCAGTCATAATCATCAGTGATAATTTGTAGTGCTTACTTACAGTAAACCCAGTTAAGTCAGACCTGAAGAAGCTGGATACTGGATAAGTCAGACACTCAGGAATTTGTTTATTTTTTATATATTTTCTTTTCTTTGTTTTATATATATATATATATATATATATATATATATATATATATATATATATATATATATATATATATATATATATATATACACAGGCAACCCCCGTTTAATGAAGGTTCACACAACGAAATTTTGCTACAACGAAGGTTTCGTTTTACTACCATCTGCTCGTTTAACAAACACCAAACTCGCTTTAACAAAGTTTTATCCAGGTATTTTTTTCCAAATTTGGAAGCCCCACCGTATCATGCAAGCTGACAGGCTTTTGAATACACCAGGAGCTGCTGGTACTAAGGCCTGCCTCAGGAGAAATCCTGAGACACCTGTAGAATAAAGATCAAGATCAAGCCTCTGATGGACAACACAGGTGCTGCCAATACAAAGCCCTGACTCGGAAGAAATTCTGCATCCCCTGTAGCATCAAGATCAAGATCAAGATCATGCACACCACTCACTCCCCAGTCAAAACATAACAGCATCACCAGCAGCTCATCTTCCCTAGTTCAACTTACCACCAAGATGTCCTGCAATGTGGCCTAACGTTCCTAAGAAGACCAGGAAGTGTCTTACTCTCGAAGTGAAGCTGGGTATTATTCACAGACAAGAGAGAGGCCAGAAAACTAATAACATTGCTTGCCACCATCTTGACTCCATCTACTGTCTACTATTTTCAAGTCAGCAGACTCTATTAAGAAGGCTGGTGAGACCGCATCTTCCTTGAAAGCTAAAAGAACCACCTGAACTCGTGACTCTACAA
The DNA here is from genome assembly GCF_017591435.1 of Portunus trituberculatus. Classification (NCBI taxonomy): domain Eukaryota; kingdom Metazoa; phylum Arthropoda; class Malacostraca; order Decapoda; family Portunidae; genus Portunus; species Portunus trituberculatus. The sequence goes on from NC_059296.1 coordinate 25,761,501, forward strand.
TGGATAAAATGGAAAGCCTTGTGGAAATGTGGTACATAAGTTTTGTATGCGGTACAATGATGTGCACTTTGTTTACATTCCACAGGTTGCCGGTTAGTGTATTTCCCGTTTCACTCTCCCTCCCTTCATAAAGTTAAGATCATCAACATTATAAAGTTACGTACATACATACATTAGTGTACATTATAATGACTTAAATTAAACTACCTAAATGTTTAACTTCATAATTTTTACTTTCATTAAACCTTATACTGTACTATGATGCACTCTCGCTTTGCTTACTCTCAATGGAAGTTCAAATCAGGGGTTAAACTTGTTATAATTAGTTCGCTTAACAAAGTTTTGCTTAACGAAGTGTTTTTTAGGAACGTAACCTCTTCTTTAAGCGGGGGTTGCTTGTATATATATATATATATATATATATATATATATATATATATATATATATATATATATATATATATATATATATATATATATATGATTTATTAATTAATTTATTTTTATTTATTTTTTTTATTTGTTTATTTATTTATTTATTTAATTTATTTATTTATTATTTTTTTGACGTTATATCCAGAGTGCATTGGTAGGCATTTTTTTATCCTCTTATTGAGTAATCTTAAGCCATTTGGTTGATATATTGGCTAAAATATCCCTGATAGCTCTTACATCATCCATATCATTTGATGAGCTAAGATCAGTGTTTACATAGCAACCGTAACCGAGGCAGTATCTGTGTCAGCTTTTGTTTGCATATATTTTCCAATGCATGTGTATGTGTGTAATTCTCCATAGTTAGCTCCTGGTCACCCAGCCAGCCTTCCCTACTACAGAAAGAGCTCAGAGCTCATAGACCAATCTTCGGGTAGGACTGAGACCACAACACAATCCATTCACTGGGACAGCAAAGCGACAATCCCTCGAGTTACATTCCATACCTATTTACTGCTTGGTGAAGAGGGACTACACATTAAGAGGCTTGCTCATTTCCTTTGTCATGTCCAAGACTCAAACCCAGAGATTCTTGGTTGCGAGCCAAGTGTGCTAACCATTACACTACGCAGTGTATTTACCTAGTTGTAGTTTTACAGGGCCTGGGCTTTAAGCTCGTGTGGCCCCGTCTCTATATCTACACTTATCCAATCTTACTTTAAAAGTATGAACACTTGTTGCAGACACTACTTCTTCATTTAAACTGTTCCACGTCTCAATACATCTTTGCGGGAAACTATATTTTTTAACATCTCAGACATCTTCCTTTTCTCAGCTTTTTACTATGCGATCTTGTGCCTCGAATGTCATATTCTTCTCTCTGTGTGTGTGTGTGTGTGTGTGTGTGTGTGTGTGTGTGTGTGTGTGTGTGTGTGTGTGTGTATTTACAGTTGTAGTTTTACAGGGTTTATGTTGTGTGGCCCGTCTCCATATTTACACTTATCCAATCTTACTTTAAAAGTATGCACACTTGTTGCAGACACTACTTCTTCATTTAAACTGTTCCACGTCTCAATACATCTTTGCGGAAAACTATAGTTTTTAACATCTCTCAGACATCTTCCTTTTTTCAGCTTTTTACTATGCGATCTTGTGCTTCGGATGTCATATTCTTCTATCAGGATCAGTTTCTCATTATCCACTTGGTCCATTCCGTTGATCAATTTATAAACTTGTATCAGGTCTCCTCTCTCCCTTCTTTGTTCCAGGGTTGGTAGATCCATAGCCTTTAGTCTCTCCTCATATGTTATCCCTTCAAATCCTGGAATCATTCTTGTAGCCATTTTTTGTAGTCTCCAATTTCCTTATGTGTTTCTTTTTATGAGGGGTCCACACTACTCCTGCATATTCCAATCTGGGTCTTATTATAGTACTTATCAATTTCTTCATCATTTCTTTGTCCATGTAGTGAAATGCTATTCCAGTATTCCTTAGCAAATTATATGTTTCTCTAAAAATTCTATCAATATGGCTTACTGGTTGATTGTTTTCTTCCATCATCACTCCTAAGTCCTTTTCCTTTTTAACTTTCTCCAGTTCTATTCCATCTCCCATCTTATAGATTCCCACAGGTTGTCTTTCACTCTTTCCCATTTCCATGACATGGCTTTTGTTCACATTGAATTCCATTTCCCACTTCTTACTCCATTCCCAGATCTTATTTAGGTCTTATTGCAGTATTTCCCAATCCTCTTTTTGCTTTATAACTCTGCACTGTTTCGTATCATCTGCAAACAGATTTATGTAGCTGTTCACTCCTTCTGGCATGTCGTTAATATAAATGATGAAAAGTATTGGTGCCAATACTGACCCCTGTGGCAATCCGCTTTCTACTGCTCGCCACTTGGACTTCATATCTTTAACCTTTAAATTGCGGCGATCGCTTATATAATCAAGCCTCTCGAGTACTGTGATGCGGCGATCGCTTATATAATCATAAATTTTCGTGGCGCATTTACCTTCAGACCTGCTCTTATGACTTCTCCCCACTTAGTGTTGCCATCATGAGGGCTCCAGATACTATAACAAGGGCCTCACTTGAGTTTTTACGGAAAAGTAGGAGACAACTGGCAACTCCTCTTGACTCGTCGGGTAGAATCCAGCCTTGAGTATCGTGGAATATGTAGAAAACTTTATAGGGGAGACTAAATTATGCTATAGTTTATTACTTCTATCTCAATCAAGAGATTATTGTTATTATATCAGCTTCTTATGGCATAGGGGCAACAATCCTAGTAGCATTTTGAGCTGTGGTATTGTACAGAGGACTTGTGTCATGCAGGACACACAGAAACACACACACACACACACACATATATATATATATATATATATATATATATATATATATATATATATATATATATATATATATATATAAAGAAAAATAGAAACGAGGAGGAAAGGAAGAGACACAATGAACTGGTGGCAGGAGCAAGAGAAAAAAATAATGAAAGGTCAGAGGAGGAGAAGAAGGCATTTTTTTGGAGAATTATAGGAGACAGGATAAGGAAATGGTATATAAAAGAGAAAGAAGAGAAAAAATGGAGCAAGTTTAACTAAAATGATAAGAACAAGAGATTAAAATGATGTATACAAACATAGATGGGATTTTATCTAGTAAATTAGAATTAAGAGATTACATAAAGAAAGAAGAACCAGATATTGTATGCCTGGTGGAAACAAAGTTAAATGAGGCAATAAAAATAGACAGATAAAAGGTATAATATATGGAGGAGAGACAGAGTGGGTAAAGGAGGAGGAGGAGTCATGATGATGTTAAGGAAGGAGATAGTGGTAAATCAAGTGGGGTTTGGGGAAGGAAAATCAGAAATACTGTATGTTAAGATGCATATTAACAAAAGGAGTTAACAATCATTGGAACATATGTGCCACCAAAAACAAACTCATGGACTAACCAAGAATATAGAGACATGATAGATGACACAATAAGGAGTCTTACAAGAATCATTAAGGAAAGGAGAAAAGTGATATTGATAGGAGATTTCAACTGTAAGGAGGTAGACTGGGAAAATTATGAAAGTGGTATGGGGGAAGATGCCTGGGGAGATAGATTCCTGAACCTAATGATAGATAATTTGATGGTCCAAAGAGTAAAGGAAAACACAAGATTCAGAGGAAACGATGAGCCGGCAAGATTAGACCTAGTTTTTACAAGGGATATACCAATTAACGATGATATAAGATACAAGTGCCTATTGGGAAAGAGTGACCATGTAATATTAGAAATGGATATAGAAGAAGACCAAATTATGCTATAGTTTATTACTTCTATCTCAATCAAGAGATTATTGTTATTATATCAGTTTCATATGGCATAGGGGCAACAATCCTAGTAGCATTTTGAGCTGTGGTATTGTACAGAGGACTTGTGTCATGCAGGACACACAGAAACACACACACACACACACACACACACACACACACACATATATATATATATATATATATATATATATATATATATATATATATATATATATATATATATATATATAAAGAAAAATAGAAACGAGGAGGAAAGGAAGAGACACAATGAACTGGTGGCAGAAGCAAGAGAAAAAAATAATGAAAGGTCAGAGGAGGAGAAGAAGGCATTTTTTTGGAGAATTATAGGAGACAGGATAAGGAAATGGTATATAAAAGAGAAAGAAGAGAAAAGAATGGAGCAAGTTTAACTAAAAATGATAAGAACAAGAGATTAAAAATGATGTATACAAACATAGATGGGATTTTATCTAGTAAATTAGAATTAAGAGATTACATAAAGAAAGAAGAACCAGATATTGTATGCCTGGTGGAAACAAAGTTAAATGAGGCAATAAAAATAGACATAGATAAAAGGTATAATATATGGAGGAGAGACAGAGTGGGTAAAGGAGGAGGAGGAGTCATGATGATGTTAAGGAAGGAGATAGTGGTAAATCAAGTGGAGTTTGGGGAAGGAAAATCAGAAATACTGTATGTTAAGATGCATATTAACAAAAAGGAGTTAACAATCATTGGAACATATGTGCCACCAAGAACAAACTCATGGACTAACCAAGAATATAGAGACATGATAGATGACACAATAAGGAGTCTTACAAGAATCATTAAGGAATTAGAAAAGTGATATTGATAGGAGATTTCAACTGTAAGGAGGTAGACTGGGAAAATTATGAAAGTGGTATGGGGGAAGATGCCTGGGGAGATAGATTCCTGAACCTAATGATAGATAATTTGATGGTCCAAAGAGTAAAGGAAAACACAAGATTCAGAGGAAACGATGAGCCGGCAAGATTAGACCTAGTTTTTACAAGGGATATACCAATTAACGATGATATAAGATACAAGTGCCCATTGGGAAAGAGTGACCATGTAATATTAGAGATGGATATAGAAGAAGGAAAGGAAGATAGAGATGAATCATACAAAGGAGACCGATTAAATTACAGAAAGGCTGATATTGAGAATCTCAAGAACTATTTTAAAACGTAAACTGGGAGGAGATGGAAAACTCATTAACGGTTCAAGAGAAATATAACTTATTTTTGGAAATATACAAAACTGGGGTCAGGAATATGTTCCGAAATATAGACCTAAAGAAGAAGGAAAGAAAGATTGGTTTAATGCAAGATGTGTTAGGGCAAAGGAGAAACGAGATGGAGCATGGAAAAGGTGGAGAAGAAACAGAAATCCAGAAAATAAGGAAAACTTCAAAACAGCAAGAAATGAATATGCTAAGGTGAGAAAGGAAGAAGAAAAGAACTATGAAAAGGACATTGTCGAAAAATGTAAGGAACAACCAAAATTGTTCTACAGATTCATAAATGGAAAAATAAGACAAAAAGAAACAATAGAAAGGTTAAAAGGAGAAAATGGAATGGTGGAAGACCCAAAAGTATGGCAGAACTGTTAAATAGTAAATTTCATGAGGTCTTTACTAAGGAATCCAAATTTGAAAGACCACAGGGTAATAGAGAGACTGTCTATATGAAAGAGATTAAAGTAACCAAGCTTGAAATAAAAAGTTGATGACGGAATTGGATGAGGAAAAGGCAATGGGACCGGATGAAGTCTCAGGCAGAATACTGAAAGAATGTAGGGAAGAACTAGCAAGTCCAATATACAACATCATAAAATGCTCAATAGAAAATGGAACAGTGCCAGTGGAGTGGAAAAGAGCTGAGGTGGTTCCCATATATAAGAGCGGAAGGAAGGAAGAACCTTTAAATTACAGGCCGGTATCACTAACTAGTGTAATATGCAAGATGTGTGAAAAAGTAATAAAGAAGCAATGGATCGAGTTTCTTGAAGACAACAAAATATTATCAAATAGCCAATTTGGTTTTAGAAAAGGTCGGTCATGTGTGACAAATTTATTGAGTTTCTACTCTAGAATAGTTGATAAAGTACAAGAGAGAGGATGGGTTGACTGTATTTATTTAGATCTAAAAAAGGCTTTTGATAAAGTGCCACATGAAAGATTACTATGGAAGTTAGAGGAGAAGGGTGGCTTAAAAGGAAGCACATTGAGATGGATGAAGAATTACTTAAGGGGGAGAGAAATAAGGACGATAGTTAAAGATATGAAGTCCAAGTGGAGAACAGTAGACAGCGGAGTGCCACAGGGTCAGTATTGGCGCCAATACTGATGCCTGTGGCACTGCTACATAAATCTCTCACTTGGACTTCATAAAAAGAGGATTGTGAAATACTACAGGAAGACTTAAACAAGATCTGGAAATGGAGCAAAAAATGGGAGATAGAATTCAATGTGGACAAAAGCCATGTCATGGAAATGGGAAAAAGTGAAAGACGACCAGTGGGAATCTATAAGATGGGAGATGGAGTAGAACTAGATAAAGTAAAAAAGGAAAAGGACTTGGGAGTGACAATGGAAGAAAACAATCAACCGGTAAGCCATATTGATAGAATTTTCAGAGAGACATATAATTTGCTAAGGAATATTGGAGTAGCATTTCACTATATGGACAAGGAAATGATGAAGAAATTGATAAGTACTAAAATAAGACCTAGATTGGAATATGCAGGAGTTGTGTGGACTCCCCATAAAGAAGAAACACATAAGAAAATTAGAGAGACTACAAAAAATGGCTACAAGAATGGTTCCAGAATTTAAAGGGATGACATATGAGGAGAGACTAAAGGAATCAATCAACCAGTAAGCCATATTGATAGAATTTTCAGAGAGACATATAATTTGCTAAGGAATATTGGAGTAGCATTTCACTATATGGACAAGGAAATGATGAAGAAATTGATAAGTACTAAAATAAGACCTAGATTGGAATATGCAGGAGTTGTGTGGACTCCCCATAAAAAGAAACACATAAGAAAATTAGAGAGACTACAAAAAATGGCTACAAGAATGGTTCCAGAATTTAAAGGGATGACATATGAGGAGAGACTACCAACCTTGGAGCAGAGAAGAGAGAGAGGGGATCTGATACAAGTTTATAAATTGATTAACGGAATGGATGAAGTGGATAATGAGAAACTGATCCTGAGAGAAGAATATGACTTTAGAAGCACAAGATCGCATAGTAAGAAACTAAGGAAGGGACGATGTCTGAGAGATGTTAAAAAATGTAGTTTCCCGCAAAGATGTGTTGAGACTTGGAACAGTTTGAGTGAGGAAGTGGTATCAGCAAAGAGTGTACATAGTTTTAAAGAAAATTGATAAGTGTAGATATGGAGACGGGACCACACGAGCATAAAGCCCAGGCCCTGTAAAACTACAACTAGGTAAATACACAAAATCTAAACGACGAAGATAGGCAGAACTTAGAAGAGGAAGTACAAGAAATAAACAGAATGGGACCATATCAAGAAGGAAAAACAAGACCAATTAAGGTACTACTAAAATCACAAGCAGCAACAGAAGAAATATTATATAGAACAACTAAACTCAGAGAAACAGAAGGTTGCAGGGATATACAGTAAGGTCCCGAGTTATGTCAGAGTTACGTTCCTGAAACATGACGTAAGTCGATTTTGTACGTAACTTGAGTAGATATGGAGACGGGACCACACGAGCATAAAGCCCAGGCCCTGTAAAACTACAACTAGGTAAATACACACACACACACACACACCCACCCACCCACCCACCCACCCTGTAGTGTAGTGGTTAGCACGCTCGACTCACAATCAAGAGGCCTGGGTTCAAGTCTCGGTAAGTGGCAAGGCAAATGGGCAAGCCTCTTAATGTGTGGCCCCTGTTCACCTAGCAGTAAATAGGTACAGGATATAACTCGAGGGGTTGTGGCCTCGCTTTCCTGGTGTGTGGAGTGTGTTGTGGTCTCAGTCCTACCCGAAGATTGGTCTATGAGCTCTGAGCTCACTCTGTAATGGGGAAGACTGGCTGGGTGACCAGCAGGCGACCAAGGTAAATTACACACACACACACAGAGCATATGTGCCACCAAAAACAAATTCATGGACCAATCAAGAATATAAAGACATGATAGATGACACAATAAAGAGCCTGACGAGTCATAAAAGAAAGGAGAAAAATGATATTAGTAGGAGATTTCAACTGTAAGGAGGTGGACCGAAAAAATTATGAAAGTGGTATGGGAGAAGAAGCCCGGAGAGAAAGATTCCTGAATCTAATGATACATAATATGATGGATCAAAGAGTAAAAGAAAACGAGATTTAGAGGAAACGACGAGCCAGAGAGATTGGACCTGGATTTTACAAGGGGAGTATAAATGAACGATGATATAAGATAAAAGTGCCAATTGGGAAAGAGTGGCCATGTATTATTAGAAATGGATATAGAGGAGGGAAAGGAAGATAGAGATGAATCATACAAAGGAGATTGATTAAATTATAGAAAGGCTGATATTGAGAACCTCAAGAACCATTTGGGATGTCATCATATCCATTCTGGTTCTCCATATGCTATCCCAATGAAAAAATAAACATAATATTTGTAATAAAAACCTATTATTTAATCTAAAAAGAATGTGCCTAAATTTTTCATATTGGAATATTAAATAATATTTCATCAATTTAGAAAGATAAAATATATATGTATCATGTCAATAGTTTGGGCTCATGGCAACCATCTCTGACTCCTAAGTTACCATCGCGCACGTCTCAGTTCTCCTATAGTTTCTTTTACTTACTTTTTTTCAATAATAGGAAGTGGAAATACTATTCCAGAACGAAGTACAGGTTGAGGTATAAGCGGAATGGTTTAGTTCTGGTTTCTTTTGACTAAGCTTGGTCTTGGTTGCTGGGCCGTTTGCCTAGCATAGCAAGAATGCCGCCAGCTTGTGTGTGATAATTGTTCGTAAGTTTTGTGAACTCTAGAGCCCATGATCATGAGTCCCAAAAGTAAAAATAAGGAGGTTGAAAAGAAGAAACTTAAGAAGAGTCTCGCAATGGATATGAAACACGAGATAATTGCAAAATATGAACGTGGTGTGCTTATCTGTGAATTGGCCCTGTGCGCTAATGCTATTGGTGACTAAAGTCAAACCATTGTTGGTGTATTATTCTGAGAACTGTAAATTGTGGATCTGAAGTATCCACAGGGCTGCTTCTTTAACCCTTAAAGTATGGTGATCGTATATGTACGATTGTAGCATCGCGTGCGGAGAGGCGGGGATCGTACTGGTAATCATGATTTTTCCATGCTAAATGTTTGAATCTCTCCCCCTCACTATTGGTCCTGGGGCAAGTGGAGGTATCTGGCATCTTTTCTTGCTCGTCTGCTTGAGCCTTGAGACATATGAATAGGTCATCGTTTCCCATTTCGAGGCAACATCTGGCAATCCCCATCACCCAGAGTGAGGAAACGGTACTCCGAGTGATGTTATGTCAGTGTTACTCGGTAATGACATTGAGGACAGTGATGAAAATGAAGACTGATTTTTTTATTGAGACAGAAGAAAGTGAAGACTCCTGTAATGATTCTGATAGTGATCTGGGAGAGAGACCAACCCTCACAGCGAAGTTCATAAATCTCCTCACGTAGCCTATTCCCCTCCAGCAATGCGCTAGTGTATTTCACCCTGGTTGCCTCTACAGGACTGTGCTTGTCGGCCAAGTCACATGAATCCCATTGCTAATAAGAGTTGCCAGATTCCAATTATTATAGAAATTCACAATACTTGTAATATGTGGTTTCTTTTTCTTTTCCTGTTTTAACATCATTTCATATATTTGAGTTAGCATTTTCTTGACATGAAAGTGCAAAGTTCCTACTTTTACATCAAATTCAAATGCCCAAAAGGAGAGAGAGAGAGAGAGAGAGAGCGTGCGGTGTTATCTCGGCGGGTTCTGCCATGAATTTTTTTTTGTGTGCAATAACTTTGCTCTCAGAGGTCATAATATGTTAAAAATTACATCGTTGTACTCAGAATAACACAAAGAAATATGTTTTTATAAGGAAAAAATATTTATAGTATTTTTGACAGGTGTGATTTTTCCCCGTTGTAATAGACGGAAAGTAAATCAATCCCCCGTACTTTAAGGGATAAGGCCGATTCACACACATCAGTGACGTATCAGTGTCGCGTTCATTCAGTGCTTCAGTGTCAGTGAAAAAAAATATCGTTGCTTTGAATTCAACTGAAGCATTTACACACGGCCGGCGCAGTACCGTGTTTTGACTCTCAGTTGCCATTACGTCTTCGTTCCGTGAAGCTGAGTATCGTCGCCACCGATATTTTGTAGATTTTCACGGACGCCGGACGATCTGGAGTGTTCTGGGCTGTCAAGAAAATGGAAGATGAATTATTGAATTGGTGCAAAACCTTCCTGCTCTGTATGATGTAATTGTCACAACACAAATATGTGGATAGCAGTTTTTGGACATTCTGAAGTAATAGAAAAATTTTATTTCATCATCAATGGCACCAATCGCTATCTGTGTAGTTTTCATTGTTCGCCAGCTGGTTTAATTCACAAGTTGGTCCTGCCTATCGCGCCGAACTGTCGCTCTTGTGGAAGCCCTATTAAAAAAATATATATACAGATATTCATGCCTACATACCTCATAATATAAACGTTTGGCTATTTATCTATGTGTCTGATTGAAAATGACATAAAAATATGCAAATATATGTTCCTAATGGTGCAAAGTATGGATGTACCAGTGTCCCATCAAAATATTTTTTTTAAGTCTAGTAGTACATATATACCTTATCACAAAATTGTCAGAGTTTTGCTTAGGATAATGCTCCACTTAAAAATCGCAGAGCAAATATTACTGAGTAGCATTTATATAAAAAAAAAAAATTTCGGAGTCTGTGCCGAAATAACCTGGCCAACATTACCGAAACCGAATTTTCCTAACTGAATCACAACAAGCGAACTTGGTATGCCTTTTGATCTCAGAAAGTTTCTTAGAGTTGGCGCTGTCCATTTCCTAAGTTCATCCTCACTAATATCCATAGTGTTATCCATAGTGAAGTCGTTGTGTAGCGAATGTGGCGATGGCTTTTTACACGCTAGATTTGTTTACATTTCCATAGAACAATCTCGGTGCATGTCAGACAATATCCTCTATACTGTTAATTTCTTAAGACTATTAATTGTTGTGATTTTCTGTATGAATATAATTCATATTAATTTTTATAGAAAGAAAAAGACATTAAAACTACGCTTTACCTATTAATGATCTTTTCTATTTTTTGTCCCAGAAATGGAGATGGTAAAGAAGAGTGCTCTACATATATATAAACATTTCCACTTTTTTAGCTTATATGCCACGAGAACATTCTTAGAAAGATTATAACTATTTTATTAAACCATTTAATATTTACAAAACGTGCAGAAAAGTATGTTCCAGTTGACCAACTTGCTGTGTAATAATTAACCCATCTGGCGGTTGAAGGCACCTACATAGCAGATCGCGATCGGTCCCATTGGTTCCTTGTACAGAGTCACAAACTCTCCTTCAGTTTTTTTTTTTTTTTTTTTTTCCACGCTTCAAGTACCCACTTTTTTTTTTTTTTTCCCACTTTTTGTTCTATCTCCTCGTCTTCATCAAGAATTATGTCAATCATTGCCAAGTCCACGTCTGTAAACTTTGCCATCTCTGAAATTACTGACCATGGTGTACGGCGTCACCACGGATATGTATGAATAGACGCCACGGAAGCAACACAGATATCACTGACACTGAACTAATGCAGTACTGATACTGCACTGATGTGTGTGAATCGACCCTTAACCCCTTCAATACGGTGACGCCTACATAGACTTCATATTTCTTTTCTGAGCTTTCTTCAGTTCAATTGTCCCGTATAGTGTGTTGGATACCAACTACACAGAGATGCTGTCTTTGAAATCCTAGTGCTCCTCCCACCATCCTTGTCTCCAATCACTAAAGATAAGCTACATGCCTCCTGCCTTGTGTCTAGAATTACCCAATGGCATAGACTGTTTCCATCTCTCTCTCTCTCTCTCTCTCTCTCTCTCTCTCTCTCTCTCTCTCTCTCTCTCTCTCTCTCTCTCTCTCTCTCTCTCTCCTCTCTCTCTCATCTCCTTTCCTCCTCCCCATCTCCCTTCCCTCCTCCCCTCTCCTCTCGAAGATAAGTTACATGCCTTGTAACATTCGTGACACACACACACACACACACACACACACAAAGGACTAAAGAAACTTACGATGAGCGAAATGTAATGTATTCCAACATAAATGGAGTGATATCGGGATTTTAGAACTCAACGATTACTTGAGGGACAAGAACCCAGATATTGTGGGTCTTACTGAAACAAAACTGAGAGAGGGAGAAGACCTGATGATGGTTGGAGAAGGAAATATAATGTTTGGAAAAGAAATAGAGTAGGTAAGATGGGAGGAGGAGTGATGTTGCTGGTTAAAAAGATATAAAGGTGGATCAAGTGAAAGAAGGTATGGGAAAGGCAGAAGTGCTAAAGATCAGAGCAGAAACTAATGAAGGAAAAAGAGGCACTACATAGTGGTGTACGTACCACCTAAGACAAATGCATGGTCAGTACAGGAATATGAAGAAATGATAAGTGATACAGGAACATGTCTGGAAGAAATGTTGGGTGGCTGTGAACGAACTATAATGATGGGAGATTTTAATTGTAAAGAGGTGTGTTGGGAGGACTGGTCAATGGAAGGATCAGAGACAACATGGGGAAATACACTATTGACACTGGCAATGGAAAATGTGTTAACTCAGTGGGTCAAAGAAGATACTAGGTTTGGAGGAGAGGGAGCATCGTCAAGATTGGACTTGGTCTTTAGTACAGAGCCAATGGTCATTGAGGAGATGAGGGTGGAGTGCCCTTTAGCAAAGAGTGATCATGCAGTTTTGGAGTTCAAGGTGATAGATGAAGAGAAATCTAGAAGAAATGAAGAATATAAAGTGGGAAGATGGAATTATGCCAAGACAGATTTTGGAAACCTAAAGAAATTCTTTCAAGAGACAAATTGGATGAAATTCAAGAGTGCTAAGGAGCAAATGAAAAGTGGAAGGAATTTATAAAATATACAAAGAAGGTGAGAAAAATTTGTACCAATAAGACAACATAGAGAAGTTGGAAAGCAGGACTGGTTTAACGATAGATGTGAAAAGGCTAGAACAAGAAAAGAGGATGCATGGAAGAGGTGGAGAAGGAAAAGACGGATTAAGCAGTGGGAAAGTTACAAAAGAGCAAGAAATGAATATGTGTTGATTAGAAGAGAAGAAAGAAAGAAACAAGAAAAGGATATAATTGATAAATGTAAAGACCAACCAAGGCTTTTTACAGACATGTGAACAACAACATCAAAAATAGAGAAAGTATTGAAAGTTTAGAAGTAAATGGAGTATGCAGTGAAGATCCCAGGAAATGGCAGAGGCTATGAATGGATGCTTTGGAAGGTATTCACAAAGGAGACTGCTTTTGACAAACCACTGGTAATGGAACAGAAAGGGATTATGAAGGAGTTTCAAGTAACTGTGGAGGAGATCAAGAATATGATGGGGAGTTTAGAAGTGAGAAAAGCTGTGGGACCTGATGGGGTATCAGGATGGATTTTAAGAGAATGCAGGAGCAACTGGCAGAAAAAGTTTGTGAAGTAATTGATGCCTCATTAAGGGAAGGTGTAGTGCCCCAAGACTGGAAAAGAGCTAACATTGTCCCAATCTATAAATCAGGTAACAAGAGAGACCCATTGAACTATAGACCAGTGTCACTTACAAGTGTGGTAGCTAAGATGTGTGAGAGGGTGGTGAAGAATAGATGGACAGACTTCTTGGAGAAAAATGACATACTTTGTGAGTGTCAATTTGGTTTTAGAAAAGGGCGTTCATGCACGACAAACCTGATATGTTACTATTCGAGGGTGATAGATGTAATACAGGAAAGAGATGGTTGGGCTGATGGAATATATCTGGATTTAAAAAAGGCCTTTGATAAGGTACCACACCGGAGACTGATCTGGAAACTTGAAATGGTAGGAGGAGTGCATGGCAGTTTACTAAAATGGATGGAAGACTTTTGGTAGGAAGAGAAATGAGAACAATAATTAAGGACAGACCATCAGAATGGGGCTTGGTGGAGAGTGGAGTTCCACAGGGATCAGTGTTGGCACCAGTAATGTTCGCGGTCTACATAAATGACATGGTGGATGGGGTGTCCAGTTATGTGAGCCTATTTGCAGACAATGCAAAATTGTTAAGAAAAGTGAGATGTGACAAAGATTGCGAACTACTCCAGGAAGACTTGGACAGAATATGGAAATGGAGCTGTACATGGCAAATGGAGTTCAACACGACAAAATGCAAGAAAATAGAGTTTGGCAAGAGTGAAAGAAGAATCAGGAGTATGTACAAGATAGGAAATGAAGACATAAAACCAGTCATGAAGAAAAAGACCTTGGGGTGACAATTACCAATGACCTATCGCCAAAGAGACATATAAACAAAATAATTGGAGAAGTATTGAACTTATTGAGGAACATAAGAGTGGCGTTCAGATATTTAGATGAAGAAATGATGAAGAAAATAATTACTGCAATGATAAGACCGAGGCTTGAATATGCAACAATACAGTGGGCTTCGAACTTAAAGAAACACATAAGGAAACTAGAGAAAGTACAGAGGGCTGCAACAAAAATGGTGCCTGACTTAAGAGATTTGACTTATGAAGACAGACTGAAAAGAATGCAACTTCCGACCCTGGAAAACAGAAGAGAAAGGGGAGACCTGATAGCAATATACAGTGATGATTGGCATGGAAAAAATGGATAGGGAAGATCTGTGTATGTGGAATGAAAGAATGTCGAGAGGGCATGGGAAAAACTAAAATGGCCACTTATAGGAGAGATGTGAAAAATATAGCTTCCTCATAGAAGGGTGGAAGCATGGAATAGTTTAGACGTGGAAGTGGTCAGCAAGGAATATTCATGATTTTAAGAAAAGCTGGACATTAATAGATATGGAGACGGGACAACACGAGCATAGCTCTTTTCCCGTATGTTACAATTAGGTAAATACAATTAGGTAATACACACACACACACACACACACACACACACACACACACACACACACACACACACACACAAAGATAAATTTGGATAATAAATATAATATATGGAGAAAGGATAGGAGAGTAAAGGTGGAGGAGGAGTTATGATTATGACGAAGAAATAAATAAATGTGGATAAGGTTTGGTATGGGAAGAACAACGCAGAAGTGATAAGCATAAGGATAAAAAGTGATGGAAAAGAATTAATAATCATGGTGACCTATGTACCTCCTAAAACAAATTCTTGGACATTAAGGAATACGACAATATGATCAAGGATACTTTACAGAGTTTGGAAAGTGTATTATCTGGAAAAGAAAGGTGATACTAGTAGGAGATTTTAATTGTAAGGAGGTGGATTGGGAAAATCTAGTAAGTGGTGTTGGAGAAGAAGCATGGGAGAGAGATTTCTTAATCTAATGATGGAAAATATGATGGAACAGAGGGTGAAGGAAAATACTAGATATAGAGGAGATGATGAACCGGCTAGACTGGATTTGGTGTTAACAAGAGAAGTGTACCTATGTGGAGATATACAATACAAGTGTCCTTTGGGAAAGAGTGATCATGTGGTTATGGAAATGCAGATAGCAACAACACAGCGAAGGAAGGACGAGACATACAGGAGTGGTAGATTGAATTATAGAAAGATGGACACAGAAAGTTTGAAAAATTATTTCAGAAAATTAGATTGGGAGGAGATGTTACAAATCAGAGAAGTGCAAAAGAAATATGAGATTTTTATGAAATATTATAAAGAAGGAGTTATGAAATTTGTACCAAAGTATAAACCAAGAGAGGAAGGAAGAAAGGATTGGTTTAATGCAACTTGTGTTAAGGCTAAGGAAAAGAGAGATGTGGCTTGGAAAAGATGGAAAAGAGCAGGAATATACTAAATAAGGAGAATTATAGAGTGGCAAGAAATGAGTATGTGAGGGTAAGGAGGAGGAAGAAAGAAAATTTGAAAAGATATTGTAGACAAGAGTAAGGAACATCCAAAATTGTTTTACAGGTTCATAAATGGTAAACTTAAAAGAGAGAGTCCATTGAAAGATTAAAAGGAGAGCAAGGGATAGTAGATGACCCTAAGAATATAGCGGAATTGCTAAATAATAGGTTTCAGCAAGTATTTACTAAAGAAACAATGTTTGTAAAGCCACAGAATGTACAAGGAAATGTGCACATGGAGGACATTAAGATACCTAAAAGGAGTTATATAAAATGTTGGAGGAACTTAAAGATGATAAAGCGATGGGACCAGATGAAGTTTCAGGAAAATTATTGAAGGAGTGTAGAGAAGAATTGATTGATCCATTATATGATATTATAAGGTGCTCATTAGAAACAGGGAAGTACCAGTAGAGTGGAAGAGAGCTGAAGTGGTGCCCATTTATAAGGGAGGCAGTAAGGAAGAGCCTCTTAACTATAGACCTGTGTCTCTAACAAGTGTGGTCGGTAAGATTTGTGAGAGGGTGATAAAGAAATATTGGATACGGTTCCTGGAGGATCATAAGTTATTATCGGATCATCAATTTGGCTTCAGGAAAGGGAGGTCATGTGTAACAAATCTACTGAGCTTTTATTCAAGAGTGGTTGACAAAATACAGAGAGAGAGGGATGGATGGACTGTGTATATTTGGATTTAAAGAAAGCTTTTGACAAGGTACCTCACGAGACTGTTATGGAAAGTAGAGATTTATGGAGGACTGAAAGGAAAAGTGTTAAAGTGGATGGAAAACTACTTGAGATGGAGGGAGATGAGAACGGTAATAAGGGATGCAAAGTCGGACTGGTTGGTGGTGGAGAGTGGAGTCCCACAAGGCTCAGTGCTGGCACCAATACTTTTCCTTGGTATATATAAATGACATGCCAGAGGGAGTAAACAGTTATATTAATTTGTTTGCGGATGATGCGAAGTTGTGTAGGTGTGTGAAGAGTGAAGAAGATTGTGAAATTTTACAGGCAGACCTGGATAAGATTTGGGAGTGGAGCAAGAGGTGGCAAATGGAATTTAATCTGAGCAAAAGTCATGTGATGGAGATGGGAAGAGTGGAAGACGGCCAAGAGGGTCATATAAGATGGGTGAAGAAGTAGTGTTGAAAAAGGTGGAAAAGGAAAAGGATTTGGGAGTGATAATACAAGACCATGGGCAGTTTGAGGCTCATATTGATAAGATGTTTGGAGAAACGTATAATTTGATAAAAATATTGGATTAGCCTTCCATTATATGGATAAAGATATGATGAAGAAATTAATTAGTATGGTAATTAGACCAAGATTGGAATATGCTGGAGTGGTTTGGTCCCCTTATAAAAAGAAGCATATAAGGAAGTTGGAGAGATTGCAGAGAATGGCAACAAAAATGGTTCCGGAATTGGCAGAAATGACCTATGAGGAGAGATTAAAAGAAATGAATTTGCCTACCTTGGAACAAAGAAGAGAAAGAGGAGATTTAATACAGGTTTATAAACTGTTGAATGGACTGGATGAAGTGGATAATGAGCAAATGATGTTGAGAGAGGAAAACTTAAGTAGAACTACAAGATCGCATAGTAAAAAGATAGCCAAGGGAATATGCTTGAAGGATGTGAAAAAATATAGTTTCCCACAAAGATGTGTGGAGGTGTGGAATGGTTTGAGTGAGGAGGTGGTGTCAGCAAGGAGTGTGCATAGTTTTAAAGGAAAGTTGGATGTGTGTAGATATGGAGACGGGGCCACACGAGTATGATACCCAGGCCCTGTAAAATTACAACTAGGTTAATACACACACACACACACACACACACACACATACACACACACTCATACACACTCATATACACATAATGAGAAACTGATCTTGAGAGAAGAATATGACACCCGAAGTACAAGATCGCATAGTAAAAAGCTGAGAAAGGGAAGATGTCTGAGAGATATTAAAAAATATAGTTTCCCGCAGAGATGTATTGAGACGTGGAACAGTTTAGATGAAGAAGTAGTGTCTGCAAAGAGTGTGCACACTTTTAAAGTAAGATTGGATAAGTGTAGATATGGAGACGGGACCACACGAGCATAAAGCCCAGGCCCTGTAAAACTACAACTAGGTAAATAGACACACACACACACACACACACACACACACACACACACACACACTCTGAGCTCTGAGCTCGTTCCGTAGGGTAACATCTGGCTGTCTCGTCAGAGACTGCAGCAGATCAAACAGTGAAAATTACACACACAAATACAGAAACAACAAATTTTCTAATCTCTCTCTCTCTCTCTCTCTCTCTCTCTCTCTCTCTCTCTCTCTCTCTCTCTCTCTCTCTCTCTCCTCTCCTCTCCTTCCCTCCCTCCCTCCCTCTTCCTCTCGAAGATAAGCTACGTCCCGCTTGTGTCTAAAATATTAGCAAATGTCACTCTCTCTCTCTCTCTCTCTCTCTCTCTCTCTCTCTCTCTCTCTCTCTCTCTCTCTCTCTCTCTCTCTCTCTCTCTAAGAGAGAAGCATCCACTTTCCTCTTCGAAGGCGATATAGTGACTAAAAAATAGCAGCATAATACACAAAGACGACAAGTATGACAAGCTTGCACGAGTTTCCCGTGCTCGGGTGTGCGGCACTACCACCCGTATATCATACAGGCGGGCTTTTAAGGGGTGGTAGAAACAGATTGGGTAACTGTAGTAGGTTCTGTATTCTCCTAAGAGTTACAGAGCGTGGTGTGGAGCCACTGACCAGGACACGTGGGGCAGCTCGTCTCTATGCGGTTGTTGCCGCGTCTAGTATACAGTGTTGCAAGTATGCATAAGGAGTTTGTAAATGTGTTTGCGTGTGGTGTAACATAATACTAATACATGTTACCTGGAAGGCACACATCGCTATTCTACAAGAACCCCAGGGCCTTAAACCCTGAAAGTACAGGGAGCTGATTTACTTTCCATCTGTTACATTGGGGAAAAATCACAATTGTCAAAAATGCTAAAAGATTTATTTCCTTATAAAAGCATATTTCTCTATGTTATTCTGAGTACAACGATGTAGTTTTCAACATGTTATGACCTCTAAGAGCAAAGTTATTGCATATAAAAAATTCTCCCCGAACCTATGGTAGAACCCGTCACTAAGAAATAACCCCCAAGGTCCGATAACACAGTGCGCGTGCACTCTCTCTCTCTCTCTCTCTCTCTCTCTCTCTCTCTCTCTCTCTCTCTCTCTCTCTCTCTCTCTCTCTCTCTCTCTCTCTCTCTCTCTTCGGGCATTTGAATTCAATGTCAAAGTAGAAATTTTTGCACTTTCATGATATGAAAATGTGAACTCAGATATATAAAATATGCAAAACAGGAAAAGAAAAAGAAACCACATATTACAAGTATTGTGGATTTCTATAATAATTGGAATCTGGCAATTCTTATTAGCAATGAGAGTCACATGACTAGGTCGACAAGCACAGTCCTGCTGAGGCAACCATGGGTGACACACACCAGCATATTATTCGTGGTGAGTACATGAGGTTTATGAACGTCGCTGTGAGGGTTGGTATCTGTCTCCCAGATCACTATCAGAATCACTACTGGAGTCTTCACTTTCTTCTGTCTCAATAAAAAAATCACTATCTTCATTTTCATCAATATCCTCAATGTCACTACTGAGTAACACTGACATAACATCACTCAGAGTACCATTTCCTCCCTCTGTGTCACGGGGGTTGCCAGATGTCGCCTCAAAATGGGAAAAGATGACCTGTTGTGTGGGAACATATGTCTCAAGGCTAGAGGAGGTGAGTGAGAAAAGTTACCAGATACCTCCACTTGCCCCAGGACCAGTAGTGAAGGGAAGAGATTCAAACATTTAGCGCGGAAAAATCATGATTCCCTGAATGATCCCCGCCTCTCCGCACGTGAAGCTGCAATCGTTCCGAAACAATCACCGTAGGTTAAGGGTTAAAGCACATAAGGTGTTAAATGAGAAACTCCAGGTCATGTGACGTGCCAATAATAAGGCATGGGTAACTCGCCAATTCCTCCTCCGTACTACATATATGAAGTTCTGTCACAGTGTCGGTAAGTATGAATTCATGTTTAAGTTATTTTGAGTAATATAGTACATTTATATCATGCATACAATAAACATTGTATTTATCTTACATTAAATCTATATTTGGTTGGTATTTAACCCTTAACGTACAGTGATCATTTCGGGACGATTGTAGCATCGCATGCGGAGAGGTGGGGATAATTCCGGGAATCATTATTTTTCCGCGTTAAATGTTTGAATCTTTCCCCCTCACTATTGTTCCTGGGACAAGTGGAGGTATCTGGCATCTTTTCTTGCTCACCTCCTTGAGCCTTGAGACATAACGTGGCCCCGCGTGCCAAACAATTGTAACCCTGAAATTTGAGATTTTGAGATAACGGCTGCTCCATGGAGTAGAGGAGTGTAAAAGTTGTATGGTGATGCCAGCCAAGCCAAATCCGACCTTCTAGGTACCTACAGCAAGGTGCAAAGTCGAGCGAAAATACGTGAAAAAAAGTAGCGAGATACCCGCTCAGTTCTGGGCTAAAGAATAGTAACCTTCCCAGCACAGCTGTTGCTGCCTGACGTGCGTGACCCAATCAGCAGCACGTACAGTTGTGACATCACTCCCACACCGCTCCTCAGCCAATGACAGCTATGTTTACGCTCTCTCTCTCTCTCTCTCTCTCTCTCTCTCTCTCTCTCTCTCTCTCTCTCTCTCTCTCTCACCCCCTTGACACACGTGTGTCAGACTAGCCCTTTAACTCGTAAGGATTAATATTTATTTTTTTCGCTCGAGAAAAAATAATAAAAAATTTACTTTTACAGCTATCATCATGAAACCTTCACATATTCCAAATTAAAACAAGTACTTTTAAAATAATAACTTAGAAATGTTTTAAGAAAAAAAAATATTACTGCTACTGAGTGGGGTTTAATTAACCCAATGTTAATAAACCGGAAATTTGATTTGTTATCAAAACGTAAATAACTAAACAGAACTACCCAAGACCTTTCATTTCATGTGTAATACTTACATATATTCTGACCAATCTTAGGTGTGTAATCAGTGTTTAACTTTAAGCGCGTTTTACTCAAATGTAGGACTTTCGGGTTACGATTGTTTGGCACGCGGGGCCTCAATAGGTCATCTTTTACCATTTTGAGGCGACATCTGGCAACCCCTGTGAACCAGAGGGAGGAAACGGTACTCCGAGTGATGTTATGTCAGTGTTACTCTGTAATGACATTGAGGACAGTGATGAAAATGAAGACTGATTTTTTTTTTTTAATGAAACAGAAGAAAGTGAAGACTCCAGTAGTGATTCTGATAGTGATCTGGGAGACAGATACCAACCCTCACAGCGATGTTCATAAACCTCATGATTGTACTCCCAACGAATAATGTGCTGGTGTGTGTCACCCATGGTTGCCTCTACAGGACTGTGCTTGTTGGCCAAGTCATGTGAATCCCATTGCTAATAAGAGTTGCCAGATTCCAATTATTATAGAAATCCACAATACTTGTAATATATGGTTTCTTTTTCTTTTCCTGTTTTGCACATCATTTCATATATCTGAGTTCGTATTTTCATGACATGAAAGTGCAAAAGTTCCTACTGTTACATCAAATTCAAATGCTTGAAAGGAGAGAGAGAGAGAGAGAGAGAGAGAGAGAGAAGAACGCGCACAGTTTTATTGTAGCTTGGGGGGTATTTCTTAGCGGCGGGTTCTGCCATGAATTTTTTGATATGCAATAACTTTGCTCTCAGAAGTCATAACATGTTTAAAATCACATCGTTGTACTCAATAACACAAAGAAATATGCATTTATAAGGAAAAAATATTTTTAGCATTTTTGACAGGTGATTTTTCCCCGCTGTAACAGGCAAAGTAAATTAACCACCCGTAATTTAACCCTTTCACTACGGTGACGCCTATGTGGGCGTAATGAAGCCCCAGTAGCAAATACGGTGACGCTTACGTAGACGTCATATTTCTTTTCTGAGCTTTCTTCAGTTCAGTTGTCCTGTATAGTGTGTTGGATACCAACTACACACGCCATATGCTGTCCTTGAAATCCTAGTGCTCCTCCCACCATCCTTGTCTCCTCCAATCACAAAAGATAAGCTACATGTGTCCCGCCTTGTGTCTAAAATTACCCAATGGCATAGACTGTTCCCATTCTCTCTCTCTCTCTCTCTCTCTCTCTCTCTCTCTCTCTCTCTCTCTCTCTCTCTCTCTCTCTCTCTCTCTCTCTCTCTCTCTCTCTCTCTCTCTCTCTCTCTCTTCTCTCTCTTCCTTCTCTCTCTCTTCCTCTCAAAAGATAAGCTACATGCGTCCCGCTTGTGTCTAAAATATTAGCAAATCTCTCTCTCTCTCTCTCTCTCTCTCTCTCTCTCTCTCTCTCTCTCTCTCTCTCTCTCTCTCTCTCTCTCTCTCTCTCTCTCTCTCTCTCTCTCTCTCTCTCTCTCTCTCTCTCTCTCTCTCTCTCTCTCTCTCTCTCCTCTCTCTTCCTTCTTTTCCTCTTCCTCTCGAAGATAAGCTACATGCGTCCCGCTTGTGTCTAATATTAACAAATGTCTCTCTCTCTCTCTCTCTCTCTCTCTCTCTCTCTCTCTCTCTCTCTCTCTCTCTCTCTCTCTCTCTCTCTCTCTCTCTCTCTCTCTCTCTCTCTCTCTCTCTCTCTCTCACTTTCCTCCTCAAGGCGACATAATGACTAAAAAATAGCAGCACAATACACAAAGACGACAAGTATGACAAGCTTGCACAAGTTTCCCGCGCTCGGGCGCACGGCACTACCATCCGTATATCATACAGGCGGGCTTTTTTTACATCCGGCGCGAAGGGGTTAACCCTTTCCTTCCGGCAATCGTATATATACGATTGCATCAATACGTCCATAGCGACGGCGATCATACCCATAATCAAGAATTTTCGCGGCTCAATTTTGAGCTCCAAGCACGGTTTCTCGAGTCAGATGGTGAGTGGAAGTGTCTGGCATGTTTCCACATGTAGTGTTGTCATTATAGCTCTGGAAATTTAGCGGTAACTAAGATATTTTCCCTTTCTCCGGTCGACACTTGGCAACCCCAGCGACCCACTGGGTGGAAAGCACCATGATAAGTGCAAAGAGACATCCTGATAAGAGCAAAGGATCTCAGATCATAACTCACCATGGAGCAAGACAGAACATATGTATTTAGCAGTGCTTCTGAGTTTGAAGACAGTGACAGTGAATATTTAGAAGAAGAAACTGAAAAAAGCGAAGACTTTAGTGAGGACTCGAAAAGTGAAAAAAAATATTACCTATCATTCTTTCATGTTAATTTTTTCATTATCTTCAATTTTATAATAAAATGGTAGAAGGTAACTTGTCAGAGAGAGAGAGAGAGATCATCTAACAGGTTGGCGCATGAAAGTGTGTGTGTGTGTGTGTGTGTGTGTGTGTGTGTGTGTGTGTGTGTGTGTGTGTGTGTGTGTGTGGGAGAGAGAGGGAGAGATAGAGAGAGAGATAATGTTATTTGCCTGAAACTTGATATGAAAAGGGATGAAATTTCTCTCTCTCTCTCTCTCTCTCTCTCTCTCTCTCTCTCTCTCTCTCTCTCTCTCTCTCTCTCTCTCTCTCTCTCTCTCTCTCTCTCTCTCTCTCTCTCTCTCTCTCTCTCTCTCTCATTGAAGTGTACAATTTCTCCAAGATGAGAGAGAGAGAGAGAGTGTGTGTGCGTGCGCGGTGTCATCGCTCTCCGGGCTGTTTCTGGAAGACAGATCACATAGCGGGAGGAGGAGGAATCCTTGATAAGGCATAAACTGAAGTTTCAGAGGTCACATCAAGCTACAAAGTACATCATTGTATTCAGAATAACAAAGAGAAAATAATTATTAGTATTCAAACAGTTTTCTGACAATTTCTAGGTTTACCATTTTTAGCTGTCATAGCAAACGGGAAAATAGTTTAAGCGCCGGAAGGAAAGGGTTAAGAGTTAAAGCATGTTAATTTTTTGTGGGGGTAGGTTTGTATCACTGGAATGAATTAATTGTATTTCCATTAATTTTTACAGGAAAAATTTATTTGATATACAATTTTTTTTTTAAATACAACGATCGTTATGGAACTAACTAAATTCAAATGTCAAGCTACCAATGTATACACACACACACACACACACACACACACACACACACATGTATTCAAAATATATCTCATGTAAATGAAAGCTAAAATAGACACTGTCTCAGTTACTGTTAGCTGTATAAACATTGATCTTGGCACTAATAGTGCTGCAATGCACGCACCTATTTTGTATCTCTAACATCTCAGACAACTACAGGCAACCTCCGCTTAATGAAGATTCACACAACGAAGGTTTCATTTTACTACCATCTGCTTGTTTAACGAACACCAAACTATCTTTAATGAAGTTTTATCCATGTAATTTTTACCAAGTTTCAAAGGCCCGCCGTATCACGCAAGCCGACAGGCTTTTGAATACACCAGCACCTCTGGTGGACAACACACGTGCCGCTCACTACCCCTGTTCAAAACAATAACAGCGTCAGCAGCAGCTCGTCTTCCCTCGCTCAATTTACCACCAAAACGCTCTGCAATGTTGCCTAGCATTGCTAAGAAGACCAGGAAGTCTCATACTCTCGAAGAGAAGCTGGATATTATTCACAGACACGAGAGAGGCGAGAAAATAATAGTATTGCTCGCCACCATCTTGACTTCATCTACTGTCTCTGCTATTTTCAAGTCAGCAGACTCTTTTAAGAAGGCTGGTGAGACCATATCTTCCTTGCAAGCTAAAAGAACCACCTGAACTCATGACTACAGTGGATAAAATGGAAAGCCTTGTGGAAATGTGGTACATAAGTTTTGTATGTGATACAATGATGCGCCCTTTGTTTACACTCCACAGGTTGCCAGTTAGTGTCTTTCCTGTTTCACTCTCCCTCCCTTCATAAATTTAAGATCATCAACATTATAAAGTTATGTACATACATACATTAGTGTACATTATAATGACTTAAATTAAACTACCTAAATGTTTAACTTCATAATTTTTACTTTCATTAAACCTTCCACTGTACTATGATGCACTCTCGCTTTGTTTACTCTCAGTGGAAGTTCAAGTCAGGTGTGAAATTTGTTAAAATCAGTTTGCTTAATGAAGTTTTGCTTAACGAAGGGTTTTTTAGGGACATAACCCCTTCGTTAAGCATACAGACTACCCCCGCTTAACGAACGGGCTACGTTCTTAAAACGTTAAGCAAATTTTCATTAAGCGAACCAATTATAACAAGTTTGACCCTTGACTTGTACTTTCATTGAGAGTAAACAAAGCGAGAGTCCATCATAGTACAGTAAAAGGTTTAATAAAAGTAAAAATTATGAAGTTAAACATTTATTTTAAGAGTAAGTCATTATAATGTATGTATGTAACTTTATTATGTTGATGATCTTAGATTTATGAAGGGAGGGAGAATGGAGCAGGAAATACACTAGCCGGCAACCTGTGAAATGTAAACAAAGGGTGCACCATTGTATCGCATACAAAACTTACGTACCACATTTCCGCAAGGCTTTCCATTTTATCCATTGCAGAGTTACGAGTTTAGGTTGTTCTTTTAGCTTGTAAGGAAGATACGGTCTCACCAGCCTTCTTAAGGTGGTAATTCGTTAACTTGGTCAAAAAAATTGAAAAATTGGAAACTTGGTACTTGGGTTATTTCCTTTTTTGAGCTGTTTTATTTTTTTTTGCGTGATGTACGATAGTTTAGTATCAGGCAGTGAGGGTGAGGAAGACGCTACTCCCTCAGTACCAATCGATACAGCCTTAGGGAATGCGCGTGCGTGCAGCCTACCTGTTGATCGTATTTTACACGTGTTGGGTTCCCAAATTGTGACAATGCCACGTGTAAGGCCATGATGTAACATGGCCTGAAACTATCTAAACAGCCACTACCAGCCTCCAAGCAGTTGTCAAGGGATTATGTAAGTACATATCTGAGTTTGGTACATATTGGAGTGAGTTTTTTTTTTTTTTTTTTTTTTTTTTTAATACCATGTGGGCTTTTCACGGGAATTTATGGGCTAAAGGGATACTTTTAGGGTACCTCCTATCTTAAAGCCCACCCGCTAGGAAACCGTTGCCCCGAGTGAGGAAGCGAGTTATGTGGGGGTTTTGAAGATGTTCACAGAAAATGCGTTTTCTCGACTTTCAGTTTTCAGCATATACTGTTGAATAACTTTTTCAGTAATTGGTCAATTTCAAAAATTTTGCAGCAAATGATCAACAACCTCATCTTAACAAATGCAAGCATGATAATGCATGAACTCGCTCAAATAAATTTACAACAGGCTTATAAACTCAAATTTTTGATGAAAAAAAAAGGTAACAATTTGGCGTGTAATGAAATTGTTATAACATAGGTTATGTGTATGCCGATGCTTACATTTATTTGTTGTTATGTATATTATATGTGGTTAAGAGGAAATTGCCACACTGTTATTAGTTTTGATTTTATAATGGTATTTTGAATTATTTTCTTATCGCCGAAAAAATATTTATTGCAAAAAAAACTACGCCACATTTGTGTACCAAATTAACACTGAAGACGTACACCATAAACGTACACCTTGTGTATAAATATTATTGAATTCGGTGAAAAAATAGCAATGGGAGAGCCAAAAAACCGATATTGATATCGAGTCATCGAATTACCACCTTAATAAAGTCTGCTGACTTGAAAATAGTAGAGACAGTAGATGGAGTCAAGATGGTGGCGAGCAATGCGATTAGTTTTCTCACCTTTCTCATGTCTAGCTTCACTTCGAGAGTAAGAGACTTCCTGGTCTTCTTAGCAATGCTAGGTGATATTGCAGGGCTGGTTCCAGGGCGTTTTGGTGGCATGTTGAGCGAGAGACGACGAGCTGGTTCTGGACACTTATTGTTTTGAGCTGAGAGCAGGAAAGGGTAAGGGAATGAGTGGTGCAGGTGTTGTCCATGAGAGGCGCTGGTGTATTCAAAAGCCTGTCAGCTTGCATGATACAGTGGGGCTTTCAAACTTGGAAAAAATTACCTGGATAAAATTATGTTAAAGTGAGTTTGGCGTTCGTTAACCCTTAAACTGCTAATTCCTAACTGCTGAATGCTTTGGTGCGCCTAAAATATTAACATTCCCATGTCAGAAAAAAATATATTTTGAATTGTATGCCATGAATGGCAAACATCCAAAATGCAGTAATACTGAAGTTTTGAATCTGTAAATAAATAAATAGAGAAAGAAATAGGCCTACAAAACTTCGTGGGCTTTGAAAAGCGCGGGGAACTAGTGACACGTCGGGTGCACTGTATGGTCCAGGTTGGGAGCTGAGTGGTACCAAGCTGGGCCATTTTCTACTCTCTCTCTCTCTCTCTCTCTCTCTCTCTCTCTCTCTCTCTCTCTCTCTCTCTCTCTCTCTCTCTCTCTGTGTGTGTGTGTGTGTGTGTGTGTGTGTGTGTGTGCTGTGTGTGCATGTTTCTGCATATCCTACACGATACGAGTCTTCTGTACAGATGTTTTGTACATATACAGTAAAGTCCCGGTTACGTCGGTCTCAAGTTACGTCAAACTCGTAGTTACGTCAGTCCACTATAAGGCAATTTAAGATTAAAAAAAATTGAAAATTTATAAATCGTAAAGTGTGGGATTTATTGTTAATGTTGGTGGTTGCCCGCCACACTGCCCGCCTCACGCTTGAATACAATAACACCCTGCCTCAGTTCCACCACACCATCGCCCCTGGCAAGAGTGTTATCCTACTTCTGCGTTTACTGACTCAAGTTCTTAGTATCTTGCTCAATGGCACCAAAGAGAAAACTTCTTAGTGACAGCAGTGATGCTAAGAAAAGGAAAACCATTATGCTACAAGAAAAAGAGGACATAATTAAAAGACATGAGAAGGGAGGCAGCAGCTGTGTGTGAGGGAGGGAAGAAAATGGGAAGCCCGTTACCATGACAACGGGGAGGTTGACGACCTTGAGGGCTCGCACACCCATCACAACAATAACAACTCCGGAGCCTTCACCTGGGCCACACGACACTCGCAGCTGACTTGCATCGTCTGCGCCTGTCTGCTGATCCCTATTGCCCTTTTCTATTGCATTTCCTGTCCCACTGCCCACGCTTCTGCTCCCACCGCACTGCACTACGCTCCCAGCTGTCCCCCCTGGGCGTCACAACATTCGACCTGCCCACCCTCCTGGCGGCCTCAGGCGTCCACCCCTCTCGGCAACCTACAGTCCTTCACGTTTGTGGCCCTAATCAACAACAAAAACAAACTTGTGTTTCATATTCCTATGTAGTTGTAAATAATTTAACAATATAACCTATAACTTACCTGAATGACCATAAACAATGATTGGTTGAAAACTCGATAATATGCTTTGAAATGTACGGAAAATCGAGTTACGTACAAAATCGACTTACGTCATGTTTCAGGAACGTAACTCTGACGTAAACCGAGACCTTACTGTATATGTATGATAGAACTTTATCTGTGTGTGTGTGTATGTGTCATGAATCCTCTGTACAGATGTTTTGTACGTATTGGGTATGTTTGATTGAACTTTGTATTTGTGTGTGTGTGTCCGTCCGTCTGTCACAAATCCTCAGTACGGATGTTTTGTATATATTGAGTATGTTTGATTGAGCTGTGTGTGTGTGTGTGTGTGTCTGTCACGAATCCTCTGTACAGATGTTTTGTACGTATTGGGAATGTTTGATTGAGCTTTGTGTGTGTGTGTATGTGTGTGTGTGTGTCCCCGTCACGAATCCTCTGTACGGATGTTTTGTACGTATTGGGTATGTTTGATTGAGCTGTGTGTGTGTGTGTGTGTGTGTGTGTGTGTGTGTGTGTGTGTGTGTGTCACGAATCCTCTGTACAGATGTTTTGTACGTATTGGGAATGTTTGATTGAGCTTTGTGTGTGTGTATTTACCTAATTGTATTTACCTAATTGTAACATACGGGAAAAGAGCTATGCTCGTGTTGTCCCGTCTCCATATCTATTAATGTCCAGCTTTTTCTTAAAATCATGAATATTCCTTGCGTTGACCACTTCCACGTCTAAACTATTCCATGCTTCCACCCTTCTATGAGGGAAGCTATATTTTTTCACATCTCTCCTATAAGTGGCCATTTTAGTTTTTCCCATGCCCTCTCGACATTCTTCCATTCCACATACACAGATCTTCCCTATCCATTTTTCCATGCCAATCATCACTCTGTATATTGCTATCAGGTCTCCCCTTTCTCTTCTGTTTTCCAGGGTTGGAAGTTGCATTCTTTTCAGTCTGTCTTCATAAGTCAAATCTCTTAAGTCAGGCACCATTTTCGTTGCAGCCCTCTGTACTTTCTCTAGTTTCCTTATGTGTTTCTTTAAGTTCGGAGCCCACTGTATTGTTGCATATTCAAGCCTCGGTCTTATCATTGCAGTAATTATTTTCTTCATCATTTCTTCATCTAGATATCTGAACGCCACTCTTATGTTCCTCAATAAGTTCAATACTTCTCCAATTATTTTGTTTATATGTCTCTCTGGCGATAGGTCATTGGTAATTGTCACCCCAAGGTCTTTTTCTTCATGACTGGTTTTATGTCTTCATTTCCTATCTTGTACATACTCCTGATTCTTCTTTCACTCTTGCCAAACTCTATTTTCTTGCATTTTGTCGTGTTGAACTCCATTTGCCATGTACAGCTCCATTTCCATATTCTGTCCAAGTCTTCCTGGAGTAGTTCGCAATCTTTGTCACATCTCACTTTTCGTAACAATTTTGCATCGTCTGCAAATAGGCTCACATAACTGGACACCCCATCCACCATGTCATTTATGTAGACTGCGAACATTACTGGTGCCAACACTGATCCCTGTGGAACTCCTCTCCACCAATCCCCATTCTGATGGTCTGTCCTTAATTATTGTTCTCATTTCTCTTCCTACCAAAAGTCTTCCATCCATTTTAGTAAACTGCCATGCACTCCTCCTACCATTTCAAGTTTCCAGATCAGTCTCTGGTGTGGTACCTTATCAAAGGCCTTTTTTAAATCCAGATATATTCCATCAGCCCAACCATCTCTTTCCTGTATTACATCTATCACCCTCGAATAGTAACATATCAGGTTTGTCGTGCATGAACGCCCTTTCCTAAAACCAAATTGACACTCACAAAGTATGTCATTTTTCTCCAAGAAGTCTGTCCATCTAGTCTTCACCACCCTCTCACACATCTTAGCTACCACACTTGTAAGTGACACTGGTCTATAGTTCAATGGGTCTCTCTTGTTACCTGATTTATAGATTGGGACAATGTTAGCTCTTTTCCAGTCTTGGGGCACTACGCCTTCCCTTAATGAGGCATCAATTACTTCACAAACTTTTTCTGCCAATTGCTCCCTGCATTCTCTTAAAATCCATCCTGATACCCCATCAGGTCCCACAGCTTTTCTCACTTCTAAACTCCCCATCATGTTCTTGATCTCCTCCACCGTTACTTGAAACTCCTTCATAATCCCTTTCTGTTCCATTACCAGTGGTTTGTCAAAAGCAGTCTCCTTTGTGAATACCTTCCGAAAGCATCCATTCATAGCCTCTGCCATTTCCCTGGGATCTTCACTGTATACTCCATTTACTTCTAAACTTTCAATACTTTCTCTATTTTTGATGTTGTTGTTCACATGTCTGTAAGTGTGTGTGCGTGTGCATGTGTACGAGAGACACGAATTCACTGTGCAGATGTTTTGTACGTATTGTGTATGATAGAGCTGTGTGTGTGTGTTTCTGTGTGTCCTCCATGACAAGTCCTCTGTACAATATCACAGCTGAAAATGCTACTAGGATTGTTGCCCCTATACTGTAAGAAGCTGATATAATAACAATAATCTCTTGATTGAGATAGAAGTAATAAACTATAGCATAATTGGTCTCCCCTATAAAGTTTTCTACATATTCTATGATACTCAAGGCTGGATTCTACCCGACGAGTCAAGAGGAGTTGCCAGGTGTCTCCTACTTTTCCGTAAAAACTCAAGTGAGGCCTTTGTTATAGTATCTGGAGCCCTCATGATGGCAACACTAAGTGGGGAGGAGTCACAAGAGCAGGTCTGAAGGGAAACGCGCCACGAAAATTCAAAACATTTCCCGTGAAAATTCATGATTACATAAGCGATCGCCGCATCACAGTACTTGAGAGGCTTGATTTTATAAGCGATCGCCGCAGTTTAAGGGTTAAATGAGCAGATGGTAGTAAAAGGAAACGTTCATTGTAGCGAAATTTTGTTGTGTAAACCTTCGTTAAGCGGGGGTTGCCTGTACTCAAATGACACGGATGATTTAAGAGCTATCATATATCAGCCAGTGTATCAGCCTAGTGGCATAGCATTACTCAATCAAAGGGCAAAAATGCCAATTGGTGCACTTGGGATAGAGCAGTAAAAAAATTTACAAATAAAAAAAATGAATAAATTCCTGAAGGTTTCCAGCTTATCCGATATTCAACTTATTTGGGTTTGACTTACCGTATTCTACGGCTTGCAAGACACCGCATCTTGGAAGACGCACCTTAATATTTGAAAGAAATTTCTAAGAAAAAAAAAGTGATTCTCATACAAGAACACATTCACCATATACCCGACCACTGAACACAAAAACATAAGAAGCAAGGAGTCTGCAAGACACTATTGTTTCACCACTCATTACTAATTTGCTGGAGCATTCACCACAAATTTAAAACTATGTAAATAAAAACACCATAGGTAAATACATATCTTACAGAATCACTTGTCTGATCGCCGAAACCGAACGCATCAGTGCTGCAGTTTGTATTTATTTTATTTTGCAGTCGTGCTTCATGGGGTTTATCAATGTGAATACAATTCGCAAGTGGAGTTTTGACTCTTGCTTGAATAAGTAAGCCACTTGGATGTTCTATTGATAAAGGTATAAAGGCACCTGGCATGTGTGTGCGTTCGTGTGCATGTATGTGTGTGTTGCAATGAGATGAGGGAGCGGCCCGTTTTCTCCACACGCTGAGTAGGCTGCAGGAAGGATTATGGTATTGGAAATACTTATAACACCTAAGTACTGAGTTTACATAATATAAAAGGCGAAATTAAATAGTACTTAAGCTAACATCATAATGTAATGACTCATCATACAAATCCAGGTTGCTATCGGTCAAGTGTCCAAGCTCACTTGAGGTTGGATGCTGCCTTACTATACAACATTCATCTTGGAAGACGCACTAGTATTTTTCAGTGTATTTTTTAGGTAAAAAGTGCGTCTTGTAAGCCGTAAAATACGGTAAATGGGATTTATTGTATTTCCAATATCTATGGATACATGTTTCAATAAGAGATATGTGGTGATTCTATTAAATCATTGCAGTACAGGTTTCCGTTATTTTATGATTGGGTTACATTCCTGAAAACCAGATCGAATAATGCATATCTGGGGGTTCCACTCACACAGTTTTATTAGATAGGGTGGAATCAAAAGCTTTTTGTCTCATTAACTTCCCTCCTCTGACTGATTGTCTTCAGTCTCTTTCTCCCCACCGGAATGTTGCATCTCTTACTATCTTTTATTGCTATTTTCATGCTAACTGCTATACTGATTTTGCTAACTGCATGCCTCCTCTCCTCCTGCTACCTTGCTGCACAAGGCCTTCTCTTAACCCTATTCTGTCCAACTTTCTAGTGGAAGAGTTAACCAGTATTTTCAATCATTCATACCTTTCTCGGGTAAACTCTGGAACTCCCTTCCTGCGTCTGTATTTCCATCTTCCTACAACTTGACTTCGTTCAAGAGGGAAGTTCCAAGACATTTGTCCCTGACTTTTGGCTGATTCTGTTGTAATATTTGAAAGATCTTGCATTCCAAGTAGTTTTTTCTTTCCAGTCTGGGCCATTTTCCCTCCTTGCATAAAAAAAGTACAATCAAATATCAAACTTAGATTCAGTAGGATTTTATTTAATGGGAGAGTAACCTAGGCCTAGCTTGTATTGAGAGATAGAGAACACTTTTCCGCACCACCCAAAGAGGTATTGTTATTAGGTCGTTATATTTTTCTTTTATACTGTGGTTTTCCCTTTAGTGGTATTCACTAACAAGAAGAGAAAAACAAGCTTCAGTTAAGTTAGCAGGTGACACTCAGCTGCAAGTCTGGTCATCATTCCAAAGCCTTAAGAGTCTCTCCATTTCCTTCATTATTGGCTTCCTCTTCCTGGTTAGCATCCTTGCCATTAATGTAGAAAATGTCTCCCCTGCTTTTTTCACACTTGCTGCTTGTTTGGTGACAGTGGATTGGGGCAACTACAGGGTTCTGGCAATAAGATGGCTCCAGCTCCCTCATGGCACTTAATAATTTCAAGCTTTTTCTGTAAAGATAAGCTTTCCTTTGTCTTTTATCTTTCAGTTCACCAGCATAAGGTGTTGCTGTCTGTTTGGAAGACATCACACTTGTATCATTCATAATACCCAAAGATGAGTGTGAATTTTAGCAAAACAAACACTGGCGACCTGAACACAACTGGAAAACTTATCTTGATCTTGATCCTACAGGTGGCTCAAGATCATTCCAGAGCCAGGCTTTTGGATCGGCAGTTCCTGTAGAGAACAAACAAAGACAAGTAGACACTAATTATCCCTTCATCTAGCGGGAATGAGTTTCATTGGATGGCGATATGATCGTGGTGCATTTGTTAGCATTCTGGTGATCTGTTAAAAATTGGATAAACGAGCCTTGACATTGAAAAACAAGCAAGTGAATGTAAAAGATAACAATCAGAAAATAGAATAATCAAATAACGAGGGAACCCTGTATAAACATATACACTCAACCCTCGTTTATCTGGATTTTGTTTTTTCTGGACAGAGTCCAGATAATAATTTAATAGTTTGAGACTGAATGACCAAGTGTGTATTTACCTATTTGTGTATTACAGGGCCCGAGCTAAGCTCTCTGTGTCCTGTCTCCTTGTCCACTCCTGTCATATCTCTCTTTCATCTGATTGACACACACTGCGTCAACGACATCACTGCTCAGTTTATTCCACTTATCAATACTACGATGCGGGAAACTGTATTTTCTCACGTCATTTAGACAGATGTCTTTTATTAGTTTTTTTCCATGTCCTCGGAGATAATTACTTGTGGTCACCTTTATCAATTCTCTGTCCAATATGTCAATCTTGTTCACCAATTTATACATAGTTATCATGTCTCCTCTTGTTCTTCTCTCTTCTAATGTGGTCAGCCCCAGTTTCCTCAGTCTTTCCTCATAGTCTAACTCCCTGAGTCCTGGTACCATCCTTGTTGCCAGCCTCTGTACCCTTTCCACCTTCTTCACATTTTTCTTCATATGCGGTGACCAGACACATGCTGCATATTCTCTAACTGGGCTCTTATTAAGGTGCATAATATCTTCTTCATCATTCCTTCATCTAGGTAGTGGAATGCAAGGCCAATATTTTGAAGCATGTTATATGTTTTCCAAAATATCTTGTTAATGTGTTTCTCCGGTGACAGAGTGTTTTGCACGGTTACTTGTAAGTCTTTCTCCTCATTGGTCTCATCAATTTTCTCATCACCCAGCCTGTAATCCTGTTTGGTCTGTATCTACTTCTTCCCATTTTTCATAACATGGCTCTTCTTTATATTGAATTCCATCTGCCACTCTTTACTCCACTCATATATTTTTATCAAGATCTTCCTATAGCTTGTTACAATCTTCCACATTCTTTACTCTGCTCATAATTTTGGTATCGTCCGCGAACATGTTCATGTAACTGTCAATTCCTACTGGCATATCATTAACATAAATCAAAAACATGATGGGACCAAGCACTGACCCTTGTGGAACTACACTGGTTACCTTCTTCCACTCGGACTTCCTTCCCTTCACCACTGTTCGCATTTCTCTTCCCACTAAGTAATTTTTCATCCATTTTGCTAGTTATCACTTACTCCTCCAATTTTCTTTAGTTTCCACATCAGTCTATTGTGTGGCACTTTATCAAAGGCCTTTCTCAAGTCCAGGTAAATAGCATCCACCCATCCCTCTCTATGTTGTAGTATGTCAGTCACTCTTGAATAAAAACATAATAAATTGGATACACACGATCTTCCTTTTCTGAAACCAAACTGCCTTTCACTCAGAATGTTTTCACTTTCTAGATACTCACTCCACTTAGCTTTAATTACTTCACATACTTTGCACAATATACTAGTCAACGATACTGGTCTGTAATTTAACGGTTCCATTCTATTACCATTCTTATATATAGGCACAATGTCAGCTCTTTTCCACTCTTTCGGGACTAATCCTGTTCGTATGGAGGTTTCCACAATATCAAATACGGGGTTCAACAATTGATCCTTACATTCTTTTAGCAACCTTCCAGATATGCCATCAGGCCCCATTGATTTATTAATATCCAGATTGCTTATAATTTTCCTTACATCTTCTTTAGTAACCATGATGTCCTGCATTTGCTTTATCTCCGTTGGCCCTTCTCCTATAAAATGCTCCTCCTTTGTAAACACTTTGCAAAAGTTGTCGTTCAAAATTTCAGCTATATCTCTAGCATCCTCATATACTTCTTCCCCATTTTTTACCTTTTCTATTGTGTCCCTTTTATTTAGTTTTCCATTTATGAATTTGTAAAACAGTGTAGGGTCACTATCACAGTTTTCCACCACTCTCTGTTCATATTCCTTTTGTGCTGTTCTTCTTACTTCAACATATCTATTCCTTGCTGTTTTGTAAACTTCTCTTGATAATACATCACTGTTTTTCTTAAGTTTCTTCCATGCCTTTTCTTTGTTCTTTTTGCTTCTTCACAATTTCTATTAAACCACTGTTTATTATTTAAAGTCCTCTTTCTGTGATATGGCACAAACCTCTTCACAGCAGAGTTATATAAATCCATAAATTTATCGTATTTCAATTGCATATCCCCTTCCTGGTATACCACGGACCAGTCAATTTCATTAAAGAACTCCCTCATATGGTTATAATTTGCCCTAATATAATTCAATTTTTCCTCCCTGCGTTCCACAATCTTATTCGTGCTTAATTCCGTATCCAGCTCAAAGCTAAGGACATCATGATCGCTTTTCCCCAAGGGACATTCATGCTCAATTTCTTCTTTTAAGGAGATGCCCCTGGTAAATACCAAATCCAACCTTGCTGCAGCATCTTGTCCCCTGCACCTTGTTGGTGATCTCACCCACTGTGTCATCAAGTTATTTGTTGCTACGTTTAACAATTCCTCTGCCCACTCACCACCGTTCACCACTTCGTAGTCTTCCCACACTATTTCTTTACAATTAAAGTCCCCGACTATCATCACTCTATCCTTTCTGATGAGTTCCTGCTTCATTCTGTCTAGAGTATTTCTCATCACCATTTGGTACTGTTCATATTCCCAAGCATTGGTTCTGGGTGGTATGTATACTGTTATAATATTAATGTCCCTCTTACCATCTGTTATAAGCATACTTATCACTTCCTTATTTCTCTTACTATAGTTCACCTCCTTCACTATCAGATCTTCCTTAGTAAGAACCATTATACCACCACCTCCTTTATTTTTTCTATCATTTCTCCATACTTTGTAGTGTTTTACATCAAACCAATCTAGCTTTATTTCGGGCCTTAGCTTTGTTTCCACCACACACATTATGTCCGGTTCATTGTTTATTAGGTAATCCATACATTCCAACCTCTTAGACAGAAATCCATCTATGTTCGTGTAAGTCACTTGAATTCCATTCCTAGTCTCTTTCTTCCATGTTTCTGTCAGTGTAATGTCTATTCCGTCTGTTTTATCCACCACTTCTTCAGCCTCCCATTTCTCATCCTCCAAAAAAACTTGGTCTTTTCCTCCTCGGTTCTTTCTTCATTCCTCTCTCTCACCTCAGTTACAAGCTCTTTCATTTTCATCCGTTCGTCCTGTGACATATTTCTTCTTATGTAAATTGTTTTGGTTTCCTTAGAGTCCTTAAGTTTCCAAGCCCTCCTCAACAAGTCCTCAGTTGCCACCTGAGACTTTACTTTCAATTTTAATGGTCTATTCTTGCCTTCCTCAAAAGCTCCTAGTCTAACACTTTCTTCTACCTCAGCATACAGGCACTCTTCCTCTTCTGAGATTTTATTCAGTAAAGACTTAATCCTGTCATTTTCCTTATCTCTCCTATCTTGCCAGTTCCTGTTAGTTTCCTCCCTCAATCCTGTTATGATCACGCATTTTTTCTTTTCAGCAATATCTCTCACTACATACTCATTTTCCTTTAATGCCTTTACCATTTCACTCTGTGTAATCACTTTATTTTCTTCTTCCTGCTTTTTCACTATCTCCCTAAAGGACCTTTGTACTTTCTGGTGTTCTTGTTTCACTTCTTTCATCCTGGCATTCTACTTTTTAATAGGACTATGAAGGGGCATTAATCCAGAGCACCTCAATTCACAAGCCTCCTGGTGTGATTGTCTCGGCTGTAGCTGAAGTAGCAAATTGGTTTGGATGCCATGCTGAGCAGCTTGGGCCAGTTTGCTGACCAGAGATTATTACACATACATCTGATTCCACTCTTTGCATTTCTTGAATGTTTTGCCTCTGCAAAAATGTCTGTATGTGGTGTCTAGATCATTCACTACCAACAGTTTATACTCCCAACATATGCTTGACAGTATAAAGCCATTATTATCAGGTAGTGACATATCATTGGCTACCTGTAAGTATAAATATTGTTGGTGGCCAGGTAATCCTACAAGCTCTGGCAATTTAAACACAGAACTTCCGAATCTGGATTTCATATCTCCAAATATGAAGCAATTTTTACATACACCATCTGACATTATTTTTTCTTGGATAGATGAAAATGACACATGTGAATAGTACCTTGAATCACAAGATGGTACACTCGACTCAAAACAACGGACAAATGCATGCATGACCCTGTCCGTAGATTGCAAAAGTACGTAAAAAAACTGTATAAAATGTACCTAAAATACTGTGTAATCATTAAGAAATCATTCAAGCAGTATTACAAAGCATTAAGTACAACAAATAACCTGAAGTAGATGACATGAGCATGGTCAGTTTAATAAATATTAATAAACACAGCTTCGCAACACTTGTTCCTTTTTCTAATTTTCGTATTAGTTCAAGCTTAGCAGCCACTGGAAGAGCCTTTCGATTACGCTTTACTGGTTTTCTAGGTTTAGGAGGCATTTTGGATAGGTTAAGCACTCGTGGGAAGGGTACAAATGCATAAAAAAGCCGTGATAAGCACTGGACAATGTTCGCTGTTGGTTGAAAATGCACGGACTGAAGATTAAACATGGCGGCCAACAGTTGATGATGCGACCGACCCGCCACCGACCGGACAATAATTTGCCGGAACGGACAATCGCACGCATTTTAATATTCGTCCGTAGATTAAACCGGACTCCAGTATTTGTCCGTAGTTTCCGAAATCCATTGATGGGAGGTCCATTATTTCGAGGGTCGAGTGTATATAACAAAAGCAAACAGAATACAGATTTGATCCTCTACCCTTGTATTCACTGTTGAGATATGTTTCAAAATACAGTAGAGACTCAATACTCGAACATCTAAATAGTCAAATGCAAAAGTTTGACTAAATACTTGAAAAAATATCTATTAGTTGAATGTCCATCCACATGGCTGTAAACAAAGGGTCTCTCCCTTCCTGCCACCCCACCCACCCCACCGGTCCACTGCAGCCAGGTTATCCTTTGCTGTTGTAAGAATAACATTGTCCTGCACTTTCTCTCCGCACTTTTTTTTTCTCATTTAGAAGGTTACAATGGCACCAAAGAGGCTTGTTAGTGGTGAGAATGAGCCTACAAGAAAGAATGTAATGACAACCATGGAAAGGAAAAAGGAGATTATTGATAAATATGAGAAAGGAGGAAGAATAACCAATCTTGCAGCTGAGTACTGTAAGGCTAAATCTACAGTAGCCACAATAGTGAAGAAGACAGCTCATTAAAAGAGCTGATGTGGCAATTGGTGTGAAAAGGCAATTTAAGCAACCTGCAGCTGTGGAAGAAATGGAGAAAATGTTGATTGAATAAACCAAAGACAGATGGCTGGTGATTCTTTGTCAGAAGGCATAATTTGTGTGAAGGCTAGGCTGCTGGATCGTGATCTTATTTCTGATACTATATCTGACTCTAATGGTGATTATAAAGCAAGTAAAGGGTGGTTTGTGAATTTCAAGAAAAGAACTGGAATTCATTCTGTTGTGAGGCACGGCAAGCCCTCAAGTCAGGAGTAAACATATGCTATACGTCACTGTGTTGCCAACTCCCACAATGGATGGTGAGAGCGACAGTGATTTCACGGGGTCCTATTCTGCCACCTCTCCCTCGCGCCTAACTTCTACACCTCAGGTCTCTCGCCATGTTGCGGGGAGACAACTTTTGAATGAGAGTGGTATCAGAAGAGCTTTGGAATTAACAGTTTCTTCAATAATAGAGAGCGAAGATAGTGATGTTCTGGGCTCTGATACGGATATAGGAGCTTCAATTACCAAGGGGGAGGACACTCCACCACCACCACCAACAACTCCTATTGTGTGTGTTTTATATATTGTTTTGCAAAAAAAAAAATATACAAATTAGATAACTTTGCAAACATTTTGATTGATTGATTAAGAGAGAGAGAGAGAAAGAGAGGATACAAGGGGCCCGTTTTTATCGCTGTAACCAAGGCCGCTGGAGCCAATCGGACGCAAGGCCACGTACACGGATGATACCACCTCATTCAACCTGTGATATTTTGGTAACCATAGCATCTAGAGACTTCTGGTTTTTTGCATTACAAAGAGAAAGAATTGCTTGTGGGCAGAACATCATTTGTTCTCACTCGTTTATTGAATTTCTAAGTGTAATCAGTATGTGAATTCAGGCTATTTTTTGTTTCTCAAACCTGTGTTTCCAACATCCCAAACCAAACTGCTATATTTCTAAATTTGGGCTTGGCAATGGCTGAAATGAATTACAGGTAACTCTCTGCAAAATTAAACCACTGCTTTTTCATTTGGGCTTGGCAATAGAATGAATTAAGAGGCATAGATGCGTTCCAAGAGGCATCGTGTATATCAAAATTCGCGTAAAACAAACGTAATTCTCATAAGAAACAATAGATAAGAGGGGGGATGCGGGATGTGGTCCCAAAAAATTAGTACAAAATACTCTTTTTATTTGGTTAAATTAACATGTTTTTATTATTTACCATTCTAAATACTAGAAGTGTATTAAAAGTAAATGGAAAAGCAAAAAATAATAAGAGAAAACAACAAAACAAAGAATACATAAACAAAACACTCACTGCGTCACTGCCTTCACCACTCACACCACAGTCAGTCACCATCTTCCTTTGAGCTTTACCACTTTATCAAAAATCCACTTATCAAAAAATAATCCCACATGCAGAAGATGAAGGACGTTCTGGGGCCATCTTGGTGAATTATAGGCAGGTTGAAGAGATTCCGTCTGTACTTATTGCTGGCAGACTGCATATGAGGCACGAAAAGAGCAGGAGCTGGATCCAAGATTCTTTAACAAAGTCAGAGCAACCTCCTGCTGCGAAATGGCATCCATGAACGCTTGGAGGGATGGTAACGAGGTTGCTATGAGGTTGCTCTCAGGTTGCTGGTAACACCACCTCTCCAGGTGGTATTATTGTCTGATATATGGATTTATGTTCACAAAACAAAATTTCTATTAGCTTTTTACAAACTTTGCTCCCAAGAAAGGATTGTTTTGTAATGCATAAAGTGAAATCTTACATGGAATACCAAAAAATAAAGCAGAGATGAGATCGCCCACAGATGAGGCGGAGACTCGCAGCGACTCGGCCGCTTCTTCTTCTTTTTCTTGTGACCCTTTTAGCTTGCGTGTTGTCTTTCACCACAATATTTATGTTTCCACTCCTCTATTGCCTGCTATAATGGATATCATATCTTAGTATTCATATACGCTCATGCCATGAGGATAACCTCGACTCCATGGCACTGAGTGATAGTGAATTACTAATGAAATACCACAGATTTTCATTAGTGATTGACAGGGTGGAGTCAACAAGGTACAGGGGGGAAGAAGAACCATCATTGCTTGACCTAGTTTTCACAAAGAAACCAGAGTCCCCTCCAATCATACAATACCTTAGTCTAATGGGGAAAAGTGATCATGTGACATTAGAGATGCTAATGCAAGAGGAAGATGATATAAGTTACAGAGAGAACTATAAAGGAGAGAGATTAAATTATGCAAGAGCAGATTTTGAAAAATTAAGGAGTTATTTTGCTGATATGGAATGGAGTAATATGTGCAGGAAGACTGTACAAGAGAAATACAATGAAGAAGTAAAAAGTTTGTTCCTGTTTATAGAGTTCAGAAAAAAAATACATGCTTGGTACAATGCTAGATGCATACAAGCAAAAAAGGCAAAAGATAAAGCGTGGAAGAAACTCTTAAAGCAGGGAAATGACTATAATAGTTGGCAGTACAAACATACTAGAAATGAATATATTAGAGTTAGGAGAGAGGAAGAAAAAAGATTGAGAAAGATGTAGTGGATAAAAGTAAGGATGAACCCAAACTTTTCTACAAGTTTATAAATGGCAAAACAAATAAGGAAACAATTGAAAAATAATTAAAGAAGGGAAGACATACCAAACAGAGAAGGAAATGTGTGAAATAATGAATGAGAGCTTCAAAACGGTGTTCACTGCAGAAGATGATTTTACAGAATCTAATAGGACATTGGATTGCCAAGGATTACAGGAGATTGCAGTGCACAAACACAATATTGGAAAATTACTGGATAAGTTGGAAGTCAGAAAAGCAATGGGGCCAGATGGTGTATCAGGCTGGGTGTTAAAAGAATGTAAAGAGCAATTACTGGATCCAATTTGGAAAATAATTAAAAGTTCAATAGATGAAGGGAAAGTTCCACTAGAGTGGAAGAGAGCCAATGTAATACCAATATTTAAAGGAGGAAAGGCAATTGAACCACTAAACTACAGACCAGTGTCACTTACAAGTGTCGTAGGGAAGTTATGTGAAATAATTATCAAAGAAAAATGGGTTAAATTTGTAGAAGAGGAGCAAGTCGTATCGAACAGACAATTTGGTTTCAGGACAGGGCGGTCATGTGTATCAAACTTATTAAGGTTCTACTCCAGAGTTATTGCAGGACTTGAAATCAGAGATGGATGGGAAGATACAGTATACCTGAACATTAAAAAGGCTTTTGATAAAGTCCCTCATGGAAAACTTTTTTGAAAACTAGAGTACATAGGAGGACTGGGTGGAGCCTTGCTCAAATGGACAAGAGATTGTTTGAAGGATAGCAAAATGAGAACTGTGATCAGAGATACATACTCATCTTGGGGTAAAGTAACTAACAGAGTGCCACAAGGGTCAGTGTTAGTCCCCATTATGTTTCAGGTTTATGTAAACGACATTTTACAGGATAACCTAGATGGGCCCTGGTGGCCCTTTGTTATCCTATTATTTATGTTATGACATTCACATTGGGATAAACAGCTATATAAATTTATTTGCTGATGATGCAAAGTTGCTAAGAGTTATCAAAACCAGAAGGACTGTCTGCTATTACAGGAAGATTTAAACAAGATCTATGAATGGAGTAAGAAGTAGAAATTGGAGTTTAATGCCAAGAAATGCCACATAATGGAACTAGGAAAGAGCAAGAGAAAGCCAGTATGGAAATATTTGATGGAGAAGAGCAAATAATGAAGACTAAAGAGGAAAAAGATCTTGGAGTGATCATGCAAGAGAATTTGAGCCCTTATAAACACATAAGCAAGATATTTGGACTATCATATAAGATGTTGACTAATATAAGAGTGACATTTCATTACATGGATAAAGATGTGATGAAAAAAATCATCAAAAGCATGATACACCCAAGGCTGGAATATGCAGCAGTGGTATGGTTTCCAAGCTCTAAAAAAGATATAAGAAGATTGGAAAGGATACAAAAGATTGCTATAAAGATGGTGCCGGAATTAAAGGACATCACATATGAAGAACAACTGAAGGAAATGGGACTGCCAACCTTACAAGATAGAA
This sequence comes from Portunus trituberculatus, assembly GCF_017591435.1. NCBI lineage: Eukaryota > Metazoa > Arthropoda > Malacostraca > Decapoda > Portunidae > Portunus > Portunus trituberculatus. Next base: position 25,804,696 of record NC_059296.1, read on the forward strand.
GAGAATGCAGGTACCTAATAACAATGTATATGATAGTAAATGATATTGAAAAGATAAACAAAGAAGACCTGGTACTGTTGACAGAAGAAAATGGAAGGACAAGAAGACATAAAAAGATGAGGATGAGGCAGTGTGTGAAGGATATTGGAAAAGACAGTTTTCCACACAGAACGGTGGAAAAATGGAATGCATTGGATAATGGAATTGTCACAGCACATAGTGTGCATAACTTTAAAGAAAAACTAGATAAATGGAGATATGGAGACAGAACACTATGAGCCTTGCTCGAACCCTGTACAATACAACTAGATAAATACACACACACGCGCGCGCGTCGTCGCCGTCGCTGAGAGAGGACGGCTCGTCTCCAGACGGGAAGAAAAAATACAGGCAACCCCCGTTTAACGAAGGGGTTACGTTCCTAAAAAACACTTCGTTAAGCGAAACTTCGTTAAGCGAACCGATTATAACAAGTTTATCCCCTGATTTGAACTTTCATTGAGAGTAAGCAAAGCGAGAGTGCATCATAGTACAGTAAAAGGTTTAATGAAAGTAAAAATTATGAAGTTAAACATTTAGGTAGTTTAATTTAAGTCATTATAATGTACACTAATGTATGTATGTACGTAACTTTATAATGTTGATGATCTTAACTTTATGAAGGGAGGGAGAGTGAAATGGGAAATACACTAACCGGCAACCTGTGGAATGTAAACAAAGTGTGCATCATGGTACTGCATACAAAACTTATGTACCACATTTCCACAAGGCTTTCCATTTTATCCATTGTAGAGTCACGAGTTCTGGTGGTTCTTTTAGCTTGCAAAGAAGATGAGGTCTCACTAGCCTTCTTAATAGAGTCTCTTGACTTGAAAATAGTAGACAATAGATGGAGTCAAGCCATGGTGGGAAGCAATGTTATTAGTTTTCTGGCCTTTCTCTTGTCTGTGAATAATACCCAGCTTCACTTCAAGAGTAAGACACTTCCTGGTCTTCTTAGGAACGTTAGGCAACATTGCAGGGTGTTTTTGTGGTAAGTTGAACTAAGGAAGATGAGCTGCTGGTGACGCTGTTATGTTTTGACTGGGTAGTGAGTGGTGTGTGTGATCTTGATCTTGATCTTGATGCTACAGGTGACACAGAATTTCTTCTGAGTCAGGCCTTTGTATCGGCAGAGCCTGTGTTGTCCACAAGAGGCTTGATCTTGATCTTTATTCTACAGGTGTCTCAGGATTTCTCCTGAGGCAGGCCTTAGTACCAGCAGCTCATGATGTATTCAAAAGCCTGTCAGCTTGCATGATACAGTGGGGCTTTCAAATTTTGAAAAAAATTACCTGGATAAAACTTCGTTAAAGCGAGTTTGGTGTTTGTTAAACGAGCAGATGGTAGTAAAATGAAACCTTCGTTATAGCGAAATTTCGTTGTGTGAACCTTCATTAAACGGGGGTTGCCTATACCTATCGTATTACAGGGCCCGGGTAACTCTAAGTTAGTGTCCGTTAATATCCTACTGTCTCTTAGTGTTGAAAGTGAGTGATATGGAGAGTGATGCCTGAGAGGGGAGTGTGGACGGTGATCGTTCTGGCCGTAATCAGCTGACAATAACAAAAATGGCGTCCAGGCAAACTAGAGACTTTGAAGGTTTTATTACTACGCCAAAAGGACTGCAGAAACTTGATATGGATGCAAAAATCCAGGCACTGGAAAGTAAGTTCCTAAACATTTTGTCAATAGAAGAAAAACTGGATAGAGTTCTAGCCGAGAATGATTCGTTCAAAAAAGAGATCTATTTGTTAACGTTAGCGAATAAAGAGCTATTGAACGAAAAAGTAGAGATGGAGAAGGAAAACCAACAACTAAGGAAACAATGTGAAGAGATGAAGGCTAAACTCATGGAAATGGAGATAAAAATATCCAAAGGGAACTTGAGGAAAGAGGAATGTCTTAATCTAATTGATACCAGGATGAAAGAAGTGAACCATGAACATCAGGAGGTAGAAAGGTCGTTTAGGGAGATAGTAAAAAAGCAGGAAGAGGAAAATAAAGGGATTACGCAGAGGGAAATGGTAAAGGCACTAAAGGAAAATGAGTATGTGGTGAGAGATATTGCTGAATAGAAAAAATGTGTGATCATAATATGATTACGGGAGGAAACTAACAGGAACTGGCAGGACAGGAGGGATAAGGAAAATGACAAGATTAAGTCTTTACTGAACAAGATCTCTGTGGAAGAAGAGGACCTATATGCTGAGGTAGAAGAAAGTGTGAGATTGGGAGCTTTTGAGGAAGGCAAGAATAGACCATTAAAATTTAAATTAAAGTCTCAGGTGGCAGCGGAGGCCTTGTTGAGGAGGGCTTGGAAACTTAAGGACTCTGAGGAAACCAAAACAATTTACATAAGAAGAAATATGTCACAAGATGAGAGAATGAAAATGAAGGAGCTAGTATCTGAAGTGAAAGAGAGGAATGACGAAAGAACAGAGGAGGAAAAGATCAAGTTTTTTTGGAGGATGAGAAATGGGAGGCTAAAGAAGTGGTGGATAAAACAGACGGAATAGGCATTACATGGAAGAATGAGACTAGGAATGGAATAAAAGTGACTTACACGAACATAGATGGATTTCTGTCTAAGAGGCTAGAATGTATGGATTACCTAAGAAATAACGAACCGGACATAATGTGTGTAGTGGAAACAAAGCTAAGGCCTGAAATAAAGCTAGACTGGTTTGTTGTAAAACACTACAAAGTATGGAGAAATGATAGAAAAAAATAAAGGAGGTGGTGGTATAATGGTTCTTACTAAGGAAGATCTGATAATGAAGGAGGTGAACTATAGTAAGAGAAATGAGGAAGTGATAAGTATGCTTATAACAGATGGCAAGAGGGACATTAATATTATAACAGTATACATACCACCCAGAACCAATGCTTGGGAATATGAACAGTACCAAATGGTGATGAGAAATACTCTAGACAGAATGAAGCAAGAACTCAACAGAAAGGATAGAGTGATGATAGTTGGAGACTTTAATTGCAAAGAAATAGTGTGGGAAGACTACGAAGTGGTGAATGGTGGTGAGTGGGCAGAAGAATTGTTAAAGGTAGCAACAAATAACTTGATGGCACAGTGGGTGAGATCACCAACAAGGTGCAGGGGACAAGATGTTGCAGCAAGGTTGGATTTGGTATTTACCATGGAATCTCTCTAAAAGAGGAAATTGAACATGAAAGTCCCTTGGGAAAAACGATCATGATGTCCTAAGCTTTGAGCTGGATACAGAATTAAGTATGAATAAGATTGTGGAACGCAGGGAGGAAAAATTAAATTATACTAGGGCAAATTATAACCATATAAGGGAGTTCTTTAATGAAATTGACTGGTCCGTGGTATACCAGGAAAGAGATATGCAATTGAAGTACGATAAATTTATGGATTTGTATAACTCTGCTGTGAAAAAGTTTGTGCCATATTACAGAAAGAAGACTTTAAATAATAAACAGTGGTTTAATAGAAATTGTGAAGAAGCAAAAAAGAACAAAGAAAAGGCATGGAAGAAACTTAAGAAAAACAGTGATGTATTATCAAGAGAAGTTTACAAAACAGCAAGGAATAGATATGTTGAAGTAAGGAGAACAGCACAGAAGGAATATGAACAGAGGGTGGTGGAAAACTGTGATAGTGATCCAAAAATGTTTTACAAATTCATAAATGGAAAACTAAATAAAAGGGAGGCAATAGAAAAGGTAAAAAATGGGGAAGAAGTATATGAAGATGCTGGAGATATAGCTGAAATTTTGAATGACAACTTTTGCAAAGTGTTTACAAAGGAGGAGCATTTTATGGGAGGAAGGCCTACGGAAATAAAGCAAATGCAGGACATCATGGTTACTAAGGAAGATGTAAGGAAAATTATAAGCAATGTGGATATTAATAAATCAATGGGGCCTGATGGCATATCTGGGAGGTTGCTAAAAGAATGTAAGGATCAATTGTTGAACCCCATATTTGATATTGTGGAAACCTCCATACGAACAGGATTAGTCCCGAAAGAGTGGAAAAGAGCTGACATTGTGCCTATATATAAGAATGGTAGTAGAATGGAATCGCTAAATTATAAACCACAGTATCGTTGACTAGTATATTGTGCAAGGTATGTGAAGAAGTAATTAAAGCTAAGTGGAGTGAGTATCTAGAAAGTGAAAACATTCTGAGTGAAAGGCAGTTTGGTTTCAGAAAAGGAAGATCGTGTGTATCCAATTTGTTATGTTTTTATTCAAGAGTGACTGACATACTACAACATAGAGAGGGATGGGTGGATGCTATCTACCTGGACTTGAGAAAGGCCTTTGATAAAGTACCACACAATAGACTGATGTGGAAACTAAAGATGACTGGAGGAGTAAATGATAAACTAGCAAAATGGATGGAAAATTACTTAATGGGAAGAGAAATGAGAACAGTGGTGAGAGGAAGTCCGAGTGGAAGAAGGTAACCAGTGGAGTTCCACAAGGGTCAGTGCTGGGTCCCATCATGTTTTTGATTTATGTTAATGATATGCCAGTAGGAATTGACAGTTATATGAACATGTTTATGGACGATACTAAAATTATGAGGAGAGTAAAGAATGTGGAAGATTGTAACAAGTTACAGGAAGATCTTGATAAAATATATGAGTGGAGTAAAGAGTGGCAGATGGAATTTAATATAGACAAGACCCATGTTATGAAAATGGGAAGAAGTAGATACAGACCAAACTGGGATTGCAGGCTGGGTGATGAGAAAATTAAAGAGACCAATGAGGAGAAAGACTTAGGAGTAACCGTGCAAAACACTTTGTCACTAGAGAAACACATTAACAAGATATTTTGGAAAATATACATGCTTCAAAATATTGGCCTTGCATTCCACTTCCTAGATGAAGGAATGATGAAGAAGATATTATGTACCTTAATAAGACCCCAGCTAGAATATGCAGCATGTGTCTGGTCACCGCATATGAAGAAAAATGTGAAGAAGGTAGAAAGGGTACAAAGGCTGGCAACAAGGATGGTACGAGGACTCAGGGAGTTAGACTATGAGGAAAGACTGAGGAAGCTGGGGCTGACCAGGTTAGAAGAGAGAAGAACAAGAGGAGACATGATAACTATGTATAAATTGGTGAACAAGATTGACATACTGGATAGAGAGTTGATAAAGGTGACCACAAGTAATCATCTCCGAGGACATGGAAAAAAGGTAATAAAGGACATCTGTCTAAATGACGTGAGAAAATACAGTTTCCCGCATCGTAGCATTGATAAGTGGAATAAACTGAGCAGTCATGTCGTTGATGCGGTGTGTGTCAATCAGATGAAAGAGAGATATGACAGGAATGGACAAGGAGACAGGACACAGAGAGCTTAGCTCGGGCCCTGTAATACACAAATAGGTAAAATACACACACTAAAAGCCACATGTCAAGACTAAAAAAACTCCTTAAGGAGCTTACAGGTTAAAGTGCAGGATGGGATTGTGGACAGGGTAGAAGGTGGATTGTGTGAAAATAAGCTGAAGGGATTATAAAATGCATGGAAGCAGGAACCAGAAGAGGAAAAAGTAAAATTTTTGAGTTTGTAAAGAGACAAATTCAGGAAAATACATAAGTTGCTGTAATACAAGTAATTAAAGAGGAAGAAGATCTTGTGCGAGATACAGTGGATAAGAGTAAAAGTTTCATGATTTTTGGCATGAAGGAAAAGAAAAATCCAAACAAATTCACGAGAGAATGTGAAGAAAGAGAATTGGCCAGAACTATTATCAAACAAGTTCAAGACAGCACGCAAGAGCTGTACCAGGAGGTGGAGGAAGTGATCAGGCTAGGCAGATACAGTGAAGGGAGTAGGAGACCAATGAAAGTGAGAATGAGATCCCAAGTGATAGTAGAGGAAATTATTTCTAGGAAATACTGAATATTGAACACAAGTATATATGGATAAAAAGAGATATGAACATAGAGGAGAGGCAAAAGGAGAAAGTGCTAAGAAATGAAGCTAAGGAAAAAATTGAGAAAAGAATTTTTACGGGAGGGTTCTGGATATGAGACTAATGGAATGGTACCTACAAAAGAAAGAGGAGTTTTTGGAGGAGGCAAGAAATTAAGAGTGGCTTATACTAATATAGATGGGTTGTTATCAATCATGTTGGAGGTTAGGGATTATTTGGAAGAGAAAAAGCCGAATGTAATGTGCATCGTTGAAACAAAACCAGCGGTACATTGAAACATGTTGGACTAAGGAAACTGACTGAGGATATTATGGACAAGGATTTTTCTGTATTTAAGGACAAAAGAGGTAATATGAGGAGGTTGATCAACGTGGAAAGGGAGTTATGGTACATGAAGGAAGCAATGTCAAGTTTAATGGACAAGCAAGACAGACTGACAACGTAAAACACCGATTTGAAATTGAGATTAGTCAAATGTGAGAAGGTCAATGTAATCAATCAGGGATTAAAAGAGAAGATACAAGAAATAAAAGAAACAAAATGATGTTCTAAAAGCCACATGTCAAGACAGGTACAGGATTGGATTGAGAACAGAATGGAGGGTGGATTGGGTGAAAACAAGCTGAAGGAACTATGAAATGCATGGAAACAAGAACAGGAAGAGGAAAAAGTTAAATTTTCAGAGGTAATAAAAGAGACAAATTCAGGAAATTCAGGATTGAAAGACAAAAGGCTGGATGTAATGTGCATCGTTGAAACAAAACTAAGAGATGAGATCCATGTTAACTTTAAAGAGGAGGGATATAATAGCTGGAGGAGAGACAGGAAGGATAAAGGGGAGGAGGAGTGCTAATAATGGTTCATGATAACATGTGTGGAGGATGTGCAATATGGAGAGGACAAAGTGAAAGTAATAGGAATAACAATAAAAAATAGAGGAATTGAAGAAGAGAAAAATATTATAGTTACATATGTGCCACCTAAGACAAATACATGGGGAACTGAAGAACATAAAGATATACAAAGAGAGATGACTAAGTGCCTAGATAACATGATAAGAAGAGATGGAAGAATACTTTTTAGTTGGAAACTTTAACTGTAAAAAAGTAAACTTGAGAGAGGTGGAAGTAATGGATAATGCTGGACAGTGGAGTGAGGAAGTGTTATAGTTGACTATGGTTAACCCTTAAAGTATGGTGATTGTATCAGTACGATTGTAGCGTTGCGTGCAGAGAGGCGGGGATCACACCGGTAATCATGATTTTTCCGTGCTAAACATTTGAATCTCTCCCCCTCACTATTGGTCTTGGGGCAAGTGGAGGTATCTGGCATCTTTTCTCGCTCACCTGCTCGAGCCTTGAGACATATGTTCCCTCACAATAGGTCATCTTTTCTCATTTCGAGGCGACATCCTGCAACCCCGTGACCCAGAGGGAGGAAACGGTACTCCGGTTCCGCCATGAAGTTTTTGATATGCAATAACTTTGGTCTGAGAGGTCATAACATGTTAAAAACTACATTGTTGTACTCAAAATAACACAAAATTATGAAGTTAAACATTTAGGTAGTTTAATTTAAGTCATTATAATGTACACTGATGTATGTATGTACGTAACTTTATAATGTTGATGATCTTAACTTTATGAAGGGAGGGAGAGTGAAATGGGAAATACACTAACTGGCAACCTGTGGAATGTAAACAAAGTGTGCATCATGGTACTGCATACAAAACTTATGTGCCACATTTCCACAAGGCTTTCCATTTTATCCATTGCAGAGTCACGAGTTCTGGTGGTTCTTTTAGCTTGCAAGGAAGATATGATCTCACCAGCCTTCTTAATAGAGTCTGCTGACTTGAAAATGGCAGACAGTAGATGGAGTCAAGCCATGGTGGTAAGCAATGCTATTAATTTTCTCACTTCTCTCGTGTCTGTGGATAATATCCAGCATCACTTCGAGAGTAAGAGACTTCCTGGTCTTCTTAGCAATGCTAGGCGACATTGCAGGGCATTTTGGTGGCATGTAGAGCAAGGGAAGACGAGCTGCTGCTGATGCTGTTATTATTTTGAACTAGGAGAGTGAGTGGTGCGCGTGTTGTCCATGAGAGGCGCTGGTGTATTCAAAAGCCTGTTGGCTTGTGTTATACAGTGGGACTTTCAAACTTGGAAAAAATTACCTGGATAAAAATTTTTTAAAGCAAGTTTGGTGTTCGTTAAACGAGCAGATGGGTAGTAAAAGGAAACATTCGTTGTAGCAAAATTTTGTTGTGTGAACCTTCATTAAGCAGGGGTTGCCTGTACATACTCATCTTGGGGTAAAATAACAAGTGGAGTGCCACAAGGGTGTTTCAGATTTATGTAAATGACGTTCACATTGGGTAAACAGTTATATTATTTTATTTGCTGATGATACAAAGCTGCTTAAAGTTATCAAAACCAGAGAGTACTGTCTGATGTTACAGGAAGATACAGGCAACCCCCGATTAACGAATGTTCACAATGAAATTTCGCTACAACGAATGTTTCCTTTTACTACCATCTTCTCCTATAATGAACATCAAACTCACACCCCTACCCTTCCCCGTTCTTAGTTCAAAACAATAACAGTGTGCAGCAGCAGCTCGTCTTCCCTCGCTCAACATGCCACCAAAACGCCCTGCAACCAGCCCTGCAATGTCGCCCAGTGTTGCTAAGAAGACCAGGAAGTCTCTTACTCTTGAAGTGAAGGTGGATATTATTCACAGACACGAGAGGCGAGAAAACTAATAGCATTGCTTGCCACCATCTTGACTCCATGTACTGTCTCTACTATTTTCAAGTCAGCAGACTCTATAAAGAAGGCTGGTTAGACTGTATCTTCATTGCAAGCTAAAAGAACCACCTGAACTCGTGACTCTGCAATGGATAAAATGAAAAGCCTTGTGGAAATGTGGTACATAAGTTTTGTATGCAGTACAATGATGCGCCATTTGTTTATATTCCACAGGTTGCCAGCTAGTGTCTTTCCTGCTCCACTCTCCCTCCCTTCATAAATTTAAGATCATCAACATTATAAAGTTACTTCCATACATTAGTGTACATTATAATGACTTAATCTTAAATTAAACTGGTTAAATGTTTAACTTCATAATTTTTACCTTCATTACTTTCATTTACTGTACTATGATGCACTCTCACTTTGTTTATTGTCAATGGAAGTTCAAATTAGGGATCAAACTTATTATAATTGGTTCGTGTAACGAAAATTCATGCAACAAATGTAACCCATTTGTTAAGCGGAGGTTGCCTGTATAAACAAGATCTATGAGTGGAATAGGAAGTGGAAATTGGAGTTTAATGCCAAAAAATGTCACATAATGGAACTAAGAGAGAGCAAAAGAAGACCAGTATGGAACTATTTGATGGGAGAGGAACAAATGATGAAGACTAAAGAGGAAAAAGATATGGGAGTGATCATACAGGAAAATCTGAGCTCTAAAAAACACTTAAGCAAGATATCTGGATTATCATATAAAATGTTGACTAATATAAGAGTGGCATTTCAATACATGGACAAAGATATGATGAAAAAAATTATCACAAACATGATACATCCAAGGCTGGAATATGCAGCTGTGATGTGGTCTCTGAGCTCTAAAAAGGATATAAGAAAATTGGAAAGAATACAGAAGATTGCTACAAAGATGGTGCTGGAATTAAAGGACCTAACATATGAAGAACAACTGAAGGAAATGGGATTACCAACCTTACAAGATAAAAGAGAATGTGGGGACCTAATAACAATGTACAAGATAGTCAATGGCATTGAAAAGATAGACAAGAAAGACCTGGTGCTGGTGACAGAAGATGGAAGGACAAGAGGACATGTAAAGAAGATCAGGATGAGGCAGTGTGTGAAGGATATTGGAAAATATAGTTTTCCACACATAACAGTGGAAAAGTGGAATGCATTCAATAATTAAATTGTTACAGCACATAATGTCCATAACTTAGGAAAAATTAGATAAATGGAGACATGGAGACAGGATACTATGAGCCCTGCTCAAACACTGTACAATACAACTAGGTAAATGTCCATAACTTAGGAAAAATTAGATAAATGGAGACATGGAGACAGGATACTATGAGCCCTGCTCAAACACTGTACAATACAACTAGGTAAATGTCCATAACTTAGGAAAAATTAGATAAATGGAGACATGGAGACAGGATACTATGAGCCCTGCTCAAACACTGTACAATACAACTAGGTAATTACACACACACACACACACGCACACTAAAGTAGTCCAATCGCTGATTTTCCTTATATTCTGTACCTTGAGAAAACAAAAACTGATTGAAACTGAATGAATACAAATCCTATAACTTAACATCTTGCTCTTAGAATAATTATTGTTCATAATTTTGCCTTGTCTTATGAAAATGGTATTAGTTTGATGATAATACAGAATTTATTTCCTCATTTTAAAGGTGATGCTTCTGTCTTTGGCTACTGGAGGTGTTGGCCTGAACCTAGTAGGAGGCAACCACTTGTTTATGCTGGACATGCATTGGAATCCCCAGATGGAAGCTCAAGCTTGTGATCGCATATACCGAGTTGGGCAAACCAAGCCCGTCACAATTCACAGGTAGGTTTATAAAGCCTTGACATAGCATTCAACCAGTTTCTGCTTGGGAGAAAGTTATCACCATAACAATGCTTTAATGAATTTCAGGCAATTAATTACCCAGATAATGCAAAGAATGAAAGAAGAAAATTTCAAAGTATCCTAGAATGATCTTTTAGATGATCATTTAGATGAGATTGCTAAAGATAGATGATAAAGTATATATCATTTTTGTTTAAAGAGAGGGATTGTGATAAGAAATCTAAGTGCAAGCATACTGATCCCTTTTTACTTATACTTCTGACTTTGTGTATAACTCACCCTTGGTAGCAAGATATTTATTTAGCATTGCACAAAAAAGAAATTATTGGTGAAAGAGATCCAAGAGATAGAAACTGCAAGCATGGCACTGATTTCAAGATACAGCACTTATTATTGATACTAGCAATGAGTGCACAATATGGTTACTCTGTCAGTCAACCTCACAACCAAAGTTATATATCACTTATGTCACACAGGCTACATTCTCATAAGCATGTGGTAGTTGTCGTAAAACAGGGGTAGCATGGAGACACCTGAGTCCATTATGAAAGTGTATTTGCGGTAGCACAATACACAACAAGTGTAAACCAAGCGAAACGAGAGGCAGGAGGCGTAGCGTGTCGCCTGAGGCGGCGGCGAGCGAGGACTGAGGAGAAGGACGTGACGTCAGACAGAAAGGGAGTATGGTAAAAACAAAGGACATGCTAACATAAGCAAGATGACACACTTAGCAACTTTACCATCACCACCACCACCAGACGTGCTTCTGAGTCACTCAAATATATGGAGTTGGAGTCTTACAAATGCTGAACCAAGGCATGCATTTATCCACTAGCACAGGTTAATGGCAGTGTATAGGCTTCTCTCTGTTGTAAACAAAACTCATAGAATTAATGCAAATATCAGCATCCCTAAAGAGAGAGAGAGAGAGAGAGAGAGAGAGAGAGAGAGAGAGAGAGAGAGAGAGAGAGAGAGAGAGAGAGAGAGAGAGAGAGAGAGAGAGAGAGAGAGAGAGAGAGAGAGAGAGAGAGAGAGAGAGAGAGAGAGAGAGAGAGAGAGAGAGAGAGAGAGAGAGAGAATCACAAAGGTGTATGCTCAAAACAACTAACAGAGACTTGGATAAGGCCTCTGCCAAAACTGGAACCTGTAGAGATTATATATTTGTCTTGTATAATTGGTCATTTCTCCCACATCTGTGGCAATAGAATCAGTAAAAGTGACATCTCTGAACAGGAATATGGAGTGCAGTTTTGGTGCAACATGTCTAGTCTTATCAGTGTGTATAAAGAAATAGGGTTTTCATGTGGCAGAATGATTGTTTGTATATAAATACATATCTCTTCTACATCTTCCTCTCAAGTTTCGTAATTGCTTGATTCCTTAAGTAAAGCTGTAAACTTGACATCACGAAACCTATGGTATGAAATCACTAAAAAATTGCTTATTTGATTTAGCCTGTTGAGAAGCTGGGTCCTTCCCCTTCACCTTTTAGCTCCTTATCTTAAGATATATGCAGTGGCCCCTCAACATACGAGATTAATTAATTCCTGGATTGAGCTTGTATCTAGAATTTCTCGTATCGAACGAATTTTCCCCATAAGAAATAACTGAAAACCACTTAATCTGTTCCCAGTCTCCCAAAATCATCAAAGTTAACCCTAAATAACTACAGGTAACTCGATTTACGCGATAGTTGCGTTCCAAGAGGCATCGCATATATCAAAATTCGCGTAAAACAAACATGTAATTCTCATAAGAAACAATAGATAATAGAGGGGATGTGGGATGTAGTCCAAAAAAACTCATACAAAATACTCTTTATTTGGCTAAATCAACATGTTTTTACCATTCTAAATACTAGAAATGTATTTAAAGTACAGGCAACCCCCACTTAATGAAGGGGTTACGTTCCTAAAAACACTTCGTTAAGCGAACCGATTATAACAAGTTTAACCCCTGACTTGAACTTCCATTGAGAGTAAACAAAGCGAGAGTGCATCATAGTACAGTGAAAGGTTTAATGAAAGTAAAAATTATGAAGTTAAACATTTAGGCAGTTTAATTTAAGTCATTATAATGTACACTAATGTATGTATGTACGTAACTTTATAATGTTGATGATCTTAACTTTATGAAGGAGGAGAGTGAAATGGAAATACACTAACCGGCAACCTGTGGAATGTAAACAAAGGCGCATCATTGTATCACATACAAAACTTATGTACCACATTTCCACAAGGCTTTCCATTTTAACCATTGTAGAGTCACGAGTTCAGGTGGTTCTTTTAGCTTGCAAGGAAGATACGGTCTAACCAGCCTTCTTGATAGAGTCTGCTGACTTGAAAATAGTAGAAACAGTAAATGGAGGCAAAATGGTGGCAACCAATGCTATAGTTTTCTTGCCTTTCTCTTGTCTGTGAATAATATCCAGCTTCACTTTGAGAGTAAAAGACTTCCTGGTCTTCTTAGCAACACTAGGCCACATTGCAGGGCGTTTTGGTGGTAAGTTGAGCAAGGGAAGACAAGCTGTTGCTGATGCTGGTATTGTTTTGAACAGGGGAGTGAGTGATGCGTGTGTTGTCCACGAGAGGCTTGATCTTGATCTTGATCTTGATTCCACAGGTGTCCCAGGATTTTTCCTGAGGCAGGCCTTAGTATCAGCAGCTCCTGGTGTATTCAAAAGCCTGTCGGCTTGCGTGATACAGTGGGGCTTTCAAACTTGGAAAAAATTACCTGGATAAAACTTTGTTAAAGCGAGTTTGGTGTTCGTTAAATGAGCAGATGGTAGTAAAATTAAACCTTCGTTGTAGCGAAATTTCGTTGTGTGAACCCTCGTTAAGCAGGGGTTGCCTGTAAAGGGAAAAGCAAGAAATAATGAGAAAGCAAAAAATAATAAAAGAAAACAGCAAAACAAAGAATACGTAAACACAGCACTCACTGCCTCACTGCCTTCACCACTCACACCACAGTCAGTCACCATCTTCCTCTGAGCTTTACCACTTTATCAAAAATCCACTTATCAGGAATAACCCCACATGCAGAAGAAAATGAAGGACATTTTGGGGCCACCTTGGTGAATTATAGGCAGATTGAAGAGATTCCGTCTGTACTCAGTTCTGGCAGACTGCAAATGAGGCACGAGAAGAGCGGAACTCTCTGGCGAGCAGTTTGAAAATGTAGTTGGGCCAAATTGCGTATAAGCAAACCGATTGCACAAATTAAATTCATTATAATATTTTTTCGGTCGCGTTATAACAAAAATGTGTAAATCAGACACTCGTAAATCGAGAGTTACCTGTATAAAACACATCTTCCGATTACTAAAAACACATTCAAATAGTAATTGAACATAAAAATACAGTATTAAGATAAATAAGATGATATTAACAAAATAAAATGCAAGTTTATTATGAGCACTTACCATGAAGGAAGTCGGTGGCGTTTATCGGAGGTGTATGCGTGGTGGTGGAGGAGTGAGGAAGATACGTGCGGGAGGAGTGAGGGAGCGCGAGAAACTGTTGACGATACATAAGCACTTACACTTTATAGCTTTTATGGCATCTTTCTGTTTCAATATCGTACAGATCGTCGATGATGACCAATTCCCGACGTCGGAAAGTGCTGAAAAGCTGCCAGATTCGCCAGATAACTTAATTTAGCACATTCAACTTGGTATGCTGGGAAAAAAATTTTACATCATATATGTGCTATCAAACTAAGTAATGAATTATTAGGAACATCTTTAATCAGCTTCACCAGGCACACAGAACGTAATATGGCAAAACGAGCCAAAAATGCTTGGTTCATGGTCTCAGTTTTGGGACACTTCATCACCTTGAATGAATTACATTATTTTCAGTAAGCAAGTACATTTCATTGGTTGAAGTTAATTAATTAGCAATCAAATCCAGAAAATGTGACGAATATCAAATAAACATGATGTTTTGATGCAAAATCCTTGTATGACTTCAGTGAAAGATTGTCCGTTCCATATGTAAACAACATCAAGCAGGTTTCTACCTGCTCCCCACCGGTTATAGGCAAACAGTTCAGGGTCTGGATGCGATGCTGACGGTCCTTTGCACCAATCTATGAAGTGCTTTGAGCAGATAGCATGGTCCTTGGTAGCTCTCCACGTCAGGCCTCGTTTACATCGTGTCTCCCATAATCTTCTTCGAGCCGCGTCTTTCTTCCTGGGAAACACAGTCCATCCTTTCACGCCTTGGTTTTTCTTTTTTGATATAGAATTGCAGTCAGCTACAGCACATGTATAAACCGGCATTCTGTTCCAGCTCTAAGAACACTCCACACTAGGGTGACCAGATTTCTGAGACAAATTCTGGGGACAATTTCAGTTCAGGAAGGTAAAATCATGTAGTGTTTTTGCACTGGAAAAACTAAAACGGGGACACTATCCGTACCATTTCTAAACCAGCAATCAAAAGTTTCTCTCGCCTTATTTACCCAAGTTGCAAAGAAAAAAAAAATCTACCTGATGAAATATCTGAGATCATGAACACCCATTAGCTGTTAAAACGTGTCCGCTATACACTTCACCGTCTTCACGGTAACTAAGGCCTTCTCCTTATTCTTGACATTCTAAAAGAGTAATGATAAAAGGACATAATTATCATAATCAAAAGGAGTAGTTTTTTTAACGCATCAAGTGATCTTTCAGTTACAGAAAACCGGGGACTGTCCCC
Source organism: Portunus trituberculatus (assembly GCF_017591435.1). Classification (NCBI taxonomy): domain Eukaryota; kingdom Metazoa; phylum Arthropoda; class Malacostraca; order Decapoda; family Portunidae; genus Portunus; species Portunus trituberculatus. The sequence continues at coordinate 25,820,033 of NC_059296.1, forward strand.
GGAAACCGGGGACGTCTTGTCACCTTACTCCACACGAGCTTCCAAACAACTGCGGGCCACAAGGTTGTTTTGGTGTTTTGAGAGGACTCGGTGTTCTTGAGTTCAGTTAGTCTTTTCGGTTTGATATGCCTTCGGCCACAAAAATGTTGCTCTACCAAGATTATTACAGAATGTATTCCTTTATAATATTTAGAGGAGAAACAGTGCTCTCTGTTGAACTATATGAAAAAATGTTTCAAACCAAATATGTAGTTGAGACTAGTAAAAAATGCGAGAGCATTGAAACGGCGACTGTGAGTATTAAGCTTATAAAAACAGTTTTGTAGAGTGTGTATTACCAGATCATATGGATAATGTTAAGATAAACACTTGGAATTAATGTTTTGCAGTACAAAGACTCAATACCTCAAGATTTATTATGATATGAATTTTAGAATGTGTGTCTCTTGCGAGCTGGCTGGCTGTATACCGAGTCACGTATTAAAACAGCCAGCAATCAATGGCAACCCAAGAATATCCGACGTCGGGAATTGTACTGCTTTATGAGATCACTCACTTAAACACCACGCTCATATTTGTCTTTTATCTCCTGCTTCATTTTGATTGACATCATCCTCTTTTTTCTCTCTCTCTCAAAGGACACTTTTCCATTTCCTTTCTTAGAACTCATGGTTAGGGTCACAAATAAAGCCACAAAAAGGAGATAAATGTGATAAAAACAACACAACACAAGAGTGCAGGATCAGATCTGTATTCTGGGAAACACACGTTGCTGGCTGATGTTGGGCGGTCTTGACCATGCAGCCACCTAGCGGGAGCATCTGGAAATTCTTGTAACTTGGATTTTCTCTCGCATGTCATTCAAGATTTTTGCTCGAAAGACATCTCGTGTCTCAAATTTCTCGTAAGTAGAGTAGCTCGGATGCAGAGGGACCATCGCACTTTTAAATTGATGGTTGTGTTGCAATTTCAATGAATAATGCTTTTGCAATGACAGAAACTTGGGAAACCCTTAATTGAAAAGAAAAAAGAAAAAAAATTATAAGAATATTAACATTTTGTGGAGGGCTGCAACCTCTGGTGCAGTGTTCAGTAGCATTGCAATGCCACTGAACACTGCATGACAGGTTAGAGCTCTGCATCACTCTTGAGTTATGCATCAGACAAGTAGTATTGCCAGCACCAGCCAGAGCTAAATAAATTATAGCAGTACAGAATTTTTTACATAGTTTTAATATCAAGAAAGTTATACACCTAATAGTGGAATGTTGTCACTTTATCAATATTGCTACAAAGAAACATGGGTGGAGGAGGGTGATGTACATATCATAACAAGGAATTAAATACCTTAATTTATTACCAGTAATAAAATACTATGATCTTCAAGTGCAAAACCACCTAGAGTGAATTTCCCATCATATTTTTACATTGTCATGAAAGGGATGGATGGATAACAATGGTGAAAAATTATGTGCAATACAATAAGTTTTCCAAAACCTAAATAAACCCTTGCCTTGTATGTCAGTCTACCAGCTGTAATTGCCTAAATATCAGATTTCTTTTCATTAGGTACATAAACATTCTTCAAGATTTTCTCAATATATGACCTATGTCTCTATACAACATTGCAAGCTGGAGATTCATATTTTATCCAGTTTGCTTTCCTTTGCTGCTTTGTATGGGGGGTTTCATGCCTTGAAAACCTTTATGGGGACATCCATTATGTGATTCATCCATTCATGGCCAAACCCAAAAAAAGACTACCATATTTGATTGCTCATAAGACGCACCCAATTTTGGCAGACATTGAAAAAAAAAAAATTAAATGTGTGGATTTAGGCTCAATATGAAGTGAAGGATTGATTTCACCTGACATTCAAGACTCACATTCATGTAGATCATTATTAGATCTCAATATTTTGCATTCAAAAACTTTAGTATTTGGTAGTATCCCATGTACTTATCCTGTTGTGAGATGTAAACATGTACCTGGCATATGGCATTAGCACTGACTGAAGGACTAAAGGCCTAATAATTTTTTTTTTTTTTTTTTTTTTTTTTTTTTTTTTTTTTTAATTTTCTTTACATGTATGCAAGATGAGAATGTTAAAAAGATATGTGCAATTTTAATTGTATAGAAGTCTCACTTTAAGGAGTAACAGCATCACACTAAAGGTTGCAGTAAAGATTGCCTGTGTCATGATCAAGATCACCAATTGGTGATTGCACATTTTATTTTGGTTCATGTGGTGTATGGTCATTTAGGCAAATTCTTCCTGACTGGTGTCATTCTATGTGAATTACTGGTAATATGACCTATTAATGGCTATTATATATTGTTAACTTGAAAGAAAAGTTGTTTCATGTTGTAGTACCAATCATCACTTTGTTTACATATGTGAAGATGTCTGGGGTTTGATTTTAGAGCCTTCTTTGCTATACACTTACCACGAACCACTGTCTCAATGCTGAACGTTGGCCTCATAGGACGCAGGCAGATCTTCTGAGACGTTTTTTTTTTTTGGAGGAAAGGTGCGTCTGATGAGCCATCAAATACGGTAAGTACATAGCATGGTAAATGTAGTATGTAATGCACAATTGTTATTATTTAGTATAAATCTGCAGAAGTAGTCCTATCATTTTATCAAGCAGCTCAAACATAACACTATGTAGCTCAAAGTCACAGTCTCACTCTACCACCCATTCTGCTTGGATGTCAGCTATGCTATGCCGAAACAGCAATGCGTGTTAAGGGGCTATCACGCTGGCCTATGATACGCGGAACGCGGGCCATGGTTCTTGGTACGAAACCAGGAACATTATCACACACAAGCTGCCCGCGTTCTTGCTATGCTAGGCAAACGGCCCAGCAACCATGACCAAGCCTAATCAAAATAAACCAGAACAAAACCATGCCACTTATACTTCAACCTGTGCTTCGTTCTGAAATTGCATTTGCACTTCCTCTTATTGAAAAAAAGTAAGTTAAAAGAAACTAGAGAAAAACCGAGACATGCGCGACGGCAACTTTGGAATCAGAGGTGGTTGCCATGAGTCCAAACTATCGACATGACATATATATATTTCATCTTTCTAAATTGATGAAATACTATTTAATATTCCGATATGAAAAATTTTGGCACGTTCTTTTTAGTTGAAATAAAAGGTTTTTATTTCATATATTATGTTTATTTTTTCATTGGGATAGCATACGGAGAACCGGGATGGATATGAAGCCATCCCAACTTTGCTCCACTAATCCCGGGCAAGTTCCAGCTATCTGGAGCAGATGTTCCTCGTTCCGTGTATCATGGGCCAGTGTGATAGCCCCTTTAGACTGTCAGACTGTGACCCTCATCACAAGAGGTGCCTGCTGAGTCTTAAACAGAAGGGGAAGGTCCTTGATATACTGGCACAATGGAAAAGAATTGTCGACGTCACAGACATGAATGCATGGAGATAGGTTAGGTTAAAAAAGGGATGAATTTTGGGAGGCTCTGGAACCAATTGAAATTTTCTCCATAAAATCCCTTTATTTTTTGGGCAGTACATAGCGCAGATTTGCATTGTGCAACATGCTCAGGCACATATTTACAACGTTATGCACATCACCTCTGTATGTACCTCCTCTTCCAGGTTTTGGAAAAGTGGAGAATATTTTCACAGCTTCCTGCTTTATCCATTCATGTATAATTACAGTTGTGTGATCATCTTGATACTACAGTTGGTTCAAATTCTTCCTGAGTTAAGTTTTGTATCATCAACTCCTGTAAGGATAGAAGAAAAATGGCAAACAGAAGGCAATCATTATATTCCAACCTACTAACTTCTACATCTAACATGCCACATTCTCTCCTGGAACTCCTTCACAGCTACAGTCATCCTTTCATTTGTCTTTCCACACAGTCCTAGCAGCAACACTCTCATTCCTATCTGTGGCATACTTCACACACTCCATTATCACATGCTCTACTGTCTCATCCTCTCCTATATCACACATCTGGCACATTTTGCTGTTTAACTCAGACCATCTGTAACTCCTTGCATTCACATCCATACACTGTGCACTCACTTAAAAGAGATCACCATCCAGGCTTCCCTCATACCACTTTTCTTACTTTGGGAGCTCATTCTGTACCACTCCAAAGTACTAGTATTTTAACACTCAAAGTACTTTTATGTTATGCCTTATTCTTCCATTAAACTACTCTCTTTATCTCACTTCTCTATTTATTAAATCTCATTCTAAACCCACTCAATTTCTAAGAGTCATATTGCAGTCACTTCTTCATCCTCTCACTCCACTCAAAAATACAACTAGTTTCCAAGCCACTTTTTATTACCATCTTGATACACTTCTTCCCCCATCTGCCACTAACATAGCATAGATCAGGGGTCGGCAACCTTTTGAACAAAGTGTGCCAGTTGATAATTAATACAATTTCTTTTTGCTACGTTGCGTGCCAGGTGTGATTTTTCAGCACTATATAGCGGACATAGCCTTTGAAAATTAAAACTATAACTTTACAGTAAGTAGTGCCAGTGTAATCAAAATATAATGTAGTGTACTTCACATGCATAACATAAATGTAACATTTTTGTAGCATTATTTATACTCACCATGTTAATGCGATCCTTGCCCTTGTTTCCTTTTGGCCAAAGTTGTAATTTCTGGTAAATATATGGACACCTTGAGCTTCACCCTCAGAATGATCCGCTGTAAGCCTGCTGCGATGGGGTTGAGGATGTGCTTCATGTGCAAAAATATCTGCTCACATTGATACGTGGATCCAAATGCTGATAGCAATGCCAAAGCTACTTTCTTCATGCAATTGAATTTATCAGGCAGTGATGTCCAGGAACTTAAAATGGAGGCTGCATGATCATTCGTACTAGTTTCCAATATTTCTCAAAGATCTTTAAATTTAGCTGACCACAATGATGAGGCCTGAAAGTCAATTAACTGCATTCCCAACTCCGTAGTTTCCATCCATTCAAAGAGAGGCGCGTCCAACTCACTGTATTTAAAGGTGTCTGGTCTAATTAAAAATTAAAACAATGGGCCCATATGTTGGAAATCTTTGAATCTTATTGAGAATCCAGACTTTAATTGTTGCTTGTACACTTGAAGATCAGTAGTGTTGACAGGATGAATTGGAGAGTAGTTCCTCAAGTTTTTTAAATAACGGAAAGAACCAGTTTTGATATCTGCTGAGTAAACTGCAAGCTTTGCAACAAATGCCTTCCAAGTATCATACAAATCCATCACTGTTTTTGCTGCACCTTGCAAGAGAAGATTAAGGTCATTTAGATGTTTCGTGATGTCTGAGAGAAACATAAGTTTCACAATCCAATCTGTGTCCTCTAGTTCAGGATAGTCTTGGTCTTTTTTTAATAGGAAAATCTTGATGTCATCAAAGCATTCCACAAATCTCTCCAATACCTTTCCACAGCTTAGCCACCTAACATTGCTATGCAAGGGTATATCTTTGTAAGCACAGTCCACCTCTTCAAGGAAAGCGTGAAACTGCCTGTGCGTAAGAGAAGAGTGTGCAACAAAAAAATTCACTATTTTTGTAACAGTAATCACCTCCTTGTTGAGATCAGAGCTCGAAATCTTGGCACATAAATTTTCTTGATGAAGTATCCAGTGCAACTTCAGAATGGGGTGCCCAATTTTATCCTCAACCATATTAGTAAAACCTTTATTTTTTCCTACCATAGCAGGGGCACCATCCGTTGTAATTGCAAAAATCTTTCTTATGTCAACCCCTCTTTCCTCAAAATGATCAGTAAAAGTCTTCAGTATGTCTTCTCCCTTGGTTGTGCCATACATAGGTTTGAGACAGCACAGCTCCTCCTGTATCTCTGTGTCATTATACCTGGCAAAAACGGCCAAGCGGGGGTATGTCATTTATATCCACGCTTTCATCCAGGGCCACACTGAACACAGGTGAAGTTGTTAAAGCAGCAGTTTGCTGCTCACTTACATTATCAGCCATTTCAGAAATACATCTCTCCACAGTCCTAGCTGAGACAGGCATGTCTTTAATTCTCGAGATGATCATGTGTTTGTTTGATATGCCATCAAATAACACCTCAGAACACTCTAGGAAAGCTGCTTTTATAAAATCTCCATCAGTAAAAGGCTTACCATGCTTAGTAATACACAGAGCTAGATTGTAGCTGGCCTCAGTTGCATTGTTTTTGCTTGTACTCAGGTTTTTAAATACATTACTTTGTTTCTCATAGTGAGATACTGCTTTCTTAATCGCTTCAGCCTTGTCTGCACTATCATTGAAAGTCTTTTCGTGTTTTGTTTCGAAGTGTCTTTTAACACTCGATGTGCGGCACATGACATTCTCACAGCAGAGAACACACACAGCACGATCATTCTGCTGAATAAATCCAGTCATTTGTCCATGATGACTGAAATGATCGGGCATCAAGCTTGACTTTTTTCGCAGTAGTTATGGCGACAGTTGAATAGAAGGAACGTCACTTACATACGGTGGATAAACAGTCACTGAAACAACAGCGGCTGCAGCGCTGTGTGGGCAGATGCGAACGGCTGAGGCCAACAGATCTCATACTTGTTTATATCTCGTTGTATTCACGTACCGTACCCTTCATTGCAGGTACGATATATTTTCGTTTTAATTCGGTGTATTATAGGAAAGAATTATTTAGGATCATTCGAAAATTTTAATCATGACAAAAGTAAGGATGCAAATACACATTCTCTCTCTCTCTCTCTCTCTCTCTCTCTCTCTCTCTCTCTCTCTCTCTCTCTCTCTCTCTCTCATAATTTATTTTATATTTTTTCTTTGTTTCTGTGAATCACATGCTGTGCCTTAGGCAAGCACTCAGCGTGCCAAGTCTCAGCGTGCCATAGATTGCCTACCTCTGGCATAGATACACACTTCTCACTATTCTTGCATCATTTGTTTGCTGTAATATAGCCAGGAATATCAAGCCTCAGATGGCTGTTGTTGTATGTAATACATTAAATTTTGCTTGCACTTTTCAGTTGGAATATTTTTCAGCACATTTTCTCAAAACATTCCTTTTTTTTTTTTATTTATTTTATTATTATTATTATTTTTTTTTTTTATTTATTTTATTTATTTATTTATTTATTTATTTATTTATTTTTTTTTTTTTACTGTGGCTGACTTCCCAAAAAGTTCTGATATGAAATTGTATATTTACAATGTTATTTTATGCAAAATTTTAAGGCCATTGTTTTTTGTACCTGGTGTATAGGACAACCCTTTTTAGTGTCTTTTATGGTTTTATGTGTTATCGTATGTGCCAAAATATAAGGTAGATGCTTGACATCAATCTGAATATTTTATAAACTTTCAACAACAGAACATCTCAAAATATTTTATAATGTAGATAAGTATTTAACCAACCTTAATGTTAAGAAAATCATGAATTAATAATTTCCCAAAAAGGATGGCCATGGAATTTGAACTTTTGCATCACCTTGCCAAATACTACCTTTGTAAGTTAAACTTAAAGTAGTGTTTTTTATGCATTTCAGATTTATTGTTGAGAATACTGTTGAGAAAAAGATAGTTGAGCTCCAAGAAAGAAAACTCCAGCTTGCAGATGGTATACTGTCTGGTGCCAAACAAAAGACAAGCAATAAACTGACCCTGGAGGATATGAAGACTCTTTTCAACGTGACTTAAACTGGTTTTATCAGGTAAATTTTAATCTGTCTATAAGTAAAAGTAAACTGTAGCTCACATTCATTATTAATCCTTCCCAGTGGCAGGGCAGATGAGTGTACTACCAAATAAAAAAATGTCTACATATAGGTGATATTTGTGTTTGATTGATAATAATGTATGTCAATACTTATGAATGTTTGGAGTTACTCACACTGAGGACTTGTGACCTGGATGTAATTTACTTCTACTTTTCTTTGTATTTTTCACATACCTGTTTTGTACCTATTCATTTTTAGGCAACATTGCTGGCGTGTGGTACAGTTCTTTTCTTTGACATGATAGACTAATAATAAAAGAAAGTGGGAAAAATTGCAAAAATTTCAAATATTAGCTTATGTGCATAACACATCCACCTATAACAAAGCACAAACAGTGACTGGTCTTGAGAGGCCATGTTCACCAGTGTTTGGATATTTGAGATGCTAAATAGTTTTGTTTTATGAATTTTGTTACTTGTATGGAATAGTCTATATATAGACCATGCCACAATTTAGTCCAGTAAAATCAGAACAAATATCTATATATAGACAATCTTACAAAAAGTCCCAATTTCAAAACATCTGTATATAGATCCTCCACTGGGAAGAGGTTGATAAATGGTGTCTTAGAATACATTACCAAAATGTATGGGTGTGTGTGTATACATACACAATCATTGCACGCATACACGCACGCACGCACACACACACACACACACACACACACACACACACACACACACACACACACACACACACACACACACACACATTGACATTGTGCCTATATATAAAAGTGGTAATAGAATGGAACCGTTAAATTACAGACCAGTATCGTTGACTAGTATATTGTGCAAGTTATGTGAAGAAGTAATTAAAGCTAAGTGGAGTGAGTATCTAGAAAGTGAAAGCATTCTGAGTGAAAGGCAGTTTGGTTTCAGAAAAGGAAGATCGTGCGTATCCAATTTATTGTGTTTTTTATTCAAGAGTGGCTGACATACTACATCATAGAGAGGGATGGGTGGATGCTATTTACCTGGACTTGAGAAAGGCCTTTGATAAAGTGCCACACAATAGACTGATGTGGAAACTAAAGAAAATTGGAGGAGTAAGTGATAAACTAGCAAAATGGATGAAAAATTACTTAGTGGGAAGAGAAATGAGAACAGTGGTGAGAGGAAGGAAGTCTGAGTGGAAGAAGGTAACCAGTGGAGTTCCACAAGGGTCAGTGCTTGGTCCCATCATGTTTTTGATTTATGTTAATGATATGCCAGTAGGAATTGACAGTTACATGAATATGTTTATGGACGATACTAAAATTATGAGGAGAGTAAAGAATGTGGAAGATTGTAACAAGTTACAGGAAGATCTTGATAAAATATATGAGTGGAGTAAAGAGTGGCAGATGGAATTTAATATAAACAAGAGCCATGTTATGAAAATGGGAAGAAGTAGATACAGACCAAACAGGGATTACAGGCTGGGTGATGAGAAAATTGAAGAGACCAATGAGGAGAAAGACTTAGGAGTAACTGCAAAACACTTTGTCACCGGAGAAACACATTAACAAGATATTTTGGAAAACATATAACATGCTTCAAAATATTGGCCTTGCATTCCACTACCTAGATGAAGGAATGATGAAGATATTATGCACCTTAATAAGACCCCAGTTAGAATATGCAGCTTGTGTCTGCTCACCACATATGAAGAAAAATGTGAAGAAGGTGGAAAGGGTACAGAGGCTGGCAACAAGGATGGTACCAGGACTCAGGGAGTTAGACTATGAGGAAAGACTGAGGAAGCTGGGGCTGACCACACTAGAAGAGATAAGAACAAGAGGAGACATGATAACTATGTATAAATTGGTGAAGAAGATTGACATACTGGACAGGGAATTGATAAAGGTGACCACAAGTAATTACCTCTGAGGACATGGAAAAAAACTAATAAAGGACATCTGTGTAAATGACGTGAGAAAGTACAGTTTCCTGCATCGTAGTATTGATAAGTGGAATAAGCTGAGCAGTAATGTCGTTGACGGGGTGTGTCAATCAGATGAAAGAGAGATATGACAGGAGTGGACAAGGAGACAGGACACAGAGAGCTTAGCTCAGGCCCTGTAATACACAAATAGGTAAATACACAAGATGCAAGAGAAATATAACTTATTTTTGGAAATATACAAAACAGGAATCAAGGAATATGTCCCAAAATATAGACTTAAAGAAGAAGGAAAGAAAGATTGGTTTAATGCAAGGTGTGCTAGGGCAAAGGAGAAAAGAGATGGAGCATGGAAAATGTGGAGGAGAAATAGAAATCCAGCAAATAAGGAAAACTTCAAGGCTGCGAGAAATGAATATGTTAAGGTGAGGAAGGAAGAGGAAAATAACTTCGAAAAGGACATGGTCGAAAAATATAAGGAGCAACCAAAATTGTTCTATAGATTCATAAATGGAAAAATTAGGCAAAGAGAAACAATAGAAAGGTTTTTAAAAGGAGAGAACGGGATGGTGGAAGACCCAAAAAGTATGGCAGAACTATTAAATAGTAAATTCCAGGAGGTCTTTACTAAGGAATCCAAATTTGAAAGGCCACAGGGTAATAGAGAGACAATCTATATGAAAGAGATTAAAGTAACCAAGCTGCCACAGGGGTCAGTATTGGCACCAATACTTTTCCTCATTTATATTAACGACATGCCAGAAGGAGTGAACAGCTACATAAATCTGTTTGCAGATGATATGAAACTGTGCAGAGTTATAAAGCAAAAAGAGGATTGTGAAATACTGCAAGAAGACCTAAATAAGATCTGGAAATGGAGTAAAAAGTGGGAAATGGAATCTAATGTGAACAAAAGCCATGTCATGGAAATGGGAAAGAGTGAAAGACAACCAGTGGGAATCTCTAAGATGGGAGATGGAGTAGAACTGGAGAAAGTTAAAAAGGAAAAGGACTTAGGAGTGATGATGGAAGAAAACAATCAACCAGTAAGCCATATTGATGGAATTTTTAGAGAAACATATAATTTGCTAAGGAATATTGGAATAGCATTTCACTACATGGACAAAGAAATGATGAAGAAATTGATAAGTACTATAATAAGACCCAGATTGGAATATGCAGGAGTAGTGTGGACCCCTCATAAAAAGAAACACATAAGGAAATTGGAGAGACTACAAAAAAATGGCTACAAGAATGATTCCAGAATTTGAAGGGATGACATATGAAGAGAGACTAAAGGCTATGAATCTACCAACCCTGGAACAGAGAAGGGAGAGAGGGGATCTGATACAAGTTTATAAATCGATCAACGGAATGGACCGAGTGGATAATGAGAAACTGATCCTGAGAGAAGAATATGACATTCGAAGCACAAGATGGCATAGTAAAAAGATGAGAAAGGGAAGATGTCTGAGAGATGTTAAAAAAATATAGTTTCCAACAAAGATGTGTTGAGACATGGAACAGTTTGAGTGAAGAAGTGGTGTCAGCAACGAGTGTACATAGTTTTAAAGAAAAATTGGATAAGTGTAGATATGGAGACGGGGCCACACGAGCATAAAGGCCAGGCCCTGTAAAACTACAACTAGGTAAATACATCTGTTAATTGAATTGAGCCTAGATAAAGGCTCAACAGTAAATAAGAACATACTCCACAAAAATGGAAGGTATAATCATGGGAAGGCAGACTTCACAAAGTTAAGAGAATACTTTGCAGAAGGTGAGTGAAATCAGCTTTATACAGCAAATAAAGTACAAGGAAAGTGGGATACATTTGAATATTTATAATGAAGGGATTAAAAGATATGTTCCCAAAATCTGAATCAGTGAGGGGGAGAGAAAGGAAGACTGGTATAGCATAAGATGGAAATTAGCAAAAGTGAAAAAGGAAGCAGCATGGAATAGATGGAGAAAAGAGGACTTAATAATTGGGAAGAATTTATGGTAGTAAGAAAAAGAATATGTCCAAACACTATGAAAAAGTTGAAAAATGCTAAAATGAGCCAAAACTCTTTTATAAGTATGTATGTTAATGGCAAAATGAAAAAAAAAAAATAATAATAATAAAATTGGTAGATATCACATACAAGGATGCAAGATCACAGGCAGAAATAGTGAATAAGTGCTCTCAGTCAGTATTCACCAAAGAAAACAAGTTTGAAGAGTCACAAACAGGTAACAGGGACAAGGAAATGAGAAAGATTCATGTAGAAGTCGGAGAAATCAAGAAGATTATGAAAACCTTGGATCTGAATAAGGCTCAAGAATTGGATGGGGTGTCAAACCCCATCCAGGGAATGTCATGACCAGCTGGCAGAGATATTACATAACATCATAGTATGTTCTTTTAAAGGAAAAATCCCTCTAGACTGGAAAAGGGCAAACATTGTACCAATTTTTAAGGGAGGTAACAAAGAAGAACCATTGAACTACAGACCAGTGTCCCTAACAAGCGTGATTGCAAAAAATAACAAAAAAAAATAGTTAAAGACAGATGGATGCAACAGCTAGAAGAGTCACATACAATAAGCCGAAGACAATTTGGCTTCAGAAGTGGAAGGCCTTGTGTCATAAACTTATTGAGTTCATACAGTAGAGCAATAGATGTAATTCAGGAGAGGGACGCATGGGCAGACTGTGTCTACCTGGATCTAAAAAAAGCTTTTGGTAAAGTACCACTTCAAAGATTGCTATGGAAAATTAAAAACATGTTGATTTACAGGGAAAGGTACTGGATTGGATAACAGACTTCTTAAAGGACAGAGAAATGAGAACAGTGATAAAAGGTGAATAATCAAAATGGTGCACAGTTATAAGTGGTGTTCCACAGGGAACAGTTTAGGCCCCTGTAATATTCATAGTGTATATCAGTGATATGGTAGATGAAGTGGACAGTTAATATAAGCTTCTTTGGAGATGACACAAAGTTACTGAAACAAGTGGAAAATGACATGGATTGTGAAATGCTATAGAAGACTTGAATAAGATACACAAGTGGAGCAAGAAATGGGAAATGGAATTTGGTGAAAAAAGGTGAAAAGTATTGGAATTAGATAAAAGCAAAAGAAGACAGAAGAGATCTTACACTATGATAGGGGTAGAAATTCAGAAAACAAAAGACGAGAAAGACCTGGGTATTACAATAAATGACAGTTTATCACCGGAAAAACACATCAACAACATAGTTGGGGAAACATATGTTACTAAGAAAAATTAAATGGCCATTTACCTGTACAGAGAAAGAGATGTTGTAAAACCTAATAGAATACATTATTCGACCTAAATCAGAATATACTGCACTTTTATGGTAACCACATAATCAGAAAGATGTAAGGAAGATAGAAAGGATTCAAAGAGCTGCAACCAAAATGGTTCCAAGTTTGAGAGACCTACTGTATGAGGACAGATTAAAGATATTAAAACTTCAAACATTGCAACAGAGGAGAGAAAGAGGAGACCTAATTGCTATATACGGGGCATGGAAGGGGATGGACATTGACGAAGGAGATCTATTGGTGTGAGACTCAAGAAATACGAGGGGGCATGGCATGAAATTGAAAAAGACCATGTGTAGAAGAGACATTAAGAAATATAGTTTTCCAAACAGAAGCATAGAAATATGAAAGAAGTTGGATGAAGCAGTAGTTCAAGCAAGAAATTTTCTTTACTTTAAGACTAAACTGGATGACTATAGGTATGGAGACAGGACAGCACGAGCATAACTCTTTTCCTGTAAAACACAACTACGGAAATACATGGTATAGATGAGAAGAACCATCAGTGTTGGATCTGATGTTTTACTGTTGTAATCAGTGAGGATCAGACCTTTCCTAATTGAAACCATAATGTGAAGGAATTTTTATTGTTGTTTTCATGTGTACATGTAGGTGGCTACTTCCCTCACTTTCATAGGGTATGTCAATCTGGTAAGTACAGCAATAGATTTTTAATTTTCACACACACACACACACACACATATATATATATATATATATATATATATATATATATATATATATATATATATATATATATATATATATATATACACAGTGCCTACAAAGAAAAGTTCCCATAAAAAACGCAAATGAAATGTTCGCACATGATTAGAGGTGTACGTACTTTATTTTTGCGATTCCAGCCATACGATCTGGGAGCAGAGCTTGTGATGGTGTGACTTACACTAGCCCTCTTCCTTCCACTACCCATCAACACCTCATGCACCAGTGTGCTCCCAGAGCCTGGTGAGAGTGTGTGTTGCGTTGGTCTTTTGTGCCACAACATACAAAACTTACATTAACTTTAGAGCCCTACCAAATGACTCCAGCTGATCACAATGGGGCATAAGAAACTCAACAATGCCTGTAAAATATTTGGGGAGGAACTGAGTGCAAACAGATGGTCCATGTAGAGGCTGAAAATGGAGGCAGCCAATCTCCACCCAGCACCACACCAACACCGAAACCAAACTGTGGGAGCAAGAGGAAGTCTGCTCCAAAGACTGACTGCATCCCAAAGCATGAAGTAGAGAAGAATCCATCCATAACAGCAACAGAATTAAAAGATAGCCACCCTAACCTGTTAAAAAATGTCACAATTCACACCATCTAACATTGCCTCAAAAAGGATCTCAAACTGTCCTGTTGCCATGCTGCCAAGAAGCCTCTGGTCACAGAAAGGATGAAAAAGAAAGGGATTGTATTTGCAAAGAAATATAAGGAATGAATGCCAAAGCAGTGGGAAAAGGTGATGTTGAGTGATGAGAGCACCTTCCAACTCGTCTGGATAACTCCAAAGTGGTGAGGAGGCCTAGTGATGCGTCCCAGTACAATTCACGGTACACAGTTAAGACCAGTAAACACCCGGATAGCATTATGGTGTGGGGGTGCTTTAGTGGTGCAAAGGGCAGGAGTGGACTATTTCTTCCCTAAGAATGTTACAATGAAGGCAAATAAATACATTTAGATGCTAAGGGAACATTTGCTTTGTTATGTTGGATATTCATGGGTGTGATTTTATATATATATATATATATATATATATATATATATATATATATATATATATATATATATATATATATATATATATATATATATATATATAGAAGATGGTGTCCCATTCCACAGGCCCAAAAGTGTGAAAAATTTCCTGCAAATAATAATATTCCTGTTTGAGTGGCCCCAGACCTTAAACCGGATAGAAAATGCCTGAAACTTGACAAGGAAGTGGAGAAGTGTTGGCCCACCTCTATCCTAAAACTAAAAGATGACCTAAAAAGTTGTGGGTTACTATGGACACATCTTATTTTGAGAAACTATCCACATCCATTCCCGAGAGGCTTAAAAGGATGCTGAAAACCAATGGGAATATAACTAAATAGATGTACACATAAGGATGCAGTAAAGCAAATGCAAGTTGTACTTGTGTATTTTTATCCAAAAAAAACAATGGTAACTTTTCCATTATGGTGGCTGTATAAATATAATCTGTATAACTGAAAAATAACTTTCTACTGCTTTATTATCATAAGGAAATATTTCATGTGAATCATCTGTAATGTACAATTCTATCTTGCAGGTGATGTGTATGATTGATTGTATGTGGAAGATGGAGTAAGCGACATAGGTGTTCCTGCATCTGCTGGAACTTGAAGACAGAATTTCTTTTGAATGATACACACCAGCATCTAGAACAAGAACTGAGGGAAACAACTCTGTAATCATTCTGCCATCTCATTGGAAAAACAAATCTTTTAAATTTGAAATAGTATTTGGATTATTGGGTGGCAGTATTCTGCTGTTCTGTCCTTTTAACCTCCATTTCTCTCACTGAGAATATTGAAACAGATGTGCCTTTAATCCAAGTATCACTGCCACAGCAGGTTTTCTCTCAGGCATGCACACTGAAAAGTAATTGTTATATATATATATATATATATATATATATATATATATATATATATATATATATATATATATATATATATATATATATATATTTTTATTTTTTTTATTTATTTGTTTTTATTTTATTATTTTATTTATTTTTTTTTTTTTTTTTGTGTGTGTGTGTGTGTGTGTGGAAATTTTCACCAATTTTTATTTGATTAATTTTTTTGTTACAGGAACAGGAGGTATCTGTGGAATGTCATGAAGCATAGTTCCTTGGTATTTTCTATGAAATTCTTTGTAATCTAAGGGTTAAATAATCAGTTTGTTTTTAGTTTTTAAGTTTCGCTTCTTATTATTCTTCTCTTTCCAGTGAAATGGATTTATTTAATGGTCAGATTATCAAATATAGTTCTTCCTTATTCTATCCTGAGTTTATAAGTTTCCTCTCTTACTCCTTTTTTAGCCATACGAACAAACAACATGAGGTAAACTGCTGTATAGATTAAATGTCAAGGACCTACATCTCACATGTTAAAATCACAAATGGTGTGGACTTACAATTTATTTACATACACACAACTTCTACATTAATTTCTTATAAAATAAAGCAAATAGAGCATTTTCAACTTAGAATTATTTGAACTATCCAGTCCCAAAGTATGCACATTCACTATTTTGTATACTGTTTTACCACTCAGTTTTTATAAAGGATTTCAGCACCTTATTTTTGTCCGTATATTCTTTTTAATGAGCACAGACACTTATCAAACCTATGTAGATTACATTTCTTACATCCTTTCTAAGAGGGAAGTTACAGGAAAGGGATGAAAAATACATTTGCTGGAGATAGGATCTCCAGCACTTAATGGTGGTCCAAGGTCTGTGTTCTAGGCAGTGGCAATATAATTGTATAACACTGATTAAATTTGTCAACCTAGCCAATACCTTCTTATTCAAATCAGTTGCATATATTATGTAATGCAAAATTAAATGACAACTGGAATAGTAATAATGAAGATTGAGAATCAGGTGAACATTGGGAGGGTGGATAGGAAGAATCAGAATGATGTTGTGAGGGTAAGATTAGAACTTTAAAAATTAAAGCCAATTCATACTAGATGATCTTGAACTTGTATTGTAATATTTTTACTTTTAACATTATTTCCAGAACCTGATTTAATGTACTTGGCTCATCCATACACCAAAAAATTGGAGGAGACTTTTGAATAGATCTAAGATAAAAACAAAATGTAAATATGTATATTTCCATGAATGAATTCTTAAAATTAAAAAATACAGTGGACTCAATACTCAAACATTTAAATAGTCTTTGTCAGAGTACATAGTTTGTGGGAGGGCTAGGCTGCTGCATTATCATCTTATTTCTGATACTACCTCTGACTCGGTGAGGATTTTTTCCTCACCATTCTCTCCTCTGCATTATCCATTACCAGCCTTCAGTTATGGTAAGTACAAATCAATATCATAAAAATATTTATTGAAATTTTTTTTTTAAATTTCAAAGTTAGGTTTGGCAATGATTCATAGGTATTAATAGTCAAACCGGCATGTGGAACAAATTAAGTTAAAGTATTGAGTCTCCACTCTACTTAAGTAGATCATTATTTGGATTAAACCTTTTGTAAATGTTTCACACAAGCTGAATAGAATTACTAAAAGATGAATAAAGTACATATATTTATGTAAATCTATTTACTTGTCATATCATTAAAAGAATGTTCCTTGGTCACCTTGTTCTTTTTCCAAAAAATAGAAATGTGTATGCAAACCACAGTAAGTATGAATATTCTAAAAATAAAAAGGTGGTGTGAAATATTTTCAGGTTTTGTGAGGTACAGGAAGATCCTATTAAATAAGGAACTGATGATATGAGATGAACGATTTAGAGACTACATCCACTTGAGTTTCGTGCTTGCTTGGTTCCCTAGGTATAGCATTAAACTTAAGGATTATGAAACTTGCGGTATTGAAAAGGCTGGGAGGAAAAATAATTAAATAAAAAAAAAAAAAATGCTTATTTGTTCTGACTCCTCCCCTGTCCCTCAACCCAGCTCCCTTATCTCAAAATACACACCTTTAAATTGATGGTAGTGTTACAATTCCAGTGAATAATGCAAGACAAAACAATGGTAAACGTACTTTTA
The DNA here is from genome assembly GCF_017591435.1 of Portunus trituberculatus. Lineage (NCBI taxonomy): Eukaryota > Metazoa > Arthropoda > Malacostraca > Decapoda > Portunidae > Portunus > Portunus trituberculatus. The sequence goes on from NC_059296.1 coordinate 25,837,816, forward strand.
TTAAAAAAGAAAAAGATTAAAGAAATTATAAAAATATTAACATTTTATGTGGGGGCTCCAACTTCTGGTGCAGTTTTATGGCATTGGTAACTGAAGTATATGAAAAATAAACAAAGAGGGTTTAGATCTAGGCATGAAGAAAAAAAAAAAAAAAAAAAAGTATTGTGTAATATAGCATTGAAAGGGGAAGGGAAGATGAGTAAAGTTGTCTGACATTATTGTTGGTACATATATACCTATATATACCAATGATAAGTATGAGTTATCAGGCATTAATCATCATTAGTACATGTGTACCAGTGGTAATCAATGTCTGGCAACTATACTCTCATTGTATCTCATGTTCCTTACCTGCCAATGCCACATTACACAATGTTTACTGTAGTCAACATTCTACCTGTTGATTTCTTTCACAGTTAGCAGGGCTGGGTGGGATCAAATTATTCAACCTAAATTCCACGAATCCAATTACGAAGACCGAGTAATCAAGTCCTGATCCATTAGATGATTACTCAGGAGTCAAAGTTTAAGTCTAATGATCCTCTTTGTTTGTGCTAAACTTAAAATGTAAGGAACTCAACTAAACAATTAACTAAGGTGTATACAAAGTTAATAATACTTCTTTGTGGTTCATGATTTCATTTGAAAATTACAATCCTCAGATTCTCAAGAGAAAAGCATACAGGCAACCCCCGCTTAAGCAAACTAATTATAACAAGTTTAACCCATGACTTGAACTTCCATTGAGAGTAAACAAAGCGAGAGTGCATCATATAGTACAGTAGAATCTTGAATCTCGATCATAATTGGGACCAAAAATACTGATCGAGATTCAAAATATCGAGATGCGAAGTTAACTTCTTATAGAGAAAAATGTAATTGGTACCAAAGCTTTGGCAACTAACCTATATTAACTACGTTAACCTTGAATCTGTGAATAATTTTTTTTGCCAATGTCACTGATTTCTTCACTTCATCCTTCTTGCTTTTTAATGCCCGGGGTTTGAATGTCTGGGGGAGGCCATGGGTGACTGGTACACACTACACTCCACAAGTTGCCGCTAGTGGGAGAGCAATCGAAACAATTGCATCGCCATGCACCATGTTTGTTTTGATACAATAAAATTAAAAATGTGGGGCATAACATTCCAGTGGGTGCCCTCCCACTCAGGCATACGAGGCAACGAGGTTGTCAATGCTGCCGCCAAGATGGCCCTGACAGACCATAACATTACCCTGCTCACCCTGCCACTCTCCACCTCCAAACGCCTCATGTCAGTCCATATGGAATGAATCCCTCACCACCCATGTCTTACAAACCACCTCAATGGGCCAGTACCGCAGTGATTCTTCCCTGCAACCATGGGTTAGAAAAACATCCCGCAAGCTGGACATCGCCCTCACGCATCTCCGCCTTGGCCACACACGACTCATCGCTCACCTCCACCGCATGAGCCTTGCCCTAGACCCGTACTGCCTTTGGTGCATCAGCATCCCTGAAACTATCAACCACTTCATGCTGGAGTGTCCACGCTTCCACTCACATTGTGTGGTGCTGCAAGAACAATTCCGTGCCCTGGGAGTAACCACATTTGACTTGTCCACCCTGCTTGGGGCGACAGGCATCGACTTGTCACGGCAATCAGCAGTGCTTCACCTCACCTGTGCCTTCCTCAACAAGACTAACCAACTGCAACGCTTGAGAGAACACCACAGGCATCTCACCAGGGCTAATAGGATCGTAATAGATTGTCACAACCCTAACAACAACAACAACAAAATAAAAAATAGCGATTGAGATTCGTGTAATTTGATTGAGATATGTGAATCGTGGGTTTTTGATGGTGCAATCAAGATGTGAAATATCAAGATGAGATTGATCGAGATTTGAGATTCTACTGTACAGTGAAAGGTTCAATGAAAGTAAAAATTGTAAAGTTAAACATTTAGGCAGTTTAATTTAAGTCATTATAATGTACATTAATGTATGTATGTACGCAACTTTATAATGAAGGGAGGGAGAGTGAAACGGGAAAGACACTAACCGGCAACCTGTGGAATGTAAAGAAAGGGCGCATCATTGTATCACATACAAAACTTACGTACCACCTTTCCACAAGGCTTTCCATTTTATCCATTATAGAGTCACAAGTTCAGGTGGTTCTTTTAGCTTGCAAGGAAGATATGGTCTCACCAGCCTTCTTAACCCCTTCACGTCGGATGTTAAAAAAGCCCGCCTGTATGATATACGGGTGCCGCGCGCCCGAGCACGGGAAACTCGTGCAAGCTTGTCATACTTGTTGTCTTTGTGTATTATGCTGCTATTTTTTAGGCACTATATCGCCTTCGAAGAGGAAAGTGGATGCTTCTCTCTTCAGAGAGAGAGAGAGACATTTGCTAATATTTTAAGACACAAGCGGGACGCATGTAGCTTATCTTTCGAGAGGAAGAGGGGAAGGGAGGAAGGGGAGAGGAGGAGAGAGAGAGAGAGAGAGAGAGAGAGAGAGAGAGAGAGAGAGAGAGAGAGAGAGAGAGAGAGAGAGAGAGAGAGAGAGATGGGAACAGTCTATGCCATTGGGTAATTTTAGACACAAGGCGGGACGCATATAGCTTATCTTTAGTGATTGGTGGAGACAAGGATGGTGGGAGCAGCACTAGGATTTCAAGGACAGCATACGGCGTGTGTAGTTGGTATCCAACACACTATACGGGACAACTGAACTGAAGAAAGCTCAGAAAAGAAATATGATGTCTACGTAGGCGTCACCGTATTTGCTACTGGGGCTTCATGACGCCTACATAGGCGTCACCGTATTGAAGGGGTTAATAGAGTCTGCTGACTTGAAAATAGTAGAGACAGTAGATGGAGTCAAGATGGTGGCGAGCAATGCTATTAGTTTTCTCGTCTCTCATGTCTGAATAATATCCAGCTTCACTTCGAGAGTAAGAGACTTCCTGGTCTTCTTAGCAACGCTGGGCGACATTGCAGGGCATTTTGGTGGTAAGTTGAGCGAAGGAAGACAAACTGCTGCTGACGCTGTTATTGTTTTGAACAGGGGGAGTGGGTGGTGCGCGTGTTGTCCATGAGGCGCTGGTGTATTCAAAAGCCTATCGGCTTGCGTGATATGGCAGTGCTTTCAACCTTGTAAAAAATAACCTGGATAAAACTTCATTAAAGCGAGTTTGGTGTTTGTTAGACAAGCAGATGGTAGTAAAATGAAACCTTCATTGTAGCAAAATTTGTGTGAACCTTCGTTAAGTGCGGGTTGCCTGTATTAAGAATGCTTTACCATGCATCATGTAACATTTCAATATTTTCAATATTCTTTCACTTAAGAACTGTTTGTGTAACGTATAACTCAAGAGAATAAAGAATCAAGAGAGGGTCCAGTTCAGTCATAAAATAGCATATTGCCACAATGCTGCTGATGGCTCCTTCTGAAACCCTCAGATACGAGTGAATAATATTTTTTAGAGAGGCGGGGGCCTGATGCATTATCATCGTATCATGCTCCAGAAAGTCACTACTGAATAAACAATCATGTGTGAAAACTTAATGTCAATCAGATGAATACAAATAGCAAAACAAGGACAAAGTGAGAAAAAATCTTCAGGAGCGAATCTGTTTTTTTTAACTTTAAAAAAATTTCTCTAAATCAGTATAAACTCTGATCCACTTTTGTTTGGTATTTTGAAGAACAACTCAAATGGCCATTTTTTTTATTTAGATTTCTTATAATGTCAATAGAAAACGAGATACAGGAAATTGAAAAAAAAATAATTGAAAAAAAAAAAAATTCCTTTTCCTTAAAAAACAAAAAACTATTTCCAACAAAAGTTGTGTATATGTACAAAGTTTCTATGGTAATTTCTTTAAAGCAATTAACTGAAAAATTAATTTTGAGGAAAAAAAAAAAAAGTTTGCATCTCCAATACCATTCACCCAAACTTAATGAAATTTATAGAATCCTACATTTACACCCACAAACATAATACAAAAGTTTTCAAGCCAATTGTTGTTGCATCCAATGGCCCAAAGATGCAAACCAAGGAGGCAAGGAGACAGGAGCAATGGTGGTGGTAGCATGTGGCATGGCAAAACACACTTGGAATAAAGGATATTTAATATCTCCCAGGAGAAGCAGATTTGCTGTCTCTTTCAGAAGGATGAGGAGCACAATGATGGGATGACAAGAGCCCCAGGCCCAACCAGGCAGGAGACAGCACCATAGGTGAAGGAAAACAGGGAGGGTACCCTCATCAGGATGTACAATGGGTGCCCTGGAGAACACCGGAACTTTTGTTCCTTGTTACAGGGAAGCATCGAGCCAGAAGATGTAGAGAAGTCATCCAGTCAGGATGATGGGAGACCGCCAGAGTGACTGGGTCAAAGCGGGCAGATATGAAGGAGAGAAGAAGACACAGTCCAGGGGTCTCTCACAAAGCTGCTGGTGTCGAGGAAGGAACTAAGTGAGGCGCAATGGTAGCACCCAAGCTAAGAGTACTCCTGCCTGAAAAAAAACATGATATTAGTTAATTACTGTAAATAGTAAGCGGTGACTGGCAAGGGAGTGTTTCAGTGAGCTGGTAGATGTTCTTGTGATGAGGAGGGAGCTGATGAACAGACAGCTTTTGTGGAAGGGAGGAGGATGTCTGGATAAAGAACAAAACATTCCATGGTAATAACCAGTTGATTTACTTGGAGCAGCAAGGCCGTGTCAGTTTTCTTAGTATTTAGCAAACTTTCACCTTTGTCTATTGCTACGAAGAGTTTTTTGGACATAGAAATAGTTAGGTTCTAATGAAAAATGCATAAAAAATTACCCACATAAACCTAAACCTTTATGAATTAGGATTTACTGCATTTCAATCTCCTGATGAAAAAATCCACCCCTAAAATTAATGCTTTGGATTTAAGCAAAAAAAAAACAATACATAATATTGTTATGGCTGCAGGGAAGTGATGACATAGGTTGGGATGTAAAAGGTGTTAAAACATGATAACATGTAGCCATGGTATGAAACTGACTGACAAGTCAAGTCACAGTCAGCGATTATTCAGGCTTTTGTTTGTTCTTCCAAATCTGATTAGAGAATGAGGAAAGAACATGTCCTCACCTCTTGCCCAGATTTGGCCCTAAGAGGCTAATACCTTAAGACAATGGAGAGATGGGAGGAAAACACAACATGAAGAAAGTAAGACAGGGAGGGAGGGAGAACGAGGAAAGCACAGTCCCCCACCCCTCCCTCCCCTCATGTTTAATTTCTATTACCTTTATGATGTTTTATCTCTGGGTATAATTGGCATAAGTAACTCAGTAATATATGACACTCACCTGCATAGTCGATGAAGCATCAACCAGGAATCTCTATAGAGAAATTTGGGGAAGATGGCAGGCACCACTTCATTTGCAGGACACATAAACCTCGTGGCTACAACTTCGTCATAGGGTCGTGCTAAAAAAAATAAAAAATTCTGATTAAATTTTCCATTATTATTGGAATAATCAAATTCCTAACATTTTATAACCAATATCTTTCTAGTGTCGAGTATTCCTTATTTATATCTTATTTTTGGCTCAATATAAAGATAAAATAAAGCCTTTTCACTAATACAGTAATTTCTTATTCTTTTACATAAGATAATTCATAATACAGTAAAACCTGATTCATTGTGGGGCTACGTTCCAAAGGCACCAACGAAGTACCGTACAGTAACCAGCCGCATTTCACGAATTAATTAGTCTAGCGAAACTACCACCAAATGCGAATTTTACCATGCACAAGTTCTTTATACCATATAAATACCTAAAAAATGCCTCAATCAGTCTTTGGTTTTTGCCAAGGTCCCTCTTTTGACCCCTAAAATACCATCTTTCGAGATGAAATATAATCTTTTGCTTTCACATATTAGAACACATCTACAAAACAGACCAATAAACAATAAATAAAGCTAATAAAACATGATATAAAGGTTTTAACTCCTGATTTTCCACCCGTTTCACTCACCCACTTTCGTCCTTGCCGCCACCACCATTGTCCTTACCACCACCAGTACCACCTGTTGCTCTGGTAGAGGTCATGTTGGCGGTAAATCGCCAGAATTCGTTCCCACACTAGCAGAACAGAGGGTAGTACAAAACAAAATGGCTGAAGGGCACTCTCACTATGCATTCTGATAAGTTTAGAGAGAGGTTTGACGTCACCGGGAAGTTGCAAGATTCGCTGTGTGGCCGCCAAGTTTGAATTTAAATCATCAAGCGTCCACTCAGTGGTCCATGGCCACCATACCACCAAAACTGAATTTCACCAAGTGCGAGGGCTTACTGTACATAAACCCACTTTATACAGATAATACCGCTAAAACACCAATCTATCGCATATATTAACCTGCAAACTAAGCAATAATGTTCCAGCTGTCATACCTGAGGTGCTCAATCATCATTGTAAAGAGAAAACTGCCTTTGGAACATAGCCCCAAAAGGAAACAGGAGTTTACTGTATTTTTTTCTTTTCTTATAAACTGAAAGATTGCATGGAAAAGTAAAGGAAAATGTGACGTGATATTAGTTCATTACTGTAAATAGTAAGCGGTGACTGGCAAGGGAGTGTTTCAGTGAGGTGGTAGATGTTGTTGTGATGATGAGGGAGCTGATGGACAGACAGCTTTTGTGGAAGGGAGGAGGATGTCTAGATAAAGAACTAAGCACTCTATGCCATGGCAATAAACAGTAATTTCCTTATACGAGTAACATCAACTTCCAGAAACTTTTTGAACCAAAACAAAAGATTAGTTCATAATTAAGAATCACACTGCACTGCTGTTCTCATTGTGACAGCAGTATGCGCTTTGATTTTGACACTAGCATGCCAATCCACCTAAACCTAACTTAACCTAACCTAACTAAACAACTTATCCTAATCTAACCAGACAAGAGGCAATAAGTAAGAATGCTACAGGCACAAAGAACGCTGAATTCATCGCAGGAACAGCAAGGCTGTCACAGTTTTCTTGGTATTTAACAACCTTTCATCTTCTTTGTCAATTGCTACAAAGAGTTTTTGGACAAAGAAATAATTATGTTCTAATGAAAATATGCATAAAAAAATGAACCCCCATAAAACTAAACCTTTAAGAACTGAGATTTACTCCATTTCAATCTCTTGATGAAGAAATCTGCCCCCAAATTAACGTGTTGGATTTAAGTGAAAAACAATATATAATATTGTTATGGCTGCAGGGAAGTGACGACATAGGTTGGCGTGTAAAAGGTATTAACACATGATAACATGTAGCCATGGTATGAAACTGACTGGACAAGTCAAGTCACAGTCAGCGATTATTCAGGCTTTTGTTTGTTCTTCCAAATCTGATTAGAGAATGAGGAAAGAACATATCCTCACCTCTTGCCCAGATTTGGCCCCAAGAGGCAAATACCTAAGACAATGGAGAGATTGGAGGAAAACACAACATGAAGGAAGAAAGACTGGGAGGGAGGGAGAACGAGCAAAGTACAGTCCCCCATCCCTCCCTCCCCTCATGTTTAATTTCTATTACCTTTATGATGTTTCATCTCTGGGTATAATTGGCGTAAGTAGCTCAGTAATATATGACACTCACATGCATAGTTGATGAAGCATCAACCAGGAGTCTCTATGGAGAAATTTGGGGCAGATGGCAGGCACCACTTCATTTGTAGAACACATAAACCTCGTTGCTACAACTTCTTCATCCGGTCGTGCTACAAATAAATACAAATTATTAGTATTTCCCACTTATTATTGGAATAATCAAATTTCAAACATTTTATAATCAATATTTTCTTTAGTGTTGACTATTCCTTTCTTATATATAATTCATAGTACAGTAAATCCCGATTCATTGCAGGGCTACGTTAAAAAGGCACCACTGAAGTGCTGTACAAAAATCTGCATTGTACTGACAATACTGCTAAAATGCCAATCTATCGCTTATATTAACCCGCAAACTAAGCAATGGTGTCCCAGCTGTCATACCTGAGATGCTCAATCATCATTGTAAAGAGAAAACTGCCTTTGGAACATATCCCCGAAAGGAAACAGTGGTTTACTGTATTTTTTTTTTTCATTTTGCTTATAAACTGAAAGTTTGCATGAAAAGTAGAGGGAAACATGATATTAGTTCATTACTGTAGATAGTAAGTGGTGACTGGCAAGGGAAAGTTTCAGTGAGCTGATAGATGTTGTGATGATGAGGGAGCTGATGAACAGACAGTTTTTGTGGAAGGAAGGAGGATGTCTAGATAAAGAACTAATCACTCTATGACAATAACCAATAGATTTTTTTTTTTTTTTTTTTTTTAGCCCCTTCAATTTTTTTGTTAAAAAAGTTTCTTTTTTAGACTAATTTTTAAATTTTGGTTCTGTATAGTATTTTTCATGCTGATTATGAAAACAGCTTGTAATTACTGTTTTCCTCCATTTTTGTGGTTAATTTTTTATTTTGAAGATACCTTTCTAGACATATACGAGTTAACTCGTCTTCCTATAAACTCCAAGCTCTCCCCTCACCTCCCCCCTCCTCCTCCTCCTCACTTGTCGAGAAATATTCATTGTCTGATGAACTGGCAGGGTCATCAGAAGTATTCAAGCTTCTGAGGGAAGGTTCACATTCGCTATCTTCCTCAGAACTAGACATTTGGGGTGTAAATTATTTGAAAATGCAAAAAATAATTGGTAATGTGAATGAAAACAACACCCATGCGACGACAGTGGTTGCCGGAGCAAGTCTAGTAAGAGCGTCCTTGAAATCCCACCGCTCCTCCCTCTCGCCTCTGCCAGGCGATTTGACGAGAATATTTGATTCACACGTAGAATGGCTTAGAAAGGCTCAGAATCGACAAGTATATACATCTGTGGCTGGTTTTTGAAGGTCAAGTTTCAGACGAGTACAGGTAACCCCCGCTTAACGAAGAGGTTACGTTCCTAAAAAACACTTCGTTAAACGAAACTTCGTTAACCGAACCGATTACAACAAGTTTAACCCCTGACTTGAACTTCCATTGAGAGTAAGCAAAGCAAGAGTGAATCATAATACAGTGAAAGGTTTAACGAAAGTAAAAATTATGAAGTTTAACATTTAGACAGTTAAATTTAATTTAAGTCATTATAATGTACACTAATGTATGTATGTACGTAATTTTATAATGTTGATGATCTTAAATTTATGAAGGGAGGGAGAGTGAAATGGGAAAGACACTAACCGGCAATCTGTGGAATGTAAACAAAGGGCGCATCATGGTACTGCATACAAAACTTATGTACCACATTTCCACAAGGCTTTACATTTTATCCATTGTAGAGTCACGAGTTCAGGTGGTTCTTTTAGCTTGCAAGGAAGATACAGTCTCACCAGCCTTCTTAATAGAGTCTGCTGACTTGAAAATAGTAGAGACAGTACATGGAGTCAAGATGGGGGCCAGCAATGCTATAGTTTTCTCGCCTCTCTCGTGTCTGAATAATATCCAGCTTCACTTCGAGAGTAAGAGACTTCTTGGTCTTCTTAGGAACGCTAGACCACATTGCAGGTCGATTTGGTGGTAAGTTGAGCGAGTGAAGACGAGCTGCTGCTGACGCTGTTATGGGAGTGAGTGGTGCGTGTGCTGTCCACAAGAGGCTTGATCTTGACCTTGATCTTGATTCTACAGGTGTCCCAGGATTTCTCCTGAGGCAGGCCTTAATATTTGCAGTTCCTGGTGTATTCAAAAGCTTGTCGGCTTGCGTGATACAGCGGGGCTTTCAAACTTTGAAAAATTTTCCTGGATAAAACTTCGTTAAAATGAGTTTGGTGTTCGTTAAACGAGCCGATGGTAGTAAAATGAAACCTTCGTTGTAGCGAAACTTCATTGTGTGAACCTTCGTTAAACGGGGGTTGCCTGTATACTCGTCGACGACTGAAAACGGAACATTTAGTGAAAACGAATATATACGTCTGTAGCTGGTTTTTGAAGGTAAAATTTTAGACAAGTATACTCATCGATGACTAAAAACGGAACACTTAGTGAAAATAAGTATACTCGTTTCTGCCAAGAAAGGGGTTAAGGCCCATAGCACCTGTAGGCACACTTGAAGAATGCATGGGAAGCGCTGTTCAGCTTCCGCCCATTAGTGGCGCAGGCAATTTCATTTAGGGCCCATATCACCCGTGAAGCTCATCTTGGGTGTAACCACCTAGAACCTGGGTATCATGGTTACATGTAGATAACTTTAAACCACTCAACAAAATAGCAAAGTGTTTAAGGTTGTACGTGGTGGGATTCGAACCTACGCGTGGACATTTGCCCGATCCCACGCTCACCACCCTATCCACTATGCCACCGCCTCCCTATAAAATCAACTTGCAGAAACTTTTTGAACCAAAACAAAAGATCAGTTTATACTAAGAAGCACACTGCACTGCTGTTCTCATTGTGACAGCAGTATGCTCTTTGATTTTGACACCAGCATGCCAATCCACTTAAACCTAACATAACTTAACCTAACTAAACAACTTATCCTAATCTAACCAGACAAGAAGGAATAAGTAAGAATGATAGAAGCACAAAGAACGTTGAATTCATCGCAAGAACAGCAAGGCTGTCACAGTTTTCTTGGTATTTAACCCCTTCAATACGGTGACGCCTATGTAGGCGTCATGAAGCCCCAGTAGCATATACGGTGACGCCTACGTAGGCGTCATATTTCTTTTCTGAGCTTTCTTCAGTTCAGTTGTCCCGTATAGTGTGTTGGATACCACCACACACGCCGTATGCTGTCCTTGAAATCCTAGTGCTCCTCCCACCATCCTTGTCTCCACCAATCACTAAAGATAAGCTACATGCGTCCTGCCTTGTGTCTAAAATTACCCAATGGCATAGACTGTTCCCATCTCTCTCTCTCTCCATTCCCTCCCTCCCCATCTCCCTTCCCCTCTCCCTCTCGAAAGATAAATTACATGCGTCCCGCCTTGTAACATTCGTTGAAAACACACACACACACACACACAAAAACAACAAATTTTCTAATCTCTCTCTCTCTCTCTCTCCTCCCTTCATTTCCCTCTCCCTTCCCTCCCTCCCCCTCTTCCTCTCGAAAGATAAGCTACATGCATCCCGCTTGTGTCTAAAATATTAGCAAATCTCTCTCTCTCTCTCTCTCTCCGAAGAGAGAAGCGTCCACTTTCCTCTTCGAAGGCGATATAGTAACTAAAAAATAGCAGCATAATACACAAAGACAAGTATGACAAGCTTGCATGAGTTTTCCACGCTCAGGTGCGCGGCACTATCACCCGCATATCATACAGGCGGGCTTTTTTAACATCCGGCGCAAAGGGGTTAACAACCTTTCATCTTTGTCTATTGCTACAGAGATTTTGGACATAGAAATAGTTATGTTCTAATGAAAAAAATGCATAAATGAACCCCACAAAACAAAACCTTTAAGAACTGGGATTTACTACATTTCAATCTCCTGATGAAGAAATCCACCCTTAAAATTAATGTTTTGGATTTAAGAGAAAAACAATACATAATATTGTTATGGCTGCAGGGAAGTGATGACATAGGTTGGGGTGTAAAAGGTGTTAATACAGGATAACATGTAGCCAAGGTATGAAACTGAGTGGACAAGTCAAGTCAGTCAGCGATTATTCAGGCTTTAGTTTGTTCTTCCAAATCTGATTAGAGAATAAGGAAAGAACATGTCCTCACCTCTTGCCCAGTTTTGGCCCTAAGAGGCTAATACCTTAAGACAATGGAGAGATGGGAGGAAAACACAACATGAAGGAAGTAAGACAGGGAGGGAGGGAGAACGAGGAAAGCAGTCCCCCACCCCTCCCTCCCCTCATGTTTAATTTATATTACCTTTATGATGTTTTATCTCTGGGTATAATTGGCATAAGTACCTCAGTAATATATGACACTCACATGCATAGTTGATGAAGCATCAACCAGGAGTCTCTTTAGAGAAATTTGGGGCAGATGACAGGCATCACTCCATTTATAGGACACATAAACCTTGCTGCTACAACTTTGTCATAGGGTCGTGCTGGAAAAAAAGTTCTCATTAGTATTTCCATAATTATTGGAATAATCAAATTTCTAACATTTTATAACCAATATCTTTCTAGTATCGAGTATTCCTTATTTATATTTTATTTTTGGCTCAATATAAAAATGAAATAAAGCCTTTTCACTAATATAGTAATTTCTCATTCTTTTACACAAGATAATTCATAATACGGTAAACTCCCGATTCATTGCGGGGCTATGTTCCAAAGTATCGCCGAAGTATAGGTAGTCCTTGATTTATATGGTAGATGCATTCCAGAAGGTACTGTATACAGTAAAAATCGCATTAAGTAAGGAATGAATATTAAACTCCCTAGACTTTTTAGTATAAAAGAGCAGATCTGAGCTTTGTACAGTATTTCCAGCCCCCTTCCATCAAGCAGCCATGCAATCCTCATGAGCGTGACTCCCATCCACTTCATCCCTTGGTTGAACAACCTCGCCCTGGAGGGCGAGGCTTCAGGGACGTTCTCACACCACTACCACCCCCAGCACCAGACTTTGAAGGATGTGTTCAAAATAAAATAATCTTTCACTGTACGTATACATTTTACATTAAACACATTTCTATTATGCTTATTAATGCTTTTATTAATAAACTTACAAAGACATAAAAATTACAGTAAAAGTCCTGAAATCCGGAAGTCATGGGGGTTAAGGCATGACGGATTCTAGGATTTTCCAGATTGTAAGATAGTAAGGCTGAAAGTAAGATTAAAATCTTGAGGGTACTATGTAAACCCCACTAAACTAACCCCAACTTGCTATATCTCTTTGTAGTACTGTCATAACATCTTACAGGGATTGCTACTACCACCAGTCCACTGTGTACTTCCTCATCACACCACACATGATTTACCTAGGCTTTTTTTTTTTTCTTGAAGATTTGCCAGACTATGGGGGGAGTGGCATGGGCCTTTCCAGCCATTATGGTGGCCCATATGTGATGATTGCTCTTTTCCTACTTGTCAACTTGTATTTGTGTAGGTGATTTCACTATTTTAAATAGGCTATTCCACCATCCACATATACTGAGAAGTTTGAATGATTGTACTGTACTGTACCCCACATAATATGTATACAGTCCACAATACTTATGTCACACTTTATAAAATAACTTTAAGTATAATACAAAACACATTTCATAACATAAAACATTTACTGATGTCTGATAAAGGGAAACAAAAAGAAAGGAAGGCTTCCAACATCATACGCCAGCCAATCACGTCACCGGTGTCGAGCGTACACCAGCTGGACTACCCAAGCAAATAACAGGACTCCGCAACACACACACACACACACACGCACATCACCTACAGAAACATAAAACACCACTTATAATACCTCCAAATATTACTCTCTCGAGTTTGTGTTAAACTCAATGTCGGTGATGACATGTTCGATTTCGGCTATTACTATTATATATTTATTACTATTATTTCTTACTTTTTACATATTTAACTCAGCCTTTCAAATTTTCTGGATTTAAGGACTTTTACTGTACTATGAAAAAGGGAAATGTTTAAACACAAAATCACTTCATTAGTACCTTCTTCCTCTATTTTGCTACTTCCTCCTCTGATGTGTCACCATTGTCGTCGTCTGTCTTCGATTCTGTTACTTGACTTGGTGTGTGCAGTCTGAAGAAGCTTGTTATCGATTGCTGTTTTTTCTTTTGTTGTTTTTCTTTAAGAAGAACCTCATAGCACGTCATTTTTTCCATGACCCCTCTGATGACGGCGGTGTTCTTTCAATATTTGGGTAATTTTCTTTGAGAATTTTCATTGACTATGCCAACAAGTCCATACGCTCAGACAAGCTGGCAGCTGTGAGGACTCACTCCAGTGTATGTCTTCCTTGCTCTCTTAGGCATATCACCGCCTGTTTAAGATGCAAAAGTCACGGAGCCATGGTAAACACTGGGCACGAGAGAGGGAGATGTTGCCACAACCATGTGTAGGTAAACAATGAGGCTGCTTGGCATGCAATTCTGAACTAAATCGCTGCGCGAATTTTAACTTTCTTAAAACCACATAATTGTCAGGAACTCGTACAATATGACGAATAACCCCTAATTTTGGACACTATAACTCTGAATTCGTATAAAGTAAATTCTTATAAATCGAGGACTACCTGTACTGTACTGTAACCACTTGGCGAATTAATTAGTCTGGCGAAATTACCACCAAATGCGAATTTTGCCATGTACAAGTTCTTTATACCATATAAATTGCCTAAAAAATGCCTCAATCAGTCTTTGGTTATTGCCAAACTCCCTCTTTTGACCCCTAAAAAACCATCTTTCGAGATGAAATATAATCTTTTGCTTACACATATTAGAACACATCTACAAAACAGACCAATAAACAATAAATAAAGCTAATAAAACATGATATAAAGGTTGTAACTCCTGTTTTTCCACCCGTTTCACTCACCCACTTTCATCCTTGCTGCCACCACCATTGTCCTTACCCACGCCAGTTGGTAGAGGCCATGTTGGCGGTAAATCGCCAGAATTCGTTCCCACGCAAGCAAAACAGAGGGTAGTACAAACAAAATGGCTGAAGGGGACTCGCTGTGCATTCTGATAGGTTTAGAGGGAGGTCTGACATCACTGGAGAGTTGCAAGATTTGCTGTATGGCCGCCAGGGGACTGCCAAGTTTGAATTCAAATCGCCAAGTGTCCACTCAGTGGTCCGTGGCCACCCTACCGCCAAAACTAAGTTTCACCAAGCTAAGATTCGCCAAGTATGTACAGTAAGCCAAGGCTTACTGTACATAAATCTGCTATGTAGCGACAATACCGCCTAAACGCCAATCTATCGCATATATTAACCTGCAAACTAAGCAATGGTGTTCCAGCTGTCATACCTGAGGTGCTCAATCATCATTGTAAAGAGAAAACTGCTGTTGGAACATAGCCTCAAAGGGAAACAGGAGTTTACTGTATTTTTTAATTTTATAAACTGAAAGTTTGTATAAAAAGTAGAGGAAAATGTGATATTAGTTCATTACTGTAGATAGTAAGTGGTGACTGGTAAGGGAAAGTTTCAGTGAGGTGGTAGATGTTGTTGTGATGATGAGGGAGCTGATGAACAGACAGCTTTTGTGGAAGGAAGATGTCTAGATAAAGAACTAAGCACTCTATGCCATAGCAATAACCAGTAATTTACTTATAACATCAACTTCCAGAAACTTTTTGAAGCAAAACAAAAGATTAGTTCACATTAAGAAGCACACTGCACTGCTGTTTTCATTGTGACAGCAGTATGCGCTTTGATTTTGACACTAGCATGCCAATCCACCTAAACCTAACTTAACCCAACCTAACTAAACAACTTATCCTAATCTAACCAGACAAGAGGCAATAAGTAAGAATGCTACAGGCACAAAGAACGCTGAATTCATCGCACGAACAGCAAGGCTGTCACAGTTTTCTTGGTATTTAACAACCTTTCACCTTCTTTGTCAATTGCTACAAAGACTTTTTGGACATAGAAATAATTATGTTCTAATGAAAATATGCATAAAAAATGAAGCCCCATAAAACTAAACCTTTAAGAACTGAGATTTACTCCATTTCAATCTCCTGATGAAAAATCACCCCAAAATTAACGTTTTTGGATTTAAGTTAAAAACAATATATAATATTGTTATGGCTGCAGGGAAGTGACAACATAGGTTGGCATGTAAAAGGTATTAATACATGATAACATGTAGCCATGGTATGAAACTGACTGGACAAGTGAAGTCACAGTCAGCGATTATTCAGGCTTTTGTTTGTTCTTCCAAATCTGATTAGAGAATGAGGAAAGAAGATCTCCTCACCTCTTGCCCAGATTTGGCCCCAAGAGGCAAATACCTTAAGACAATGGAGAGATGGGAGGAAAACACAACATGAAGAAAGAAAGACTGGGAGGGAGGGAGAACGAGCAAAGTACAGTCCCCCATCCCTCCCTCCCCTCATGTTTAATTTCTATTACCTTTATGATGTTTCATCTCTGGGTATAATTGGCGTAAGTAGCTCAGTAATATATGACACTCACATGCATAGTTGATGAAGCATCAACCAGGAGTCTCTATGGAGAAATTTGGGGCAGATGGCAGGCACCACTTCATTTGTAGGACACATAAACCTCGTTGCTACAACTTCTTCATCGAGTCATGCTACAAATAAACACAAAATTCTTATTAGTATTTCCCTTATTATTGGAATAATCAAATTTCAAACATTTTATAATCAATATTTTCTTTAGTGTTGACTATTCCTTTTTTATATCTCCTCTTTGGCTCAATATAAAAATAAATAAAGACATTTTCACTAATACAATAATTTCTCGTTCTTTTATATAAGATAATTCATAATACAGTAAATCCCCGATTCATTGCAGGGCTACGTCAAAAAGGCACCACCAAAGTGCTGTACAAAAATCTGCATTGTACTGACAATACTGCTAAAATGCCAATCTATCGCTTATATTAACCCGCAAACTAAGCAATGGTGTTCCAGCTGTCATACCTGAGGTGCTCAATCATCAATGTAAAGAGAAAACTGCCTTTGGAACATAGCCCGAAAAGGAAACAGGGGTTTACTCTGGTGAGGGGACCAAAAATGCCCCCAGGTCAGACACCTCTCCTGTTGAAGACCACAAATGCCTTGACACCTCCCTCAACTTTTTCTACATTAACTTCTGCAACATTCGCAGTCTTGGATCTAATTTTCAATCTGTGGAACACCACCTCTCCTCTACTAAACCTCATCTTCTTTTCCTCACCGAAACACAGCTATCTGAGGCAACTGACAGTAGCCCCTTCTCTGTTCCCTCCTACTTTCTCTATTCTCATTTTCATTCCAAAGCTGGATGTTGCATCTATGTACGCAACGACTTAACTTGCTCTAGTGCCCACGCTCTTGAGTCTTCCGAATTTTTCACCATCTGGCTACGACTTAACAGTCACTCTCAAACTAAATTCATCTGTGCTCTTTATCTCTCCCCTAACTCTTCTGACTATAGTAATTGCTTCGACTACTTAACTTCTAAACTGGAGCACATTCTGTCCCTCTACCCTTTTGCTGAGATTTCCATTCTTGGAGATTTCAATGTTCACCACCAGCTTTGGCTTTCCTCTCCCTTCACTGACCACCCTGGTGAACTAGCCTTCAACTTTGCTATCCTCCATGACCTAGAGCAACTGGTGCAACACCCTCTTCGTATTCCTGACCGTCTTGGAGACACACCCAACATTCTTGATCTCTTCCTCACCTTTAACCCTTCTGCTTATGCTGTCACCCTTTCATCTCTGTTGGGCTCCTCCGATCACAATCTCATTTCTGTATCTTGTCCTATTTTTCCAATCCCTCCACAGAATCCCCCAAAGCAAAGGTGCCTCTGGCGTTTTGCCTCTGCCAGTTGGGGGGACCTGAGGAGGTATTATGCTGATTTTCCCTGGAATGATTATTGCTTCCGTGCCAGAGACCCATCTCTTTGTGCTTAACGCATAACAGAGGTGTTAGTATCTGGCATGGAGGCGTACATTCCTCATTCTTTTTCTCAACCTAAACCTTCTAAACCTTAGTTTAACTCAGCCAGTTCTCGTGCTATACATGATAGAGAGGTTGCCCACAAAAGGTACTTGAGCCTTCCATCTCCTGAATCTCATGCACTTTATATCTCTGCCCAGAATCATGCCAAGTCTATTCTTCAACTTGCCAAACACTCTTTCATAAATAGGAAATGTCAAAATCTTTCAAACTCAAACTCTCCTCGTGACTTCTGGCATCTAGCCAAAAACATCTCAAATAACTTCACTTCTTCATCTTTCCTCCTTTATTTCATCCTGATGGCACCACTGCCATCTCTTCTGTCTCTAAAGCTGAACTCTTTTCTCAAACCTTTGCTCACAACTCCACCTTGGACGATTCTGGGGTTGTCCCTTCCTCACCTCCTCCCTCTGACTATTTCATGTCTACAATCAAAATTCTTCGTAATGATGTTTTCCATGCCCTTGCTGGCCTAAACCCTCGGAAGGCTTATGGACCTAATGGGGTCCCTCCTATTGTTCTCAAAAACTGTGCTTCTGTGCTTGCACCTTGCCTGGCCAAACTCTTCCAACTTTATCTATCGACTTCTATCTTTCCTTCCTGCTGGAAGTTCGCCTACATTCAGCCTGTTCCTAAAAAGGTGACCGTTCTAACCCCTCAAACTACCGTCCTATAGCATTAATCTCCTGCTTGTCTAAAGATTTTGAATCTATCCTGAATAGGAAGATTCTCAAACATCTGTCACTTCACAATCTTCTGTCTGATCGCCAGTATGGCTTCCATCAAGGTCGCTCTACTGGTGATCTTCTGGCTTTCCTTACTGAGTCTTGGTCATCCTCTTTTAGAGATTTCGGTGAAACTTTTGCTGTTGCGTTAGACATATCAAAAGCTTTTGATAGAGTCTGGCATAAAGCTTTGATTTCAAAACTGCCCTCTTACGGTTTCTATCCTTCTCTCTGCAACTTTATCTCATGTTTCCTTTCCGACCGCTCTATTGCTGTTGTGGTAGATGGCTACTGTTCTTCTCCTAAACCTATTAATAGTGGTGTTCCTCAGAGTTCTGTCCTGTCACCCACTCTCTTTCTATTATTCATTAATGACCTTAACCAAACTTCTTGCCCTATCCACTCCTACGCTGATGATACCACCCTACATCTTTCCACGTTCTTTCAGAGACGTCCAACCCTTCAGGAAATTAACAGATCATGCGGGGACGCCACGGAACGCCTGACTTCCGATCTTTCTAAAATTTCCGATTGGGGCAGAGAAAATCTAGTAGTTTTCAATGCCTCAAAAACTCAATTCCTCCATCTATCAACTCGACACAACCTTCCAGACAACTATCCCCTCTTCTTCAATGACACTCAACTGTCTCCTCTTCCACAATGAATATCCTCGGTCTGTCCTTTGCTCATAATCTTAACTGGAAACTTCATATCTCATCTCTTGCTAAAACAGCTTCTATGAAATTAGGTGTTCTGAGGCGTCTCCGCCAGTTTTTCTCGCCCCTCCAACTGCTTACTCTGTATAAGGGCCTTATCCGTCCCTGTATGGAGTACTCTTCGCATGTTTAGGGGGGTTCCAGTCACACAGCTTTGCTTGATAGGATGGAATCGAAAGCTCTTCGTCTCATCAACTCCCCTCCTTTGACTAACTGTCTTCAGTCTCTTTCTCACCGCCGGAATGTTGCATCCCTTTCTATATTTTATCGCTATTTTCACAGTAACTGTTCTACTGATCTTGCTAACTGCATGCCTCCCATCCTCCTGCGGCCACGCTGCACAAGGCTTTCTTCTTCCTCTCATCCCTATTCTGTCCAACTCTCTAATGCAAGAGTTAACCAGTATGCTCAATCATTCATCCCTTTCACTGGTAAACTCTGGAACTCCCTCCCTGCATCTGTATTTCCGAATTCCTACAACTTGTCTTCTTTTAAGAGGGAGGTATCAAGCATTTGCTCCCCTAATTCTGGCTGACGGTTTTGGCACTTTTGTACTTTTGAGCCAGCTCAAGTGGGCTTTTTACTAACTTTTGCCCTTGGCTGGCCCTCTTCGTAAAAATAAATAAAAAATTTCTTCCAGAAACTTTTGAAGAAAGTTTGCATGAAAAAAGAAAAAGATATTAGTTCATATTAAGAAGCAGACTGCACTGCTGTTCTCATTGTGACAGCAGTATGCATTTTGATTTTGACACTAGCATGCCAACCCACCTAAACCTAAACAACTTATTAGTTAATTAACCAGACTAGAGGCAGCAGTATGTAAGAATGGTTAGTTAACCAGACTAGAGGCAATAAGTAAGAATGCTAGATACAAAGAATGTCAAATTCATCACAAGAAAAGCAAGGCTCTGACAGTTTTTCTTGGTATTTATCAACCTTTCACCTTCTTTGTCTATTGCTAGAAAGTGATTTCGGACGTAGAAATACTTAGGTTCTAATGAAAAATACATAAAAAATGAATCCCATAAACCTAAACTTTTTAAGAATTGGGATTTACTGCATTTCCATCTCTTGATGAAGAGATCTGCCCCTAAAATTAATGCTTTGGATTTAACCCATACGTGCCGGATGTTCAAAAAGCCCACCTGGCTGATATATGGGGTGCTCGGCTGTGCGCAGGAGCTTTGAATGAGTTTTGGGAGAAGTTTTAGTGTTTTCTTTAATACGTCAGGAGCTAATTATCTGATTGAAAATCTGTTAGTGCCGTGAGAATGCTCGTAAATTCTGGTGTTATCAATGCATTTATCATAGAATGTTGACTCTCAAAGTTTTTAGTTACTGACTGGTGAAGAGAAGGCAACTTGAAATTTTCTATATACACACTTTATTCGTTGTCCAGAATCTAATTATAACTTGTTTTGCTTGTTTTTTTTATTTGTTAGGTTACTACAACTAATAATGAGGCTACTGATATAATATCCATGAGGATAAATGCAGCCTTCAAGGGTAAAAAAAACTATTGATAAAAAAACGTAGCATGCGGAAAACCTGAGCCGGCATGTATCTCCTTCTCGCCTCTGTATCTTATGTTCATAATTTTCAGTCAACATATCACGGTTTCTCTCTCTCTTTCTGATTGTTTTACAGCAATGGATAAGGAGATTCATGAGCTGAAAGCCCTCATTACATGTATTCCATATTTGCAAAGCAGCATACACGAGCCAAAATATACCTGTTATGCATAACATAAATTGCGTCAACACACACAAAAAAAAGGGAAATAAAGAAAGGGGCAAAGGGAAAAGAAATAGAGAAAGCAGATGATTGTGTAGAGGAAGAAAAACGTCGAGAAATTATACTGTAGCTCATTTTTTGTGGTTGGTGGGAACAAGTCTGGTGGGAGGAGCAATAGGATATCAAGGACAGCATAGTTATGTTCTGATGAAGAAAATGAATAATAAAGGAACCCCATAAAACAAAACCTTTAACAACTAGGATTTACTCCATTTCAATCTCTTGATGAAGAAATCTGCCCCTAAAATTAATGTTTTGGATTTAAGCGAAAATATATAATATTGTTATGTTATTGATTTTAACAGTAGCATGGCAATCCAGCTAAATCTAACTTAACCTAACCTAACTAAACAACTTATCCTAATCTAACCAGACAAGAGGCAATAAGTAAGAATGCTACAGGCACAAAGAACGCTGAATTCATCGCAGGAATAGCAAGGCTGTCACAGTTTTCTTGTTATTTAACAACTTTTCACCTTTTGTCAATTGTTACAAAGACTTTTTGGACATGGAAATAGTTATGTTCTGATGAAGAAAATGAATAATAAATGAACCCCCATAAAACAAAACCTTTAACAACTAGGATTTACTCCATTTCAATCTCTTGATGAAGAAATCTGCCCTAAAATTAATGTTTTGGATTTAAGCGAAAATATATAATATTGTTATGGCTGCAGGGAAGTGACGACATAGGTTGGGGTGTAAAAGGTGTTAATACAGGATAACATGTAGCCATGGTATGAAACTGACTGGACAAGTCAAGTCACAGTCAGCGATTATTCAGGCTTTTGTTTGTTCTTCCAAATCTGATTAGAGAATGAGGAAAGAACAGGTCCTCACCTCTTGCCCAGATTTGGCCCTATGAGGCTAATACCTTATGACAATGGAGAGATGGGAGAAAACACAACATGAAGGAAGTAAGACATGGAGAGAGGAGAACAAGGAAAGCACAGTCCCATTCTATTACCTTTATGATGTTTTATCTCTGGGTATAATTGGCGTAAGTAGCTCAGTAACATAAGACACTCACATGCATAGTTGATAAGTATCAACTGGGAGTCTCTATGGAGAAATTTGGGGCAGATGGCAGGCACCACTTCATTTGTAGGACACACAAATCTTGTTGCTACAACTTCGTCATCAGGTAGTGCTACAAATAAATACAAAATTCTTATTAGTATTTCCTTATTATTGGAATAATCAAATTTCAAATTTTCTA
Source organism: Portunus trituberculatus (assembly GCF_017591435.1). Lineage (NCBI taxonomy): Eukaryota > Metazoa > Arthropoda > Malacostraca > Decapoda > Portunidae > Portunus > Portunus trituberculatus. Next base: position 25,859,898 of record NC_059296.1, read on the forward strand.
ATCAATATTTTCTTTAGTGTCAAATACCCCTTTTTTATATCTTATCTTTGGATCAATATGAAAACAAATAAAGCCATTTTCACAAATAACGTATTTTCTCATTCTATTACATAAGTTAATTCATAATACATACAGTACATCCCCGATTCATTGCGGGGCTACATTCCAAAGGCACCACCGAAGTGCTGTACAAAATCTGCATTGTACTGACAATACTGCTAAAATGCCAATTACATTAACCGCAAACTAAGCAATGGTGTTGCAGCTGTTATACCTGAGGTGCTCAATCATCATTGCCTTTGGAACATAGCCTCAAAATGAAATGGAATTTTACTGTATTTTTTTGTTTTCTTATAAACTGAAAGATTGCATGGAAAAGTAGAAGAAAATGTGATATTAGTTCATTACTGTAGATAGTAAGTGGTGACTGGCAAGGGAGTGTTTCAGTGAGGTGGTAGATATTGTTATGATGAGGGAGCTGATGAACAGACAGCTTTTGTGGAAGGAAGATGTCTAGATAAAGAACTAAGCACTCTATGCCATGGCAATAACCAGTAATTTACTTATAACATCAACTTCCAGAAACTTTTTGAACCAAAACAAAAGATTAGTTCATATTAAGAAGCACACTGCACTGCTGTTCTCATTGTGACAGCAGTATGCTCTTTGATTTTAACACTAGCATGGCAATCCAGCTAAATCTAACTTAACCTAACCTAACTAAACAACTTATCCTAATCTAACCAAACAAGAGGCAATAAGTAAGAATGCTACAGGCACAAAGAACGCTGAATTCATCGCAGGAATAGCAAGGCTGTCACAGTTTTCTTGTTATTTAACAACTTTTCACCTTTTGTCAATTGTTACAAAGACTTTTTGGACATGGAAATAGTTATGTTCTGATGAAGAAAATGAATAATAAATGAACCCCCATAAAACAAAACCTTTAACAACTAGGATTTACTCCATTTCAATCTCTTGATGAAGAAATCTGCCCCTAAAATTAATGTTTTGGATTTAAGCGAAAATATATAATATTGTTATGGCTGCAGGGGAAGTGACGACATAGGTTGGGGTGTAAAAGGTGTTAATACAGGATAACATGTAGCCATGGTATGAAACTGACTGGACAAGTCAAGTCACAGTCAGCGATTATTCAGGCTTTTGTTTGTTCTTCCAAATCTGATTAGAGAATGAGGAAAGAACATGTCCTCACCTCTTGCCCAGATTTGGCCCTATGAGGCTAATACCTTATGACAATGGAGAGATGGGAGGAAAACACAACATGAAGGAAGTAAGACATGGAGAGAGGGAGAACAAGGAAAGCACAGTCCCATTCTATTACCTTTATGATGTTTTATCTCTGGGTATAATTGGCGTAAGTAGCTCAGTAATATAAGACACTCACATGCATAGTTGATAAGTATCAACTGGGAGTCTCTATGGAGAAATTTGGGGCAGATGGCAGGCACCACTTCATTTGTAGGACACACAAATCTTGTTGCTACAACTTCGTCATCAGGTAGTGCTACAAATAAATACAAAATTCTTATTAGTATTTCCCTTATTATTGGAATAATCAAATTTCAAATTTTCTAATCAATATTTTCTTTAGTGTCAAATACCCCTTTTTTATATCTTATCTTTGGATCAATATGAAAACAAATAAAGCCATTTTCACAAATAACGTATTTTCTCATTCTATTACATAAGTTAATTCATAATACATACAGTACATCCCCGATTCATTGCGGGGCTACATTCCAAAGGCACCACCGAAGTGCTGTACAAAAATCTGCATTGTACTGACAATACTGCTAAAATGCCAATTACATTAACCCGCAAACTAAGCAATGGTGTTGCAGCTGTTATACCTGAGGTGCTCAATCATCATTGCCTTTGGAACATAGCCTCAAAATGAAATGGAATTTTACTGTATTTTTTTTGTTTTCTTATAAACTGAAAGATTGCATGGAAAAGTAGAAGAAAATGTGATATTAGTTCATTACTGTAGATAGTAAGTGGTGACTGGCAAGGGAGTGTTTCAGTGAGGTGGTAGATATTGTTATGATGAGGGAGCTGATGAACAGACAGCTTTTGTGGAAGGAAGATGTCTAGATAAAGAACTAAGCACTCTATGCCATGGCAATAACCAGTAATTTACTTATAACATCAACTTCCAGAAACTTTTTGAACCAAAACAAAAGATTAGTTCATATTAAGAAGCACACTGCACTGCTGTTCTCATTGTGACAGCAGTATGCTCTTTGATTTTAACACTAGCATGGCAATCCAGCTAAATCTAACTTAACCTAACCTAACTAAACAACTTATCCTAATCTAACCAAACAAGAGGCAATAAGTAAGAATGCTACAGGCACAAAGAACGCTGAATTCATCGCAGGAATAGCAAGGCTGTCACAGTTTTCTTGTTATTTAACAACTTTTCACCTTTTGTCAATTGTTACAAAGACTTTTTGGACATGGAAATAGTTATGTTCTGATGAAGAAAATGAATAATAAATGAACCCCCATAAAACAAAACCTTTAACAACTAGGATTTACTCCATTTCAATCTCTTGATGAAGAAATCTGCCCCTAAAATTAATGTTTTGGATTTAAGCGAAAATATATAATATTGTTATGGCTGCAGGGAAGTGACGACATAGGTTGGGGTGTAAAAGGTGTTAATACAGGATAACATGTAGCCATGGTATGAAACTGACTGGACAAGTCAAGTCACAGTCAGCGATTATTCAGGCTTTTGTTTGTTCTTCCAAATCTGATTAGAGAATGAGGAAAGAACATGTCCTCACCTCTTGCCCAGATTTGGCCCTATGAGGCTAATACCCAGAGTTGCCAGGTCGTGGACTGATATCCCGCGCCATTCCATCCCAAAACCCACGACCTCGGTCACAAAAAACAGCCCAAAAGCAGCCCAAAATTAGAATTATCAGTAGTATGATGCTCAAGACGACTGAGACGTATAGCTATATCATAACAGGAAAAAAAATATTTGACAAATTATGTACCTTTATTAACATTAATGCCTACCTAATTATACTTTACATGCTAGAGTATATTAACATACATGCTATATGTTTATTTTCAGTACATTTATACATCAGGCACCTCAACATACTCATGCTCATCAACATTGGTATAGATGTCCACACACACACACACTAAACAATCAGAGGTTAAGGGGATGGGCAAATGCGTATATACAAGTAATTCAAGTGGGTTACATGAACGATAATTAACTTACCTCAAAATGGAGTTTCAGCTCATCATACTGCTCCAGAATCCTTGTTATACATGGTGCAATAGCCAGCCATCGCGTCCCTGACAACTTCAGCAACTTCAGTGGTTGTTCTCCCACGTTGATTGTAGAATAGAGTTCTGCATACTTTTGTTGACGAAGCGTGCTGTGTGAAAAATATCTATATGTCTGTGACACCATGAATTCAAGGTGAGAGGGCAACTTTCGCATTGCATATGACGTACATAAATGCAATGAATGACATATGCATTTGATGTGTGTCACGTGTGGGTTTAATGCACGAAATCTTGACATAACAGAGTTGTGTGTCCCGCACATAGTGTTGCATCCATCAGTTGCCAAACCATTGCATTTTTTTGACGTTCAGTTTGGCATGATTTTCTATGAAGTCAAGTAAAGATGTTGTGACCACCTCAGCTGTGCCCCTTTCCAATTCCACCAAACCCAAGAACGAAGTGATAATTCTCTTCTTTGAGTAGCTGGGATAGCGAACAACAACACACAGTTTCTTTTTTGTGGTGATGTCTGTGCTTTCATCAATTATCAATGAGTAATCATTATCACCGATATCACTGCATAGTTCCTTCAGCATAGAGGGTCCCAGTACTTTGTTTATAAGTGCTGTGCACTTCGTTCTATGTAGTGAGATTTCCTTATTTGAAATTTTTCCCACAACTTCAGCCAGGTGATCAATAGTGTTAATGCTTGAATGGCAAGCAATGTGAGCTGCTAATATCAGTTCACAAATTTTCATGCTGTTATTGGCATTTGTTTTTCTAATGCCGGATTGAAATAATGTTCTCATGTTTGAAAATGGGGCTGCATTTTTTCTGTGCTTTTCAGTTGAGCTATGACTGACAAGGTCACTGTGATGGGCTCTAACTGTTGTTTTGCAGAACTTGCACGCTGCAACAGAGTCATCACCAGGCACACCAGAAATCCATTCTCTGAGACCATCTTCTTTTTCCCATTCTTTCTTGTATTTCTTGCTGTACTTAGCCCACTTGCCCATTTTCACTGCACGACAGAGAGTAAACTGTTTCTGATAGCCAAGGTGCTGGTTGTGACTGTGTGGTGGTTGAAGAGAGACTGCTGGCTTCATCAGTGTCCAGGTCACGGGGATAGGTCATGCGACGGTGTTAACGAGGTCGTGCCCTCATGATAAATACTGATAATCCCCCTGGGGAGAGGGGGAAAGAGGTCACACCCAGGCAGATGGCCAGGCGCGTCAGGTATCGTCACCTGACAACACACCTGGCGTGGCGCTGTGCCTGAGCTTGTGAAAAAACGATATAAAATAATTTTTCCAATATAAAAAGCCCAAAATACCGCGTACTACAATAAAAACAGCCCAAGAAACCGCCAACCCGCGAATACCATTTTCTTCCCGCCAATTCCAATGAAAAATAGCCCAATTGGGCGGGAAAACCGCGGACCTGGCAACCCTGCTAATACCTTATGACAATGGAGAGATGGGAGGAAAACACAACATGAAGGAAGTAAGACATGGAGAGAGGGAGAACAAGGAAAGCACAGTCCCATTCTATTACCTTTATGATGTTTTATCTCTGGGTATAATTGGCGTAAGTAGCTCAGTAACATAAGACACTCACATGCATAGTTGATAAGTATCAACTGGGAGTCTCTATGGAGAAATTTGGGGCAGATGGCAGGCACCACTTCATTTGTAGGACACACAAATCTTGTTGCTACAACTTCGTCATCAGGTAGTGCTACAAATAAATACAAAATTCTTATTAGTATTTCCCTTATTATTGGAATAATCAAATTTCAAATTTTCTAATCAATATTTTCTTTAGTGTCAAATACCCCTTTTTTATATCTTATCTTTGGATCAATATGAAAACAAATAAAGACATTTTCACAAATAACGTATTTTCTCATTCTATTACATAAGTTAATTCATAATACATACAGCACATCCCCGATTCATTGCGGGGCTACATTCCAAAGGCACCACCGAAGTGCTGTACAAAAATCTGCATTGTACTGACAATACTGCTAAAATGCCAATTACATTAACCGCAAACTAAGCAATGGTGTTGCAGCTGTTATACCTGAGGTGCTCAATCATCATTGCCTTTGGAACATAGCCTCAAAATGAAATGGAATTTTACTGTATTTTTGTTTTCTTATAAACTGAAAGATTGCATGGAAAAGTAGAAGAAAATGTGATATTAGTTCATTACTGTAGATAGTAAGTGGTGACTGGCAAGGAGTGTTTCAGTGAGGTGGTAGATATTGTTATGATGAGGAGCTGATGAACAGACAGCTTTTGTGGAAGGAAGATGTCTAGATAAAGAACTAAGCACTCTATGCCATGGCAATAACCAGTAATTTACTTATAACATCAACTTCCAGAAACTTTTTGAACCAAAACAAAAGATTAGTTCATATTAAGAAGCACACTGCACTGCTGTTCTCATTGTGACAGCAGTATGCTCTTTGATTTTAACACTAGCATGGCAATCCAGCTAAATCTAACTTAACCTAACCTAACTAAACAACTTATCCTAATCTAACCAAACAAGAGGCAATAAGTAAGAATGCTACAGGCACAAAGAACACTGAATTCATCGCAGGAATAGCAAGGCTGTCACAGTTTTCTTGTTATTTAACAACTTTTCACCTTTTGTCAATTGTTACAAAGACTTTTGGACATGGAAATAGTTATGTTCTGATGAAGAAAATGAATAATAAATGAACCCCCATAAAACAAAACCTTTAACAACTAGGATTTACTCCATTTCAATCTCTTGATGAAGAAATCTGCCCCTAAAATTAATGTTTTGGATTTAAGCGAAAATATATAATATTGTTATGGCTGCAGGGAAGTGACGACATAGGTTGGGGTGTAAAAGGTGTTAATACAGGATAACATGTAGCCATGGTATGAAACTGACTGGACAAGTCAAGTCACAGTCAGCGATTATTCAGGCTTTTGTTTGTTCTTCCAAATCTGATTAGAGAATGAGGAAAGAACATGTCCTCACCTCTTGCCCAGATTTGGCCCTATGAGGCTAATACCTTATGACAATGGAGAGATGGGAGGAAAACACAACATGAAGGAAGTAAGACATGGAGAGAGGGAGAACAAGGAAAGCACAGTCCCATTCTATTACCTTTATGATGTTTTATCTCTGGGTATAATTGGCGTAAGTAGCTCAGTAACATAAGACACTCACATGCATAGTTGATAAGTATCAACTGGGAGTCTCTATGGAGAAATTTGGGGCAGATGGCAGGCACCACTTCATTTGTAGGACACACAAATCTTGTTGCTACAACTTCGTCATCAGGTAGTGCTACAAATAAATACAAAATTCTTATTAGTATTTCCTTATTATTGGAATAATCAAATTTCAAATTTTCTAATCAATATTTTCTTTAGTGTCAAATACCCCTTTTTTATATCTTATCTTTGGATCAATATGAAAACAAATAAAGCCATTTTCACAAATAACGATTTTCTCATTCTATTACATAAGTTAATTCATAATACATACAGTACATCCCCGATTCATTGCGGGGCTACATTCCAAAGGCACCACCGAAGTGCTGTACAAAAATCTGCATTGTACTGACAATACTGCTAAAATGCCAATTACATTAACCCGCAAACTAAGCAATGGTGTTGCAGCTGTTATACCTGAGGTGCTCAATCATCATTGCCTTTGGAACATAGCCTCAAAATGAAATGGAATTTTACTGTATTTTTTTGTTTTCTTATAAACTGAAAGATTGCATGGAAAAGTAGAAGAAAATGTGATATTAGTTCATTACTGTAGATAGTAAGTGGTGACTGGCAAGGGAGTGTTTCAGTGAGGTGGTAGATATTGTTATGATGAGGGAGCTGATGAACAGACAGCTTTTGTGGAAGGAAGATGTCTAGATAAAGAACTAAGCACTCTATGCCATGGCAATAACCAGTAATTTACTCATAACATCAACTTCCAGAAACTTTTTGAACCAAAACAAAAGATTAGTTCATATTAAGAAGCACACTGCACTGCTGTTCTCATTGTGACAGCAGTATGCTCTTGATTTTAACACTAGCATGGCAATCCAGCTAAATCTAACTTAACCTAACCTAACTAAACAACTTATCCTAATCTAACCAAACAAGAGGCAATAAGTAAGAATGCTACAGGCACAAAGAACACTGAATTCATCGCAGGAATAGCAAGGCTGTCACAGTTTTCTTGTTATTTAACAACTTTTCACCTTTTGTCAATTGTTACAAAGACTTTTGGACATGGAAATAGTTATGTTCTGATGAAGAAAATGAATAATAAATGAACCCCCATAAAACAAAACCTTTAACAACTAGGATTTACTCCATTTCAATCTCTTGATGAAGAAATCTGCCCCTAAAATTAATGTTTTGGATTTAAGCGAAAATATATAATATTGTTATGGCTGCAGGGAAGTGACGACATAGGTTGGGGTGTAAAAGGTGTTAATACAGGATAACATGTAGCCATGGTATGAAACTGACTGGACAAGTCAAGTCACAGTCAGCGATTATTCAGGCTTTTGTTTGTTCTTCCAAATCTGATTAGAGAATGAGGAAAGAACATGTCCTCACCTCTTGCCCAGATTTGGCCCTATGAGGCTAATACCTTATGACAATGGAGAGATGGGAGGAAAACACAACATGAAGGAAGTAAGACATGGAGAGAGGAGAACAAGGAAAGCACAGTCCCATTCTATTACCTTTATGATGTTTTATCTCTGGGTATAATTGGCGTAAGTAGCTCAGTAACATAAGACACTCACATGCATAGTTGACAAGTATCAACTGGGAGTCTCTATGGAGAAATTTGGGGCAGATGGCAGGCACCACTTCATTTGTAGGACACACAAATCTTGTTGCTACAACTTCGTCATCAGGTAGTGCTACAAATAAATACAAAATTCTTATTAGTATTTCCCTTATTATTGGAATAATCAAATTTCAAATTTTCTAATCAATATTTTCTTTAGTGTCAAATACCCCTTTTTTATATCTTATCTTTGGATCAATATGAAAACAAATAAAGCCATTATGACAAATAACGTATTTTCTCATTCTATTACATAAGTTAATTCATAATACATACAGTACATCCCCGATTCATTGCGGGGCTACATTCCAAAGGCACCACCGAAGTGATGTACAAAAATCTGCATTGTACTGACAATACTGCTAAAATGCCAATTACATTAACCCGCAAACTAAGCAATGGTGTTGCAGCTGTTATACCTGAGGTACTCAATCATCATTGCCTTTGGAACATAGCCTCAAAATGAAATGGAATTTTACTGTATTTTTTTGTTTTCTTATAAACTGAAAGATTGCATGGAAAAGTAGAAGAAAATGTGATATTAGTTCATTACTGTAGATAGTAAGTGGTGACTGGCAAGGGAGTGTTTCAGTGAGGTGGTAGATATTGTTATGATGAGGAGCTGATGAACAGACAGCTTTTGTGGAAGGAAGATGTCTAGATAAAGAACTAAGCACTCTATGCCATGGCAATAACCAGTAATTTACTTATAACATCAACTTCCAGAAACTTTTTGAACCAAAACAAAAGATTAGTTCATATTAAGAAGCACACTGCACTGCTGTTCTCATTGTGACAGCAGTATGCTCTTTGATTTTAACACTAGCATGGCAATCCAGCTAAATCTAATTTAACCTAACCTAACTAAACAACTTATCCTAATCTAACCAGACAAGAGACAATAAGTAAGAATGCTACAGGCACAAAGAACGCTGAATTCATCGCAGGAATAGCAAGGCTGTCACAGTTTTCTTGGTATTTAACAACTTTTCACCTTTTGTCAATTGTTACAAAGACTTTTTGGACATGGAAATAGTTATGTTCTGATGAAGAAAATGAATAATAAAGGAACCCCATAAAACAAAACCTTTAACAACTAGGATTTACTCCATTTCAATCTCTTGATGAAGAAATCTGCCCCTAAAATTAATGTTTTGGATTTAAGCGAAAATATATAATATTGTTATGGCTGCAGGGAAGTGACGACATAGGTTGGGGTGTAAAAGGTGTTAATACAGGATAACATGTAGCCATGGTATGAAACTGAGTGGACAAGTCAAGTCACAGTCAGCGATTATTCAGGCTTTTGTTTGTTCTTCCAAATCTGATTAGAGAATGAGGAAAGAACATGTCCTCACCTCTTGCCCAGATTTGGCCCTAAGAGGCTAATACCTAAAGACAATGGAGAGATGGGAGGAAAACACAACGTGAAGGAAGTAAGACAGGGAGGGAGGGAGAACAAGGAATGCATGGTCCCCCACCCCTCCCTCTCCTCATGTTTAATTTCTATTACCTTTATGATGTTTTATCTCTGAGTATAATTGGCATAAGTAACTCAGTAATATATGACACTCACCTGCATAGTTGATGAAGCATCAACCAGGAGTCTCTATAGAAAAATTTGGGGAAGATGGCAGGCACCACTTTATTTCTAGGATACATAAACCTCGCTGCTACAACTTTGTCATCGGGTCGTGCTACTAAAAATAAAAAATTCTGATTAAATTTTCCATTATTATTGGAATAATCAAATTTCTAACATTTTATAACCAATAAATTTCTAGTGTCGAGTATTCCTTATCTATATTTTATCTTTGGCTCAAAATAAAAATAAAATAAAGCCTTTTCACCAATACAGTAATTTTACATAAGATAATTCATAATACAGTAAACCCCTGATTCATTGTGGGGCTACGTTCCAAAGGCACCGCCAAAGTACTGTGCAGTAAACGCCCACTTGGTGAATTAATTAGTCTGGCGAAACTACCACCAAATGCATATTTCGCCATGTACATGTTCTTTATAACATATAAATTGCCTAAAAATACCTCAATCAGTCCTTGATCATTGCCAAAGTCCATATTTTGACCCCTAAAATACCATCTTTCGAGCTGAAATAAAAGCTTTTGCCTTCACATATCAGACCACTTGTGCAAAACAGACAAACAATTAATAAAGCTAATAAACCATGATATAAAGGTTTTAACTCCTGTTTTTCCACCCGTTTCCCTCGTCCACTTTCGTCCTTGCTGCCACCACCATTGTCCTTAGCCACACCAGTACCACCTGTTGTGTTGGCAGAGGTCATGTTGGCAGTAAATTGCCAGAATTTCTTCCCATGCTAGCAGAACAGAGGATAGTACAAACAAAATGGCTGAAGGGGACTCTCACAGTGCATTCTGATAGGTTTAGAGAGAGGTCTAACATCACCGGAGAGATGCAAGATTCGCTGTGCAGCTGCCAGGGGACAGCCAAGTTTGAATTCAAATCGCCAAGTGTCCACTCAGTGGCCCGTGGCCACCCTAACGCCAAAACTGAATTTCACCAAGCTGAGATTCGTCAAGTGCAGGGGCTTACTGTACATAAATCTGCTTTCTCTGACAATGCAGCAAAAAAATGCCAATCTATTGCATATATTAATCCGCAAAATAAGCAATGGTGTTCCAGCTGTTATACCTGAAGTGCTCAATCATCATTGTAAAGAGAAAACTGCCGTTGGAACATAGCCCAAAAAGGAAACAGGAATTTACTGTATTTTTTTGTTTTCTTATAAACTGAAAGTTTGCATGAAAAGTAGAGGAAAATGTGATATTAGTTCATTACTGTAGATAGTAAGTGGTGACTGGCAAGGTGGTGAGGTGGTAGATGTTGTTGTGATGATGATGGAGCTGATGAACAGACAGCTTTTGTGGAAGGGAGGAGGATGTCTAGATAAAGAACTAAGCACTCTATGCCATGGCAATAACCAGTAATTTACTTATAACATCAACTTCCAGAAACTTTTTGAACCAAAACAAAAGATCAGTTCACATTAAGAAGCACACTGCACTGCTGTTCTCATTGTGACAGCAGTATGCGCTTTGATTTTGACACTAGCATGCCAATCCACCTAAACCTAACATAATCTAACCTAAACAACTTATCCTAATCTAATCAGACAAGAGGCAATAAGTAAGAATGCTACAGGCACAAAGAACGCTGAATTCATCACAAGAACAGCAAGGCTGTCACAGTTTTCTTGGTATTTAACAACCTTTCATCTTCTTTGTCAATTGCTACAAAGACTTTTTGGACATAGAAATAATATGTTCTAATGAAAATATGCATAAAAAATGAAGCCCCATAAAACTAAATCTTTAAGAACTGAGATTTACTCCATTTCAATCTCTTGATGAAGAAATCTATCCCCAAAATTAACGTTTTGGATTTAAGTGAAAAACAATATATAATATTGTTATAGCTGCAGGGAAGTGATGACATAGGTTGGCATGTAAAACGTAACACATAACATGTAGCCAAGGTATGAAACTGAGTGGACAAGTCAAGTCACAGTCAGCGATTATTCAGGCTTTTGTTTGTTCTTCCAAATCTGATTAGAGAATGAGGAAAGAACATGTCCTCACCTCTTGCCCAGATTTGGACCTAAGAGGCTAATACCTGGAGAGATGAGAGGAAAACACAACATGAAGAAAGTATGCCATGAAGGGAGGGAGAACGAGGAAAGCATAGTCCCCCACCCCTCCCTCCCCTCATGTTTAATTTCTATTACCTTTATGATGTTTCATCTCTGGGGATAATTGGCATAAGTAGCTCAGTAATTATGACACTCACATGCATAGTTGATGAAGCATCAACCGGGAGTCTCAATGGAGAAATTTGGGGCAGATGGCAGGCACCACTTCATTTGTAGGACACATAAACCTCATTGCTACAACTTCTTCATCCAGTCGTGCTACAAATAAATATAAAATTCTTATTAGTATTTCCTTATTATTGGAATAATCAAATTTCAAACATTTTATAATCAATATTTACTTTAGTGTTGACTATTCCTTTTTTATATCTCCTCTTTGGCTCAATATAAAAATAAATAAAGCCATTTTCACTAATACAATAATTTCTCATTCTTTTACATAAGATAATTCATAATACAGTAAATCCCCGATTCATTGCAGGGCTACGTCAAAAAGGCACCACCAAAGGGCTGTACAAAAATCTGCATTGTACTGACAATACTGCTAAAATGCCAATCTATCGCTTATATTAACCCGCAAACTAAGCAATGGTGTTCCAGCTGTCATACCTGAGGTGCTCAATCATCATTGTAAAGAGAAATCTGCCTTTGGAAAATAGCCCCAAAAGGAAACGGGTTTACTGTATTTTTTTTTTCTTTTTGCTTATAAACTGAAAGTTTGCATGAAAAGTAGAGGGAAACATGATATTAGTTCATTACTGTAGATAGTAAGCAGTGACTGGCAAGGAAGTGTTTCAGTGATGTTGTTGTGATGATGAGGGAGCTGATGAACAGACAGCTTTTGTGGAAGGGAGGAGGATGTCTAGATAAAGAACTAAGAACTCTATGACAATAACCAGTAGATTTACTTATAACAACTTCCAGAAACTTTTTGAAGCAAAACAAAAGACTAGTTCATATTAAGAAGCAGACTGCACTGCTATTGTTGTTATGACAGCAGTATACTTTTTGATTTTGACACTAGTATGCCAATCCACCTAAACCTAACTTTATCTAACCTAACTAAACAACTTATCGTAATCTAACCAGACAAGAGGCATTAAATAAGAATGGTTAGTTGCGTAAGAATGCTAGAGGTACAAAGAATGCTGAATTCATCGCAATAACAGCAAGGCTGTGTAACTTTTTCTTAGAATTTAGCAACCTTTCACGTTCTTTATCTATTGCTACAGAGTTTTTGGACATAGAAAGGGTTATGTTCTAAGGAAAAAATGCATAAAAAATTAACCCCATATAATTAAACCTTTAAGAATTGGGATTTATTCCATTTCAATCTCCTGATGAAAAAATCCGCCCCTAAAATAAATGTTTTGAATTTAAAGGAAAAACAATATATAATATTGTTATGGCTGCAGGGAAGTGACGACATAGGTTGGGGTATAAAAGGTGTTAATACATAACATGTAGCCATGGTATGAAACTGACTGGACAAGCCGAGTCACATTCAGCGATTATTCAGGCTTTTGTTTGTTCTTCCAAATCTGATTAGAGAATGAGGAAAAAGCATGTCCTTACCTCTTGCCCAGTTTTGGCCCTAAGAGGCTAATACCTTAAGACAAAGGAGAGATGGGAGGAAAACACAACATGAAGGAAGTAAGACAGGGAGGGAGGGAGAATGAAGAAAGCACAGTCCCCCACCCCTCCCTCCCCTCATGTTTAATTTCTATTACCTTTATGATGTTTTATTTCTAGGTATAATTGGCATAAGTAACTCAGTAATATATGACACTCACTTGCATAGTTGACAAAGCATCAACCAGGAGTCTCTATGGAGAAATTTGGGGCAGAGTGCAGGCACCACTTCATTTGTAGGACACATAAACCTTGCTGCTACAACTTCGTCATCTGGTCGTGCTATAAATAAACACAAAATTGTTTTACTTCTTATTGTCATTTTCACTGCAATATTGAATTTTCAACATTTTGAGACCAATATAAGTTTGCCATTCATTCATTTATCTATATTTTTATTGAGAGAGAGAGAGAGAGAGAGAGAGAGAGAGAGAGAGAGAGAGAGAGAGAGAGAGAGAGAACATAAGAAAAGAGGGATGCTGCAAGAGGCTCCCAGGCCTACACATGGCAGTCCCTATATGATTAAAGCTACCTAATACCATGTATCATAACTGTCCATAAATTTACCTAACTTTCTTTTAAAGCTCCCTATTGACTCAGCAATAACTACAAAACCACTGAGTCTATTCCACTCATCAACCATTCTGTTTGGAAACTAATTTCTTCCCATTTCTTTCCTAAACTTGAATTTTTCAAGCTCAAATACATTATTTCTGGCCTTGTCCCTTCTACTGATCCTAAGAACTTTGCTCATGTCCCCTTTGTTAAAACCTTTATACTACTGAAATACTTCTATCAGGTGTCCCCTTAACCTACATCTCTCTAAGGAATGCAAATTGTTTCTTCAATCTCTCTTCATAGGGAATATCCTTCATCCCTTGTATCTTTTTAGTCATCCTCCTTTTCATTAACTCCAACAGAGCTATATCCTTTCCATAATGTGGCAACCAGAATTGTACCACATAATCAAGATATGGTTTGACTAGCGCCAAGTATAATTTTAGTATTACATAAAACGTGACTACTGCTTTTAACTTTCCTAAAAATCAAACCTAGTATCCTATTCACCTTATTTCTAGCCTCTATGCTTTCCTTCCTTTGAATGAGATCAGAGCTGACTATGACTCCTAAACCTTTTTCATACTTGGAACATCCTAGTGCCTTGTTATTTATTGTGTACCTATTTCATGGATTATCTCTACCTATGCTCAATACCCTGCATTTGTTAATATTGAACTGCATTTACCATTTAATCTATCCATTCATTCATCTTATCCAAATCTGCCAGCAAGGTAACAGCATCCAAATCTGACCTAATTAATCTACCTATCTTCGTGTCGTCTGCAAATATACTAATATCACTATGAATTCCACTATCCAAGGCATTAATGTATATAAAAAATAATGGCCCTAAAACTACACCCTGTGGAACCCCACTACTTGCTTGACCCCATTCAGAATTAGAACCATTAACTACTACCCTCTGTCGCCTATCGCCTAACCACGCTTTAATCCAGCCTAATATCTTATCCTTTATCCCGTGTGCTCTAACCTTTCTCAAGAGCCTCTGGTGTGATACCTTGTCAAAGGCTTTACTGAAATCTAAGTACAGAAAGCGCCCCCCCTTGGCAAATTAATGTCTGGCAAAATTACAACCAAATGCGAATTTCGCCAAGCACTAGTTCTTTATACCATATAAATTGCCTAAAAATACCTCAATCAGTCTTTGGTCATTGCCAAACTCCTTGTTTTGACCCCTAAAATACCATCTTTCAAGCTGAAATAAAATATTTTGCCTTCACATATTAGAAAACATGTACAAAACAGACCAATAAACAATAAATAGACATGATATAAAGGCTGTAACTCCCGTTTTTCCAACCGTTTCCCTTGCTCACTTTTGTCCTTGCCACCACCACCATTTTCGTTACACGCACCGGTACCAAATGTTGCGCTGGTAGAAGCCATGCTGGCCATAAATCTCCGGAATTCGTTCCCACACTAGCAGAACAGAGGGTAGCACAAACAAAATGGTGTTCTGATAAGTTTAGAGAGAGGTCTGACATCACTGGAGAGCTGCGTGGTTTGCCATGTGGCCGCCAAGTTTGAATTCAAATCGCCAAGCGTGCACACAGTGGTCCGTGGCCACCCTACCGCCAAAAGTTAATTTTGCCAAGCTGAGATTCATGAAGTGTGGGGGCTTACTGTACAGGATGTCATAATCATTACCATTATCTCCTGTCTCAAAAATCCTACAATAAAAATTCAACAAGTTACCAAGGTGCAACTTTCCCTTCATAAAACCATGTTGTGAGTAATTTATCAAGCCGTGTTTGTCTAGGGATTCCCAAATGTTTTTCGCTATTCTTGACCCCATTAATTTACCTATAACTTAAGTTAAGCTGAAAGGCATGTAATTAGACACTAGGGTTTTTATCTCCCTTCTTAAATATTAGTACTATATTAGCTTCTCTCCACATTATTGATACCTCATCTGATTCCAATGACATCCTAAAATGCACTGCTCATGACTCACTGACAACCTCCTTGCACTCTTTAAGTTATGTTGGGTCCTGTTGACTTGAATTTCTTTAGTTTATCTATCTCCTGTTCTACCATCTTCTTAGTTATATTGATAGCTGTCAGCTTCTCGCTGTCCTCTGCCCTAAAAATCTGTTTGCTATCTGGGATTTCCTGTGTGTTCTCTTGGATGGAGACAGTTAAAAAATATTCATTCATTCTTTTACTAATCTCTTCCCTAGAACTAACCATCTCCCCATTAGCTGTCTTTAAAGGACCTATTTCTTCTCTGCTCTTCGTCTTATTTAACTTGAAAAATTCCTTGGGATCCGTCTTTGCTTTGCTGGCTACCCTCAACTCATATTCAATTTTAGCTTTCTTAATTAACCTTTTTAACTGTCTTTACTAATTCATTGTATAGTAGCCTTAAAACCTCATCTTCTCCCTTTAGTCTCATGTATATTCCTCTTCTGTCCTATGCATTGTTTTAATCTATCTGTCATCCACTTAAGGGTTGTTCCTTTGTGATTTTATTGTTTTACATGGAATGTTAGCTATTTGACCTCTATGTAATTTCTCAAGAAAGTAAGTATACATCTCACCAACTTTCACCTGCCCTGGTCCCACCAACCTCACCCCTCGCATTCTCTCCTTCTTGCACTTCACACCTCACCCCACCTTTTTGACCCTGCCTTCCTTCTCTCATCTGCATACTGGACCTTACCTGACCTTCCCTTGCCAGTGGGCTCCCTGTAAATACCCTTTTAAGCCTTCAAAATTAGCCTTTCTGAAGTCAGGTACCCAGTGCTCTTGTTTCTAGAAGCTTAGTGCCATTTCCATAAATATCACATTTCATTATGGTCACTGTTACCTAGCTGGCCACAAACATCCACCTGCAAACCATCCCTTCCCTATTTGTCAGAATCAAATCTAGAATATTATTTCCTCATGTGGGTTCTAAAATTTGAAATTCCTGATTCCCTGTTGCCCACCATCCCCTACCATAAATACCTTACTGTACCTGGCTGCTTTATATTAATTTCCTCCTATAGTTAATTTGGTTGGAAACATTAGGTGGCCTGCACACTAAACACATTACTACTGATTGTGACCTATCATTAATATCTACCTATAGAGACTCTGCTTTGTGATCTGTCTTATTTTTCCTGTTTATGCAACACTGCAATGTGTCTTTAACGTACAAAGCCACTCCTCCCCCTCTTCTGTTTTCCCTGTCCTTATGAAAAAGTGTATAACCATCAATTTTAACCTCCGGATCAAATACTTTCCTCAGCATGTCTAACAAAGTTTCTGTTAATGCAATTATATCAAAAGTTTCAACACAAGCTGCTCCTCTAAGCAAATCTATCTTATTTAAAATGTTTCTACAGTTTGTGTAATGAGAGAGAGAGAGAGAGAGAGAGAGAGAGAGAGAGAGAGAGAGAGAGAGAGAGAGAGAGAGAGAGAGAGAGAGAGAGAGACCAGAAAAATAGTTTCATCTGGAAAATGAGCTGCTGGTATCTCTGTATAAATTTATCTTACCTTTCTTTTTGGTAATAAATCAAATTCTTCATATTAAATGAGACAGACATTACATGAATTAAGGACAATTTTGAGGTCCGAGTCCATAATAGCAAGCCATAAGAAAAAATCATAAATATAAAATAGAGTGAAAAGATTATGGTCCAGTATAACTCCAGCACCTTATTTTTTTACTATTACAAAAACATGGTTCTGAAGAAATCCCAAGTCACCTGTAATGTCAAAAAGGTGGTGACATTCTTTCACCATTTTTTACAATTATATGTATACAATTGGTTCCAACCACCAGGTTAGTCTATTTTGAATGACATGCTCGAAAACCTTGCTAATGTTAGACAGGAGGCTAATAGGTCTATAAGAGGAGGCCGCTGTCGGGTCCTTGCCAGGCTTAGGAATAGGAATAGTGGTGGCAAGACGCCACGCTGAAGGGAACGTCCCCAACAACCAGCTGTTGTTGAGGACATCCAGAAGGAGCTGCAGCAGAGCATCTGGGAGGCATCAAAGAAACTCGTTTGGCACATCATCTGGTCCCGTGGCCTTCTTAGCAGCAGACAGTGAAAGTAAGGTTGAGGTGAGTTCCTGGGAAGTTATAGCGGTGCTAATTTCATGGCTGGAGTGTAAGCACAGGTAGCACAGGTGGGGGTATAGGATCTGGAGAGCCAAGTGTTGTGTGAATGTGGGTGGCAAGTAGAGATGTACCGATGCATCAGTATCGGAATCAGTGATATCGGTATCGGCTTATTTTATGCTAATACTTCCGATACCTAAAAGGAATTTACTACTTAGTGATATATTCCATATAAGATATTGATGATACCAAATTAATATAATATGGCGTATTAAGTTTCCGTGGTGATTACCGTATGTCATAGAGTACTGATTTCTGTGGTAATAAGCTACAACCTCTAAATTGGACATGTATGAAACGCGTATAGGCTGAACTCCGGCATCCTGTCACACGGTCTTTCATGAGTCACCACGCATTCTCACTGTCTCTCAGTCAGACGCTGCTCCTCCACCCACACAAAGTTCACACAGGTGAAAAGCTTGTTTTTTAACTATAATCTAAGAAAGTCAAACTTCAGATATTGAGAATCCAGCAAAATGATTTGGTACATATATATATATATATATATATATATATATATATATATATATATATATATATATATATATATATATATATATATATATATATATATATATATATATATATATATATATATATATATATATATATATATATATATATATATATATATATATATATATATATATATATATATATATTTTTTTATAGGCATTTTACATTATTGTAAATAACAGCATATTCTTATTTGAGTTATAATTAACAGTGCTAGTGCTAGCCTTTTCCAAGATATCATACTGGAATAGGTGGAAGCTCGAATTATATATGTATATTAATTCTAATGCAAGTTTAATTTTTGAGTTACTAGTGTTAACCTAAGGATGTAAAACTTCCATAACTAAGAAAGTAACGATTCTGTTTTGTAATCATGTGCATTGTGTATAATTTGTTGCATATTAATTATTCAAGATCATAATAATACACTAGAAATTTAGAATAAACTAAACTTTTTTCTATTAAATTGAAATGATTAGGTGAAAGCTCATTTTTCTGAATTCGTCCACTAATGTCTAATGAATTAATATCAAAGGATGTCAGATTTAATTAAAGAGAAACATACACAACAAAATGAGTTTCTTTTGCTAATATTTTGTGTCTGTTTTACAATTTTAATAATTTTTAAAATATTTTTGATCGCCAAAATATCGTCAATAAAATTAATAATGAAAATGCACAAGACCAAATGGTTGCAGTGCAGGACTGGGAGGGTTTGGGGCCCAACATGGTAGACCATGTTTCCTAGGGCCACCCTTTCAGGGAGGAGCCCACAGAATTTCAGGCGAATGGCCAGGTTCAGAACTGTCTGTCCGTCCTTGTCATGGTCTGGGAGGCGTAAAACATCAACAATCTGAGTGGGGCTGCCGTCTAGGATGGTTATCTGAGTCATCTTACCTAGATGGGGTTTCCCCCATCTAGAATCAAGTGATGCCTCCAACCACGACTTCCGGAGATGTTCTTGATGCAGACTTCAGTTTGGTTGGCTAATGTGGCATCACTAAAATGGCATGTACATCTACCATCAAAACTCTAGAAATGTGGCAGTAGTATTATCTACTTGGCTGGTGACTAGCAAGCAACGCCGAAAGGACACACCCAGGCAACGACACAACCAACTATTAGTGATCCCAGAAATAGAGGGAAAAATGATCGATTACTAATCATCAAACAAAATCTGGCCTAAGGCAGTGTGGAGAATGTATTTAAATGCAGCAACAGATTCGGCAGACACTGCATACTCTGGTAAACAATTCCAAATATCAATTACTCTCACAGAAAAGAAATGTCCTCAGATGTCCGTATTGTAACGCGGAACAAACTGTTTAAGAGAATGACCCCCAGTATTCCTTACTATATTTACAACAAACAGGTGTTCTAGATGGGGGCAATAACCCTTTAGAATTTTAAATACCATAATCAGGTCTGATCTAATCAATCTGTCTTTGATGGAATAAACTGAGTTGAGTAAGGAATTTATTATAGGACAAATCATGAAACCCAGTGATTCTCTTGGTCCGTCTCTGAACATTTTCCAGTAACTTAATATCATCAGAGTAGCCAGTAAACCAAGCCACAGAAGCAAAATCCAAGATAGGACGAATGTTAGAGATAAAAACTGTCTTCATGAAATCTGGGGATCTACACTGTGTACCTTTCAGAATACTGAAACAAATGCCTCCAGCCTTCCCTGTAATCTCCCTAACATGTAGATGAAACTTGAGAGTGATATCTACTCTAACTCCAAGATCTTTATAATTGTCAACATTCTTGATAGGTTGATCAACAATAAAATATGGTAGAGGAACTGGGGCATCAAGAAAATTTCGACAAAAATTCATTAACACCCCATGATACACTTGTTTGGTGAAGAACATTTATGTCATTCTGCAGATGCATATGCGATAACAGGTAATCCGACTTGGAGCGAGCAGTAGCTAAGTATAACTTTAAGTCATCGGCAAAAGACAAAACTTACAACTTAATTGAGAAACCACATGATTAATATAAACAAGAAAAAGCAGAGGCCCAATCACTGACCCTTGGGGAACACCACTGCAGACATTCCTTTGTTGACTTTGACTACCATGAACAACCACCTTCATCTTTCTATTAAATAAGTAGTCCCTCAACCAACCCAGCAAGTGCCCTTCAACACCAATACATGACAGCTTTCTGAGTAATAATGTATGGTTCACTACATCAAACGCCTTCCGGAAGTAAAAAAAATATTGCATCAACCAACAAACCATCATCATAAGCTCGGGTTATATAATCATAAGTGTATAATAGTTGATCAGACACTGAACGCCCAGAACAGAAACCAAATTGGTACTGAGAAAGCAAGTCATTTTCCTCCAAGTACACAGTAAGTTGGGACACAACTATTCTTTCAAAAGTTTTGCAGCACGCAGAGGTCAAACTTATAGGCCTATAATTCAAAGGTTCTGAGTGAACACCTTTGAACAAGGGCATTACGTTAGCATCCTTCCAGCGGGAAGGAACAGACATAGATGAGTGATTTCTGGAACAAGAGTAGGAGCGGATAGCTAAGCGTAAGGGCGCATTTCTTTAGAAATATGGAAGGAATACCATCAGAACCTGAACTAGTTGTTCATGGAAGCTTAGAAAGAGAATTTTGAATATCTAAAAAGTTAAAACTATCAGCTGTGAAAACGAATTTATTATCATATTGTTGTAAAGGAAATGGGTTTGGCAAGATAGAATCACTAAAAACAGCAGAGAATGCGGTAACAAAATGGTTTGCCATATCAACTGGTTCTACAACCCACCCATCTTCACGCAATGGCAGTTGGCCTCTGCACCTTCAAACTACGGAGATAAGAATGGTCCCACAGATTGGCCTCTGCACCTTCTTACTACGGAGATAAGAATGAAAGCGTTTGCCATTAGAATTATCACTAGATACCAATGACTTTTCATAATCTATAACACACTGCTTAACAGTGTTACCATACTCAATCGACAGATACCTTGAATAACTTGGAGGCCTATATACAACTAAAACTGTTACCCCAAAATCTGGAAAAAATACCCCAACCGTATTAGGATGCTCACAGAAGGACCGACCAACCTTAATGTCTTCCCTAACATATAACCCAACACCATGTATTCTCATTAGATGGAGAATCATTCCTAAAAAATTTGTATCCAGGTAAACTAACTACTGCATTAGAAATATCTGAATTCAACCAAGTTTCACACAAACAAAACAAACCAATTCTTAAACTACTTCCCAAATCAAACACAATTAACCTTATTCACCAAACAATTTAGATTCACTAACATAAAAGTGGAAGACAGTGACTACAAATGAAAATTTAGAACGAAAAGACCTCTTACTACTGGATTTCAGTTTCCCGACTGGTAGTTCGCAACTCTTTGTCAGACTGACCCCCCCGGTGTGTAATCGACAGAAGGGGGCAAAGACAAACCGGGAGTAGCATCGCTAGCAGCGAAAGAAGAGGTAGCGGAAGGAGAACCGCCATCCACTGGAAGACTGTTAGTAACAGCCCAGCTACCTGAGGCCACAGCCCCCTGAGACGCACCAGGATTCCCAGTAGTACCAACAGGAACACTGTCCGTAACCCCAGGATTAGGCTGGGCAGCTCCAGGATCACTAGTGACCACAGGCACACCATCACCAACTCCTCCACCAATTCTCTTGGCCCTAAGTTGAGATCTCTGCTTTAACGTCAGGTCTCGAGATATAAAGATAGAGGAAAAACGGGATCCAGCCAGTTTCTTACTCTGGGATAACAACTCGAGCCTATGTTGATGATTGAAAATTTTAGCGCAGATTAAATTATGTTTAATAGGAACAATATCAGACAAAATGATCGACTCCAAGTTCGGACAAAGAAATTTGACATTGTTGTTAAATTCAGCTTGGACTGTGTCAAGAGACATACCACGAATAATGATGCTATCCTTCATCTTTTCTCTTTCATGTAATTCTCTTGTTTCAACACACACCATTTCATGCACCTGGGCAGGATCAAGAGGTGAGGAAGAGGCTCCTCGGCTAGTAGTAAGGTAATCCCTGACTTCCTTAAGCTCCATTACAATAGCAGTTATCTGACTGCTCAAGTCAGCAACTGTGCCAAGTAACCTATTTACTGTATCACTAAGGGCTTGTACTTCTCCGGTATTTTCAATACGAGATGCAGGAGGAATTTTTTTACCTTTGAAAGTTTGACAAAAATACCTTATCCTGCTTCCACTAACCTTGATAATTTCTCCAATAAGGACATTAGTCAGGCCAGTGCAGGATTCCGTTGCATGGAACCAACGGTCACAAACATCACAAGCCACGGAACTATCAACTCCCACCACTGACTTGTTATAAGTACCACATGGATAAGTGTTACCAGCACCGCTTACCTTAGAACCCTTAGAGGTCTGTTATCTTCTATCGCCTGCTGGCGCCATGGTATGAAACAGAACACACAGGTGCTAAAAAACAGTTACACACGTAATTACAAACCCAAAAAATATATAGTAGGTAAAAGTCTAAAGGAGGGGTAGCGGTGGTCACACAAGCGTAGGAGCGGGTTGCACAATCCATAGCAGGCTTTGTGGATTTGACAGATTTGTGTGTCTTACCAGGTGATGGTGTTCTGGTACGCTTGATGACCGTGGTGGAGTCGTCCATGTGGTCACCTGAGGAGGTGGAGCCGGCGCATACGGGGTTGGAGCCCGGCTGGACCGCTGTTTTTACCATAGGCATCACCTCCACAGCGTCATCCAGCTTGTCTGTAGTTGTTACTGTCTGCTCTGGTGGTGGTGATGTTTGAGTTCTGTGGGTGAGGGAATGTTATTGCTAGTCGGCACGGAGCTGCTCGGAACCGACGTCTGTCTGGTCAGTACGCTGGCTAGCTAGCTAGAGTCTTGCACCCAGCTCTGTGCTCACTGAACACATTCAACATAAAACCCAACGGGCGACGTCAGGAAGATGAGGATCAATGCCATGTGCAAAAGCATATGCTCCACATCTCTACTATATTTAGACTCGAGCATGTGAGGGTGTATGGGATCGCCCCGGATCGGTATCACAAACGAGTGAGTACAATCATCCCTCTCTATAACATAACAGCTTCATGGGATACACCGTTAGATATTAGACACATTAACATATTTCCTAAACATAAGATCTACTCAATACAAAAACTACTCACCACTTTTGCGCACATCAAGCCCTCGCGACTGCTGGAACAGAAAGAACACCGCAGGACGGCATGTAGTTTGTGGCGGCGGCGGCACGTTCCTGTTTGCCCCCCCCCCATCCCTCCCCAAGGGACGTCTCTTGATCTTGAGACATGATCAAAGACAACCTCTTTAGACATGATGCTCCAGACACTCAAAGAATCGGAAGTGAATTAAGTGATTGAGAGAAAAAAGGATGGTTATATATTATACTTAGGTTTTCTAGACATAGAGAAGGCATATGATAGGGTAGATAAGAGAAATGCTTGCTAACTAGAAAAGGTTGGGTTGAGGGTTTAACTTTAACAGTTAACATGTGGATGGAGAGAGACAACTCGTGATAGGTTGTCTTACCATTCACAATCTTTTCAGTTATGAAATATACTACTAATAGTTAATGTTAGCATAGACAGAATAACAGAGCACACAAAACAAAAAGTAGAATATAATATATCCATAAGGTGATAGAGCATATAAGACGTGATAGCCTACAAGCGATACAAAGCGAAATAGATTAAAAGAAGATTTAAACTGAGTAAACCTAGTATTGCTGACTTAAACCCGAGAACCAAATAAACCGAGCACCACTTGAACTCAAACTCAAATCCCAATTTGCATTTCGTCTCTTTTTCCAAGAACAACGCCGAGAGTAGTATTAGCGGTGTACGCCGCCGTGTACAGTCTAGCGGCTAAAGGGCGCCGAAAAAAAAGGGGATCATTCGCTTATTTGAGGCAGAACTTCGTAGTCCTACAGTTGTGGATTGCTAGCGATATTCAAATGTTTTTATAGGTAAGTCTGTCAAAGCGTCAGAAAGGCCACTGCATTGGCCCAGGGAAAACTATTCGTTGTTGACAATTAGATAACGCGCCAAAACTAACTAGCCTTCCTTTCCTCACTGTACCTTTTATAATTACTGACGGAGCAATATGAGTTGGTGTCTCCCAGGAAATCTCAACAGCTTGGTGGATGTGTTAGGGGTGATTTGTGACACGTAATTTTTGTCTGTGTTCAAGCTCTTGCCAGAATACTTTGTTACACTGACAACCTTATCACTTGAACAGTGAACTGCTCCAGTTATTTGTTCTTTGTAGGGGAGATCATTCAACTCTAAAGTCTGTATACATTTTCGGAGAGCTGAAACCGCTAATTGTGATTTGGATAAAAATTTACGGCATTACTGGAGACAAACCCTTACTATCAAAAAAAAAAAAAAAAAAATGCATCAAAGGAAAGTTTGAATATGTCATTTATCTTCTATACACCCAAACGTGGTTGTTTATATCCTAAGACTTGATCAATGGTAATTTCTTATAGGCTAATACGACCGCTTTCCTTTTATCCCCTCCCACCACGCACCACTTAATGTTCCGAATTCTTCTTTAATAACCTATCCAGCAAGACCAACGACCGTTTTCACATGATATGTGAGTTACGTGCTTGTATCTGATGAGGCTGTATTATAGACATTTACTGGTAGATCTTTATAATACAGCTGCCTAATTCTTACCAATAGCACCTTCTAACAAAGCTACTAGAAGACGTTTAGGTTAGGTTAGGGTAAAGACTGTAGGTTGGGGAGCTGGATGGCTGTGCCCCCAGGTAGTCTGGGGATGGGTGCAGCCCCCATGCTAAAAGACATTTAGGTTAAGATAAAGACTGTAGGAAGATCTGGGGGACACAGTCCCCAGATAGTTTAAGCTTAGGGGATCAATAGACTTTTTTACGGGGCAAATTTTGCTAAATTTGTCTCCATCCTGCCCAAAACCCCAAATTCCTTATGTACCCCCCAAGCTTGCTGAGGGAGAAGGGGGTATTTGAAAATACTTCAAGAGACCTGTGTTATTGGTAAGATTTATCGAGAGATTATGTGGCAAGCGAATAGTATATATGTCTGTAATAGCACTTGGGAGTGTGGCAGAAATTAAAAATTTTCTAAGTCCAGCTGTGTTATTTTTTAGGTGTTTCGTTAGGTTAGGTTAAGTATGTTTGGTTAGGTTAATGTCCTACTGGAGGTCTGGGGAGGTGCACCCCCTGGCTAGGATAGGTTATTTTAGAAGATTTCAGAATATTAAGTGAGGGGTTGGGGGGATACACTGACGTGTCATAAATAATTACCAGTCTTTTTAAAGAAATGCAAACTTTGTGCTAGTTTGGTTTTCCCCACCTACAAAACCAAACCAAACTTACTCAAACCTAATCTATCCTACCCTACACTAACCTAACTCTGTTCCTGGCACATTGTGTTGATTTTCAAAAGTACAGTGGTGCCTCACGATAATGAACACATGGGGGATGAGGTGGTGTCTGTTACTGAGAGCGGTTTGTCTGTGAGATCCTTAACACCCCTCTATCCCCCCTTTCTCCTTTTGGGTAACATTCTCTTTTAATAATGCAAAAAAAATAAATAAATAAATAAAAATAAATAAATATTTAAACCAGTTTTTTTTTTAAACACTCAATGCTGAAATAAAAGTTAATTGTTATTTAAAAAGTATAGCAATTTCTCGCTTTATACAAAGGATATGTTCTTGAAGGGATCGCATGTGAAAATCACCTAAAGTAAGTATGATTATTGATCTAAATTGGATACTGTTAGAGGTTCCATTGTGTATATATATATATATATATATATATATATATATATATATATATATATATATATATATATATATAACAGAGGTGTTAGTATCTGGCATGGAGGCGTACATTCCTCATTCTTTTTCTCAACCTAAACCTTCTAAACCTTGGTTTAACTCATCCTGTTCTCGTGCTATACATGATAGAGAGGTTGCCCACAAAAGATACTTGAGCTTTCCATCTCCTGAATCTCATGCACTTTATATCTCTGCCCGGAATCATGCCAAGTCTGTTCTTCAACTTGCCAAACACTCTTTCATAAATAGGAAATGTCAAAATCTTTCAAACTCAAACTCTCCTCGTGACTTCTGGCATCTAGCCAAAAACATCTCAAATAACTTCTTCTTCATCTTTCCCTTCTTTATTTCATCCTGATTGCACCACTGCCATCTCTTCTGTCTCTAAAGCTGAACTCTTTTCTCAAACCTTTGCTCACAACTCCACCTTGGATGATTCTGGGCTTGTCCCTCCCTCTCCTCCTCCCTCTGACTATTTCATGTCTACAATCAAAATTCTTCATAATGATGTTTTCCATGCCCTTGCTGGCCTAAACCCTCCTATTGTTCTCAAAAACTGTGCTTCTGTGCTTGCACCTTGCCTGGCCAAACTCTTCCAACTTTGTCTATCGACTTCTACCTTTCCTTCCTGCTGGAAGTTCGCCTACATTCAGCCTGTTCCTAAAAAGGGTGACCGTTCTAACACCTCAAACTACCGTCCTATAGCTTTAATCTCTTGCTTGTCTAAAGTTTTTGAATCTATCCTGAATAGGAAGATTCTCAAACATTTGTCACTTCACAATCTTTTGTCTGATCGTCAATATGGCTTCCGTCAAGGTCGCTCTACTGGTGATCTTCTGGCTTTCCTTACTGAGTCTTGGTCATCCTCTTTTAGAGATTTCGGTGAAACTTTTGCTGTTGCGTTAGACATATCAAAAGCTTTTGATAGAGTCTGGCATAAAGCTTTGATTTCAAAACTGCCCTCTTACGGCTTCTATCCTTCTCTCTGCAACTTTATCTCAAGTTTCCTTTCCGACCGCTCTATTGCTGCTGTGGTAGACGGCTACTGTTCTTCTCCTAAACCTATTAATAGTGGTGTTCCTCAGGGTTCTGTCCTGTCACCCACTCTCTTTCTATTATTCATTAATGACCTTCTTAACCAAACTTCTTGCCCTATCCACTCCTACGCTGATGATACCATCCTACATCTTTCCACGTTCTTTCAGAGACGTCCAACCCTTCAGGAAATTAACAGATCACGCGGGGACGCCACGGAACGCCTGACTTCCGATCTTTCTAAAATTTCCGATTGGTGCAGAGAAAATCTAGTAGTTTTCAATGCCTCAAAAACTCAATTCCTCCATCTATCAACTCGACACAACCTTCCAGACAACTATCCCCTCTTCTTCAATGACACTCAACTGTCTTCCTCTTCCACAATGAATATCCTCGGTCTGTCCTTTGCTCATAATCTTAACTGGAAACTTCACATCTCATCTCTTGCTAAAACAGCTTCTATGAAGTTAGGTGTTCTGAGGCGTCTCCGCCAGTTTTTCTCGCCCTCCAACTGCTTACTCTGTATAAGGGCCTTATCCGTCCCTGTATGGAGTACTCTTCGCATGTTTGGGGGTTCCAGTCACACAGCTTTGCTTGATAGGGTGGAATCGAAAGCTCTTCGTCTCATCAACTCCCTCCTCTGACTAACTGTCTTCAGTCTCTTTCTCACCGCCGAAATGTTGCATCCCTTTCTATATTTTATCGCTATTTTCATGGTAACTGTTCTACTGATCTTGCTAACTGCATGCCTCCCTCCTCCTGCGGCCACGCTGCACAAGGCTTTCTTCTTCCTCTCATCCCTATTCTGTCCAACTCTCTAATGCAAGAGTTAACCAGTACGCTCAATCATTCATCCCTTTCACTGGTAAACTCTGGAACTCCTCCCTGCATCTGTATTTCCAAATTCCTACAACTTGTCTTCTTTTAAGAGGGAGGTATCGAGGCATTTGCTCCCCTAATTCTGGCTGACGGTTTTGGCACTTTTGTACTCTTTGGAGAGCCAGCACTCAAGTGGGCTTTTTCTAACTTTCTATTTTTGCCCTTGGCTGGCCCTCTTCCCTACGTAAAAAAAAAAAAAAAAAAAAAAAAAAAAAATATATATATATATATATATATATATATATATATATATATATATATATATATATATATATATATATACACACACAGAGACTTCTTGATTTATGCGTGTTTAGATTATGTGATTTTGAATTAGTACGAGATAAAAAACCTAGTAATTTCTTTCAAATTATGCAAAATGATTTAGAATATCATGATGTTAAGATGCTTTACTGGTATGGCAAATCTTGGGAATCACCTTCAGGACAGCTGGTGATACATGATAAATGCCTTCATGAAGGTCAGCATGTGCCCTCTTGTTCATCTATCTCCATCCTTTATCAGTGATACCAAGTCTTGTCTATCTATCTTTTCCATATGTTTTACTAACTTATACATAGTTTTTAAATCTCCTCTCTCCCGTCTATCCTTCAAAATTGGTAGTTCCATTTCCTTCAGTCTTTCTTCTTAAGGAAGATCTTTTATTTTGGGCACCATCTTTGTAGCAGTCCTTTGGATTCTTTTTAGTTTCCTAATGTCTTTCAGCCTGTATGATGATCACACCACTGCTGCATATTCTAGTCTAGGTCCTATCATAGTGGTTATGATCTTTTTCATCGTACTCTTATCCATATAATTGAATGCCACCCTGATATTTGTTAGTGTCTTGTATGTTGAAGCAAATAACCCATTTAAGTGTGTTTCTGGAGTCAGGGTGTCTTGTATAATCTCTCCCAAGTCTTTCTTTTCCCTCCTTTTTATTATAGTTAACGTCTACTCCCATTTTATTCTTATGTAGGCATTCCATTACTTTTATCCATTTCCATCACATGGCATTTTCTTATAATTTTTTACAGTTGACCTCCTGGAAGAGGCTTACGCCTGTAGCTCCTATTCTTTATTTCTGTATTTTGGTAGTGTGTGGTGGATCTCATGTGCTTTAAAGTCATAATATAAATTTTGATTCACCCAGAATTTATCTAATTTTGCCTCAAATTTCTTTACTGAAGTTACTGAAACTACTCATTCAGGCAAAAGATTCCAAGAATTTACTACCCTACATGGATATTCCCTTACATTTAATCTGGATCTTGGCTTGAAAAACTTCAGTGAATTTCTTCTACTTGTTCTAACTTCATTACATTTCAGTAATCCTTTGCAACATATTTCATCATATTTTCTGGTAAGAATCTTGAAAGTTTCAATCATATCCCCGCATGCCCTTCTGTAAGCTAGTGTTGGTAGCTTCAGCTTCCTGAGTCTTTCTTCATAATTGAGACGTTTTAGTTCTGGAACAGTTTCCTGGTATTAAATTCTAATTTTCACTTTTGGCTCCATTCCCAGATCTTATCAATATCTTTATGCAATTCCATACAGTTATCGTTGTTCCTTGTTACTCCCAAAAGTTTTGCGTTGTCTGTAAGGAAATTTATATGTAGCAACTCATGCGCTTTTGTATATAATTGATGTATACTTGGAGCATAATGGGTGTCAGCATTGAACCCTGTAGTACACCACTACCTGTGCTCCAACTTGCTGGGGTGTCTCTTATCATTGTCCTCATGGCCCTTTCTGTTAAGTAGTCTGTCATCCAGTTTAAGATACTTCCCTGTATTCTTCCAATGTGTTCTATTTTCCATAGTCTTCTATGTGGCCAGTACTGTCAAAAGCCACTTTAATATCTAAATACACAGTGTCAACCTATCCATCTCTGCCTTGTACTTCATTTATCATTTTTGTATAAAAGCTTATTAAATTTGTTATGCATGATCTTCCTTTTCTAAAACCAAATTAGGAGGTATTTATTTTTTCATTTCCCACCAGATATTCTAACCATTTTTCTTTAATTAGTTTCACAGATCTTTCCCACAACACTAGTCAGTGACACTGGTCTATAATTGAGGGATTGCCTTTTTCCTCCTTTGTAAATAGGGACTATATTTACTCTTTTCCATTCCCTCAGTACTTGCCCTTCCATCAAAGAGCTGTTGATCACATCCCAAACTGGTTCCACCAGCTGTCCTCTACATTCTCTCAGTGTCCATCTTGACTCTCCATTTGGCCCCATTGCTTTTCTAACATCCACCTTTTCTAATAATTTGCTAATTTTCTGTTTATGCACCATAATGTCTCTTAACCCTTCTTGCGTCACTTTGTTGCTTGGTTCTATGAAATCTCTTTCTATATTAATCAAATACAGATCTGAAGCTTAGTCATGATTTCACTAATTTTTTCCAGTTTCATATATCCTATTTCTCTTAAGTAAATTAGTGATGGTCTCTCTGTTTGTTATCTTTCTATTTATATAGCTACTTGTAAAAAAGCTTGGGTTCCTTTTCACATTTCTTTATTATATCCCTTTCAAATTTGCTCTCCTTTTTTCCTCTTATTCTAATATTTTCATTTCATATCCCTTTATATTGCTTCCTATTTTCTTCATTTTGCTGCTTCCTTGATTTCTTCCAAGCTACATCTTTGCTCTTAGGTTTTGTACACATAGCATTATACCACGTGTATTTGCTCCCTTTAACTTAATATACGGGAACACACCTCTTTACCTCCTCATTTTACTTATTTAGGAATAATTTATACTTCTCTAGTACTTTTTTGTCCTGCATGGTTTCTTTCTAATTAATGCTACCTAAGTACTTATTCCTTCAAAATTTGTCTTGGCATGATTTAATCTTTCTTGTTTGTGATATTTCTCAATCCTCTGATTCATCTTCCAAAACCACATGATCATTTTTCCCCATTGGGCTATGATATTTAATAGATGGACAAGGCTCTGGTTCTTTCATGAATACTACACCTTGTATAGTCCTAATCATATTGTTGAGGATAAACATGTCTAGTCTCAACAGATAAGGAATTGTGTGGATAGAACATAAAACTGCCGTAAAATGCCCTTAGTGTGTAGTGTGCCAACCATGGTAGGGCATTACTAAGCTATAGTGAATAAATTATACAGACCCACAGAGTGAGGCTGATAAATCTGTGCTACGTTGCCGTATCTCTCATTACTTCAAGGAAAACAGAATACAGTAAGTCCTTGTTATACGGTACAGGCAATCCCCACTTAACGAACAGGTTACGTTCTTAAAAAAAACGTTTGTTGTGCGAATGTTCGTTAAGCGAATCAATTATAACAAGTTTGACCCCTGACTTGAACTTCCATTGAGAGTAAACAAAGCGAGAGTGCCTCACAGTACAGTAAAAGGTTTGATGAAAGTAAAAATTATGAAGTTAAACATTTAACCCCTTCAATACGGTGATGCCTATGTGGGCATCATGAAGCCCCAGTAGCATATACGGTGACGCCTACGTAGACGTCATATTTCTTTTCCGAGCTTTCTTCAGTTCAGTTGTCCCGTATAGTGTGTTGGATACCAACTACACACACCGTATGCTGTCCTTGAAATCCTAGTGCTCCTCCACCAATCTTGTGTCTAAAATTATCCAATGGCATAGACTGTTCTCTCTCTCTCTCTCTCTCTCTCTCTCTCTCTCTCTCTCTCTCTCTCTCTCTCTCTCTCTCTCTCTCTCTCTCTCTCTCTCTCTCTCTCTCTCTCTCTCCCTCCCCATCTCCTTTCCTCCCTCCCATCTCCCTTCCTCCTCCCCTCTCCCTCTTGAAAGATAAGTTACATGCGTCCCGCCTTGTAACATTCATGAAAACACACACACACACACACACACACACACACACACACACACACACACACACACACACACACACACACACACACACACACAACACAACAAATTTTCTAATCTCTCTCTCTCTCTCTCTCTCTCTCTCTCTCTCTCTCTCTCTCTCTCTCTCTCTCCCTTTGTTTCCCTTTCCTTCCTCCTCCCCTCTTCCTCTCGAAAGATAAGCTACATGCGTCCCACTTGTGTCTAAAATATTAGCAAATGTCTCTCTCTCTCTCTCTCTCTCTCTCTCTCTCTCTCTCTCTCTCTCTCTTTTTCTAAGAGAGAAGCGTCCACTTTCCTCTTCGAAGGCGATATAGTTACTAAAAAATAGCAGCATAATACACAAAGACGACAAGTATGACAAGCTTGCATGAGTTTCCCGCTGGTGGCACTACCACCCGTATATCATACAGGCGGGCTTTTTTAACATCCAGCGCGAAGGGGTTAAGCAGTTTAATTTAAGACTAAGTCATTATAATGTACACTAATGTATGTATGTAAGTAACTTTATAATGTTGATGATTTTACATTTATTAAGGGAGGGAGAATGGAGCAAGAAAGACGCTAGCTGGCAACCTGTGGAATGTAAATAAAGGGCGCATCATTGTACCGCATACAAAACTTATGTACGACATTTCCAAAAGGCTTTCCATTTTATCCATTGCAGAGTCACGAATTCAGGTGGTTTGTTTAGCTTGCAAGGAAGATACGGCCTCACCAGCCTTCTTAATTAATAGAGTCTGCTGACTTGAAAATAGTAGAGACAGTAGATGGAGTCAAGATGGTCGCGAGCA
Source organism: Portunus trituberculatus (assembly GCF_017591435.1). Taxonomy (NCBI): domain Eukaryota; kingdom Metazoa; phylum Arthropoda; class Malacostraca; order Decapoda; family Portunidae; genus Portunus; species Portunus trituberculatus. Next base: position 25,893,019 of record NC_059296.1, read on the forward strand.
ATACATTAGTTTTCTCACCTCTCGTGTCTGTGAATAATATCTAGCTTCACTTCGAGAGTAAGAGACTTCCTTTTCTTCTTAGCAACACTAAGCGACATTGCAGGACTGGTTGCAGGGCATTTTGGTAGCATGTTGAGCATGAGATGACGAGCTGGTGCTGGACCCTGTTTTTCTTTTTGAACTAAGAGTGGGGAAGGGTAGGGGAGTGAGTGGTGCGCGTTTTGTCCACGAGAGGTGCTGGTGTATTCAAAAGCCTGTCGGCATGGGTGATACACCAGGGCTTTCAAACTTAGAAGAAAATTACCTGGATAAAATTTTGTTAAAGCGAGTTTGGGGTTCATTATACAAGCAGATGGTAGTAAAAGGAAACGTTCATTGTAGCGAAATTTCACCGTGTGAACATTCGTTAAGTGGGGGTTGCCTGTACATATGCGTTCCTGAAAACCTTACCGCAAATCGAAATTACCATATACCGAACCCATTATATCATTGTATTAATAGATGTGTTCCAGCACATTGAAAGTCACCACTACAGACATGAAAATACAGTAATACTCCGCTTAACGAACGTTCGTCTAATGAATTTCCAGTTTAACGTACTATATAAAGTTAGACCAAAAAGTCCGCATAACGTACAACCACATCTGTTTTAGCGAATTTTCTGGGTTTGAATTTGCCAGGTGAGGGACCGAACTCGGCAGCTTCGCTGTGATTGGCTGGCTCCCCTCCTATGTCTCTAGCGTTCCTGGAGCTGGATCCAAGATTCTTTAACATCAGAGCAACCTCCTGCCACGAAATGGCATCCATGAACGCTTGGAGGGACAGTGACGAACGAGGTTGTTATCATTTTGCTCTGAGGTTGCTGGGAACACCACCTCTAGAGGTGGTGTTACTGTCTTATATATGCATTTATGTTCACAAAACGACATTTCTATCAGCTTTTTACAAACCTTGCCCCCAAGAAAGGATTGTTTTGTAATGCATAAAGTGAAATCTTACATGGAATACTAAAAAATAAAGCAGAGATGAGATCGGCCACAGATGAGGCAGAGACTCACAGCGACTAGGCTGCTGCTTCTTCTTCTTGTGACCCTTTTAGCTTGCGTGTTGTCTATCACCACGATATTAAATTTATGTTTCCACTCCTCTATTGCCTGCTATAATGGATATCATTTGTTTCACATACAAACTGCTTCTTATATATTAGCATTTACAATGCTCCCTATTACCCAGCCGTCTATTCCACATTCAAAGCTTTCGTCTTATTCCACCCTGGTAACCCCTGGTAACTTACGGCAACACCGTCTCCCTCAGCCAGCCACGTCATTCTTTCTTGAGACGCACTTGCGTGCGGACTCAGTTACAGTGCTCTGGAACACTTTTTGCCCAGCTGTTTCCTCTACGAGGACCTGTTTGCATTATGGCTGGCCATCAGGAAGTTCAGGAGGGCTTGTCGTCGCCTTCTCCTTCTTAAGGCGACGACAAGTTTGTTCGTGGCGGTGACTGCAGTGTTGGCGGCGGCCAGGACTCAACCCGCCATGCCACCGGCTCACCGCTGGGCTCTTCACCTTTTTCCTCGGCCTCACATGTTGTCAGGAGAGTCTGTGCTTCATCTGGATGCAGGAGAGTGCTTGGGAGTGCCCACAACAATCCACACTCTGTATATATTGTCTGCCGTGAGGGTTTCTGTGATGTAAACAACAGATGTCGGGAGTGTGCTGAGTGGAGTCCCAGGCGGATGCTCAGTTCCCGTAAGTACCAACAGACTTTACAGAAGAGGTGAGACTATAAAGCTAGGAAGAAAGTCTCTAACCCTTCAGGCCAGTGTCAGGAGCTTTTGCCAAATGTTCTGATTCTCGTGGCGCGGTCCTGTCTCCCACGGCTTCAGGATCAGACAGGGATTCGGTACCTGGATCAGTGGGGCCTGAGGATTCGATTTCTCAGATTCCGGGATCCAAAGTGTCTCCTTGGGATAAGTCAAGTTTTTTCAAGGAGTTGGCTGCTTTCCTCGGGTTTCAGGAAGGCAGTAAATATGTTTCCTTCCCTGATATGGTTTCAGCTATGGTGTCTAAGGAAGTAGAGGGCAGGTTAGCTCCTAATACCGCCTCTCTTACAGCTGCCCCCTCGCTCTCGGTTCAAGGTGCGGTGCAGTCCGCTACCAACCCCCCTCCCGGCCTCAGCGCAAGGCAGAGTGTGAAGTCACTCCTAGCTGACGTGCCGGCGGGGGTAACCGGGAGCAGGAGAGGCCCGAGGATGAGTTAGGATTAGATCAGGCTGTCCCTCCGCTGGATCCATGGGGGAAACGCTCTAGGACCCCTAAGGATCATCCATGGAGGATCAAGCGATCCCGTCCTGAGGTGGGGGAGATTTGGATCCTTCACATGTAGGATCTCCTTCAGGACGGGGTCAGGGCAGGAACAGGCGTGTGTGTCCAGTACAACGCCTCCGCCCACAGACCCTGGGTGAGGGTCCAGCTGTGCAACACCAGGGCGCTTTGACTGAGGACTCGGTCAAGCCCACACAGCTTGAGAAGGGTGTGATCCATGCCATGCTTCCCGCCCCTTCTCGGTCCACAAGGCACACAGGAGCGCCAGGTACAGATGCCACCTCCTATGCCTCTTTCCACCATGAACAGTTTCACCCTGTTGCCCCTCACCCTGAGGCAACAGGATCTGTTCTAGGATCACTTCAGGATCCAGTATCTTCTCTGCATACTAGAACCCGAGGTCCATCAGGAGATCCAGGGTTGCCAGGAGTTCCCTCTTCTGGATACTTTGAAGATCGCGGCCTAGATTCTTCTGAGGAGGAAGCTGACACAAGGGTTAACAGAGAGCCTGTTTCCCCTCCGATCTTTCAATCCATGATGGAATATATTGCCCAGTGTTTTCCGGAGGCTCTTGGATATGCGGAAGGATCTCATCGCCCAGTGCCCCAGGGAAGTCAGGATGGTGGAGGATAAACGCATCCGCTTCACTAGGGCACAGCCAATGGACTTTTCTCTACAGGCCGCCACCAAAGCTCTTCGTTGTGCTAATGAAGGCTCCCGGCCATCACTTGCTCGCTACCCTTCCGGCCGGTACAGGAGGATCTATGGGGTCAGTGGACACGAGTTTGCTGGGAAAGCAGCCAAACTCAACACAGACTTAGCCTCGCCCTCACCACTAAGGGTAAAGACCACAGGTGGTGGTACAGCATGCAGATATGTCTCGCCTGGAAGGTATCTTAGCACGCCAACGTGAGGCACAGAATTTTCTGTTTTGGGCTATTGGCGCCTTTTACAGACTGGTTTCCTCTTTACAACCAGATCAGGAGGAGAAGCTCTTAGCTGACCAACTGTTCCGCACCATTCAGTTTGCCATGGTGGATACAGCTCAAGATTCGGCTTTCACTCTAACTAATGTCAAGGCCATGAGACAGGAGGCGATTCTCTCTCACCTTCCCCTGTTTTTAAGACTGCTACCAAGGTTGATCTCAGGAAGTCAGCTATTGACTCGGCCTTCCTCTTCGATGAGGACAAGGTTAAGGAAGCTCTTCGGGTGGCAGATAAGGCTGCTTCCATTTCTTTCCAGCAAACTGCAGCTCGGGCACTGGTTAAGCCAAGGCCAGCTACTGGCACACCACTAGTGGATTGTGGTTCCCGCCCGGCGCCCACTGGTGATACTTCTCACCGGATTTCGCTTTCCACATGGCGCATAGACCCGGCCTCTCGTTCAAGAGCGCCGAAACATCAGAGGTCTTCCTCTAGTCTTCCTTCTGCTTCTCGTCCTAAGAAAATGGGAAAGTTTTTCGAAGTAGATTGGCCGCCTTCCCAAGTTCCAGTAGGAGGTTGTCTGGCCAAGAATCTAGACAGTTGGATGGCAATTGGTGCAGAGGCATGGGTTCTCTCCATCCTTCGAAGGTTACAAGATCCCTTCACATCTCTTCCCCAGTCACCTCGGCACCTTTGGAGTTTCGTTCTTACACTCCAGGTTCCGAGAAGGGCAAGGCACTAGAATCCGAGGTCCAACGTCTCTTGACAAAGGGAGCAATAGAGGAGACGTCTGCAAAACCAGGTTTTACAGTCACCTATTTGTGGTGCCCAAGAATACAGGAGGCTTTCGCCCAATCCTCGATTTATCCACGCTGAATCGTTATGTGACTACCACTCCCTTCAGGATGGAAACAGTGAGGACGGTTATGTCCGCCATCCACAGACACGACTGGATGACTGCCATCGATCTCCGGGATGCTTATTTTCAGATCCCAGTCCATCCAGACAGCCGAAAGTTTCTCCGCTTTATATGGAGAGGGCGTCACTTCCAGTTCAGGGTTCTTTGCTTTGGCCTCTCCACGGCCCCTCAAGTTTTTACCAGGATGATGGGTCCAGTTTCAGCGGCTTCACATCAACAGGAGTTCGCCTCCTCCGTTACTTAGACGACTGGCTGCTGTTAGCTCACTCGAACAGACGGCACTCGAGGCAACCAGTTACCTCCTCCGTCTGTGTGCATCACTGGGAATCCAGGTAAACTGGGAAAAGTCATCGCTTTCACCCTCCCAGACAAGGATTTATTTGGGGATGGAGATTCGCTCTCCTCTTTTGAAGGTTTTCCCGACACAGAAACGCCTAGAGAATCTACAACATCAAATCAAGACTTTTCTAAGTGTTCAGTCCCTCCAGCAAAGGCTTGGTTAGCCCTCCTAGGCCACATGTCCTCTCTGCTGCATCTAATTCCTGGGGCAAGACGGAGGATGCGCAGCCTTCAATTTCGCCTTTCCCAATTCTGGGATCGCCAGTCCGACGGAGACAACCTTCCAGTTCCTTGGGATTTGAAATCCTGGACGATCTTCAGTGGTGGACACTGGACCACAATCTTTGGTTGGGACAGTCCCTTCAGTTAGCTTCCCCGGATGTTTGTCTGTACACAGATGCTTCCACCGTCGGCTGGGGAGCGTCGATTCTACACGATTCAGTGAGCGGTGTGGGCCACTCAAGAGCTCTCCTTACACATCAACCTTCTAGAACTCAAAGCTATACGTCTCGGCCTTCTGCACTTCAAGGAACATGTCCGAGGACAGACGGTGGCAGTGTTCTCCGACAATGCCACGGCCCTGTCGTATCTGGCAAAAGAAGGCGGGACTCATTCAGGAAGCCTCAATGCCGAGGCTCAAGCAATCCTACAGTGGGCGGAGGATCATGCCGTCCGGATCCTCACCCAATTCGTGAAGGGCTCGGCAAACGTCTTAGCGGATTGCCTCAGCAGACAGGATCAGATCATCTCCACAGAGTGGACTCTCCACCAGGAGGTTTGCAATCTCCTGTGGAGGCTTTGGAATTATCCCACGGTGGACCTGTTTGCAACGAGGCTCAACTTCAGGCTACCAAACTTCATCTCCCGTTTCGGGATCCAATGGCAGTAGCCACAGACGCCTTTCTGTACAATTGGGATCATCAAGATCTTTATGCCTTCCCACCTTTCCCGTTGATCAGGAAGGTGCTCAACAAGCTGAGAATGGCACGTCAAACAAACCTTATTCTGATTGCTCCGTTTTGGCCACAGAGGAATGGTTCCCAGACCTCATACAGGCCTCAGTAGACACTCCCAGGCGCCTCCGCAGCGCAGAGATCTACTTCGCCAGCCTCATGTTCGCAAATTCCATCAAGCTCTCCCCATGCTACAGCTAACGCGTGGAAACTGTCAAGCGAATCCTTCGTCACAGAGGCTATTCCTCCCGAGTTACGGAATTCCTGGCAAAATCTAAAAGACCTTCCACTATTATGAATTACCAATACAAGTGGAAAAGGTTTCGAGAGTGGTGCAAGAGAGAAGGTCACACAGTCTCTAATCCCACCAGCCAGAAGATTGCAGATTTTTTGGTCTTTCTTAGACAGGATTGCAGAATGTCAGTCACTGCCATTAAAGGCTACAAGGCCATGCTCAATGGGGTGTTTGCCCTTAAAGGCTTTGATCTTTCTACCGACCCAGTTCTCCGCGAGGTCATAAAGACTTGTTCAAGGCAAGTCCAACGCCCACCTTGTAGGGCTCCTTCATGGAATGTAGACGTGGTCCTTAAGGCTCTGACATGTCCTCCATTTGAGCCACTTCACCAAGCCTCATTACGGGATCTGACTAAGAAGACCCTCTTTTTGGTGGCCCTGGCTACGGCTAAGAGGGTTGGAGAGCTTCATGCCCTTTCTCAGGTCATAGCCTCAAGAGGAGAGGATCTTATCCTGTCATATCTTCCTGAATTCATAGCTAAGACAGAAACCCCTCTAAATCCCGTTCCTAGAGAGTTCCCTCTTCGAAGTCTCTCTTCAGTGGTGGGAAGAGAGGATGAGGAACGTCTCCTATGTCCAGTGCGAGCTGTACAACGCTACCTTGCTGCAACAGCTTCCGCTTCCCGGCCTCGGAGTCTCTTCGTGTCTTTGTGAGACCCTGCGAGGCGAATGTCTAAAGCAGCTATCTCTTTCTTCCTACGGGATACAATCAAGACGGCTCATGAGTCTTTTCCCGAGGAACTCAGCCCCTTGTTCAAGGTACGGGCACACGATATAAGAGGAATTGCCACATCCATGCTTCTCTGGAAGAACAGTTCTGTGGCATCTATCTTGGAAGCAGCCTGTTGGAAGACCCACTCAGTCTTTGTGGACTACTATCTCCGTGACATCCAACGGCAGGAAGGAGATGTCTCTGCCCTTGGCCCGGTAATCACTGCTGGGGATTTGGTGGGACCACTACCTCACTAATGGACTCTTCCAAGACTTAGAAAGGAGACCAGAAGTCCAACCACTGCCTGGTCATGGTCTCTTCTCTCTCACCCTCATAGGTGAGACCAGAGTGTCTTTTTGTGGACCCTTTCACCCATCGGCGTATTCCACCCTTATGGCATGACCCACCTCCTATAATGTGGAAATCTGCTAATATATAAGAAGCAGGTTGTATGTGAAACAAATACCATTTTTAGACATAAAATGTATTTTTTCACTTACCTGCTTCTTATATATTAGCATTTACAATGCTCCCTATTACTCAGCCGTCTATTCCACATTCAAAACTTTCGTCGTATTCCATCCTGGTAACCCCTGGTAACTTACGGCAACACCGTCTCCCTCAGCCAGCCACGTCATTCTTTCTTGAAGCATTGGCATGTAGTGGGGAGGATGGGTGGGTATGTATATAAGAAGCAGGTAAGTGAAAAAATACATTTTATGTCTAAAAATGGTATTTCTTAGTATTCATATACGCTCATGCCATGAGGATAACCTCAACTCCGTGGCACTGAGTGATAGTGAATTACTAATGAAATACCGTGGTATTTCATTAGTAATTCACTATCACTCAGTGCCACGGAGTCCAGGTTATCCTCATGGCATGAGCGTATATGAATACTAAGATATGATTTCCATTATAGCAGGCAATAGAGAAGTGGAAACATAAATTTAATATCGTGGTGAAAGACAACACACCAAGCTAAAAGGGTCACAAGAAGAAGAAGAAGCGGCCGAGTCGCCATGAGTCTTTGTCTCATCTGTGGGCAATCTCATCTCTCCTTTATTTTTTGGTATTCCATGTAAGATTTCACTTTATGCACTACAAAACAATCCTTTCTTGGGGGCAAGGTTTGTAAAAAGCTAATAGAAATATATATATATATATATTTTTTTTTTAACCCATGGGGTATGTTGGGGACCAGCCCAGAACGCATCCCCCCTATTTCCATTATTTCCTATGGGAAAATTACATCCGCTTAACGAATTTTCGCTCTACGAGCAGCTGTGACACCCCCTATCCTGTTCGTTAAATGGAGTATTGCTGTACATGAAAATAGTCATATAAAGAAAATGTAAAGTACAGACAACTCCCGCTTAGCGAACGTTCACACAACAAAATATCGCTACAACGAACATTTTCTTTTACTACCATCTGCTCATATAACGAACACCAAACTCACTTTAACAAAATTTTATCCAGGTAATTTTTTCCAATTTTGAAAACCCCGCTGTATCACGCAAGCCGACAGGCTTTTGAATACACCAACACCTCTTGTGGACAAAATGCACACCACTCACTCCCCCTAGTTCAAAACAATAACAGTGTCAGCTGCAGCTCATCTTCCCTCACTCAACATGCCACCAAAACACCCTGTAATGTCGCCTAGCGTTGCTAAGAAGACCAGGAAGTCTCTTACTCTCGAAGTGAAGATGGATATTATTCACAGACACGAGAGGCGAGAAATCTAATAGCATTGCTCGCCACCATGGCTTGACTCCATGTACTGTCTACTATTTTCAAGTCAGCAGACTCTATTAAGAAGGCTGGTGAGACTGTATCTTCCTTGCAAGCTAAAAGAACCACTCATGACTCTGCAATGGATAAAATGGAAAGCCTTGTGGAAATGTGGTACATAAGTTTTGTATGCAGTACAATGATGTGCCCTTTGTTTATATTTCACAGGTTGCTGGCTAGTATCTTTCCATCTCCACTCTCCTCCTTCATAAATTTAAGATCATCAACATAAAGTTACATACATACATACATTAGTGTACATTATAATGACTTTGTCTTAAATTAAACTGCTTAAATGTTTAACTTCATAATTTTTACTTTCATTAAACCTTTTACTGTACTATGATGCACTCTCACTTTGTTTACTCTCAATGGAAGTTCCAGTAAGGGGTCAAACTTGTTACAATTGATTTGCTTAATGAAAATTCACTCTGATTGCTCCAGCTCTGATTGCTTGATATACATTCTGTTTGAAAATATTGTTGAGCAAGCGAGGATAATGAAACTTCCATGTTGAGAGAGAGAGAGAGACAGAGTAAGGAGGTGGAGCAGCATTAGAGAAAGAAAGCAAGCCCTTAATCTATGTAGAGTTGGTAATAGTGCGGAGGTAGTCTACTCTGACTCTAACAATCCCTTGTCTTCCTCCCCTCCTTTGTCACCTTAGCAATGTCCTTCAGGCAGTCATTAAATGCTTGTTAAAGGTGCCACTAGACCACAATGGGAATTGGCCATTTGAACAAACGGGAAGCTATACAGTGGAGACTCAATACTTGAATGTCTAAATACTTGAACTTTTCAATATTCGAATGCAAAAGTTCTATTTAATACTCGAAAAAATACCTTATAGTCGAACGTCCTGATTGTAAACAAAGGCTCCCTGGTGTCCCCATTCCCCTTCTGTCAGTTGTGACTTATGCTGCCGCGGTCATCAGGATAATATTCTCCTGCATTCTATCTGTAGTTTTTCATTTATAAACTTACATTAACACCAAAGGCCTATTAGTGGTGAAAATATCTGGTAATCAAACGGCCAGACATTTGGTCGTATAAAAAGCTGTATCATCTCCCTTCTCACAGCCGCCACTGTACCCTTCTGATACCTTATTACTGGTAATACCAGTAGTACCGGTATACCGATGCAGGTGTGCATCCTTAGTCCTGCCACAGTATTGAGAAAAACAACATTCTTCTGCATTCTGTTGGTAATTTTTCATTTAGAAACTTAGGAAGGCTTATTACTGGTGAAAATAAGGAATCTGGTGAGAGTGCAAGCATTAGTGAGCCACAGCATTCCATTAGTGGATTCAAAGGAATCACACGAGGGGAAAACTTACAAAGACGTTTTTACTCGTCCTCTGACAACCTCCCTCCTTCTCCCTCCCTTCTCCACTCCTCTTCTAAGTTATCCATCACCATCATTTATGGTATGTGTAAATCAAAATTATGAAAATAAAAAAATATATTGGAATTTTTATGAACTTGAGGTTTTGGTAAGATTAGAACAAATTACCTGATTTATAGGTATCAATGGTTGAACTTTTTAATACTCAAACAGCCATTTCAAATTAATTAAGTTCAAGTATTGAGTCTCCACTATATCTTTAATTCATCTGTTCATCATCTTAAACAATAATGAATTCTTTTATTTCAACATTGAGTGTAGAACAAGACATTGAATTATCAAAATATTTTTTTTGCGTTATTAAAAGAAAATAAACTATAAAAAAGGAAAAGAGGGTGTTTAAGGGTCTCACCGACAAACCGCTCTCAGTAATGGACAATTCGTGGTTACGGACAATCCCTCACCCCCAAAGTGTCTGTTACCACGAGTCACCACTGTATGTAGTACCTATTTACATGATACATTACACAGACCATATCATTTAATGGCATATAGCACCTGTAGGCATACTTGAAAAGTATATGTGGAAAGTGCTGTTAAGCTTGTAGTAGTACCCATATTAGGGCCCACATCACCACCCAAGTGCATCTTTGGTCTAACCACCTAGAACCTGGGTGTCATGGTGACGTGTAGGTAACTTTAAACCACTCGATAAATGGTATAGCTTGAAAGCAGTATGTGGTGGAATTCGAACCTACGTGTGGACGTCTGCCTGATCCCACAATCTCCACCTTATTCACTACACCACCGCCTCCCTAAGTGGCAACAGGTGTGCAAATTGTGAAAAAAAATTCTTTGGGTAACTCAGATTTTATGTATAATTCAGATTGGCCTTCCTCTCAATTGGTCTGACTCATGCAGGGGTTACTGTAATTTAATAATTAATTTTTCATGATAATGATGTGAAAACCTTTTCAATACTGTTTCAGCACCCAATAAAGTGTAGGTGTCATACCAAAATAATGTCCAGATTATTGTCTGTGAGTAGACATTCACATAGATGGTTAAGATATTATGATATAACAAAGTATTTTCCATTATTAGTGATTGTGGTACAGTGGAACCATGTGTGCTTTGGGGTCTGAGGGGTCTCCAAGCGCAAGGGTTCAAATCCTGTCCACGGTCCGAGTGTTGGTTGGGCTTCCTCACTTGGGGCAACGGTTTCCTAGCAGGTGGGCTTTGAGAGGTACTCCAAAAAGTATCCATTTTAGCCCATAAATTTCCGTGAAAAGTCCACATGGTATAAATAAAAAAAAATATAAAAAAACTGCAGTGAACACATATTTCAGGTGCCAAGGTCATAGGTCTCTCACAAAGGGAGGAGCAAGGTGCCTTACCTCACTACTCAGAATCTGTCACATTAAGGTTACATTTTATCCTGTGTATAGGTTTTTCACACCTGTCCTACTTCATCACCTGTGCAAATAAAAGTCACTTACTTTATAAAGTATTTTAGTGTGAATTGATTGTATCAGGCATGATCTCACTGCATTATAACACTGTACCAGAACACAATGATGTGTTGGAAGTCATGGCCCAAGAGAGGAAGGTCATTTAAACAATTTTATCTGTCCCACCAGAACAAAATTATCCACTGAGATGCTAGTCCCCAAACAGAGTCCAGATAGGTAACCGAAAGAATGGGATAAATGTCTTGAGATCTTTCACTTAAATGAGTTCAAGTCATAGGTTTATGGAAATACAGAACAAGTAAAAATTTCCAGAGTACTGGTACTCTTGTATTAAGGAGGTGGACAGAATAGGGGTTAATAGAAAGAAGAGTCTTGTACAGCAAGGTTGCAGGTGGAGGGAAGGCATGCTGTTAGTAAGATCAGGAGAGCAGTTAACATCCAAATAGTGGTAGAAGATAGCAAGAGATCCAACATTATGACGGTGATTAAGAGGCTGAAGACGGTCAGTCAGAGGAGAGGAGTTGATAAGACAAAAAGTTTTTGATTCCACTCTATTCAAGAGAGCAGTATGAGTGGAACTCCTCCAAATACATGAAAAATACTCCATATATGGGCAAATAAGGCCTCTGCAGAGAGTTAGTAGTTGGGGAGGTGTGATAAATTGGCAGAGATGACTCAAAACGTCAAACTTCATAAAACTTTTCAGCCAGAGATGAAATGTCAAAGTTTCCAGTTTAGATTATAAGTAAAGAACAAACCAAGACATTCAGTGTAGAAGAGGGAAACAGTTGAGTCATTGAAGAAGAGGAGATAATTGTCTGGAAGGTTGTATCAAATTGACAAATGGTGAAATTGAGTTTTTGAGGTATTGAACACTACTAACTTTTCTCTGCTAACTTTTCTCTGCATCAATCAGAAATTTTAGAAAGATCTGAAGGTAGGCTTTCTGTGGCATCCCTTTGTGATCTATTTACATACTTCCTGAATGGTTGGTTGTCTCGGAAAAGACATGAAAAAGTGTAGAGTGGAATCATCAGCATAGGAATGGATATGGCAAGAAGTTTTGTTTAGAAGATCATTGATGAATAATAGGAAGAGAGTGGATGACAGGACAGAATCCTGAGGAACACCACTTAATAGATAAGAACAGCGGCTTTCTTCTACAACAGCAATAGAATGGTTGGAGAGAAAGCTTGAGATGAAGTTGCCTAAAGAAGGATAGAAGCACACATTCATCACTCTATCAACCTTAACTTTCCAGACCTTGGTTTAAGACAGCCTATTCTCATGCTTTGCATGATAGGGAGGTAGCACACAAAGGGGGTACTTGAACCTTTCATCACCTGAATCTCATGCACTTTATTTTTCTGCCCAAAATCATGTCATGTCTGTTCTCCAGCTTGCCAAAAGCTCCTTCATTCACAGAAAATATCAAAGTCTTTTGAGACCATTCTTTGGGCTAACTTTCTTGACCCTTTTTGGGAACTAGCATCTTAGTGGGTCTTTTTGTTTTATTATTTTTGTTGCCCTTGGTTAGTTTTCAACTCTTACATAAAAGAAAATAAATAAAATAATAATAATGATGATAGTAATAATACATAGTTGGGTCAGACTGGGCTGGGCTGGGCTGGGGTTGGCTTCTAAAGTGCAATACCTACACATGTGAACACAATCTTGCTCTGCTCATAATAGTGAGTAAAGTAAGAGGAGTGGAAATGGTAGTGAGTCTGCAAGTGAACTCATTAAAATGAAGAAATGGAAACAATTAAGATGTAAGCATTGAATATTGCACAATTAAAAGCTGAACTTGAAAGTAAGCAGCTAAGTGCATTTATTCATTGGGAAAACACTCATGACTGTTAATTCATGAATGATTAATTATATACAGATGGGCCAGTATAAATGGGATGTTAACATAAGCATATAAAAGCCTAAGGAATTATTTTGAATATCAAATATTTGGATACTTTCTGGACAAACTTCATAGTTTCTGGAGAGTTGATCATTCCATTACATTTCAATTTCATATTTTAGATAGAGTACTTTAAAGAGTTATTGATTATCTAGTTTTAAACTACATCCAGATTAATTTCTATAAATTCTAGGATGGAATTTGCTGACTTTGATGATGACCTCTTTGAGGAGAAGCCAGCCCGGGACATTGTGGCCAAGGATTACCAAGCTCGGATGTGTGAAGCAGGATGGTTCATGCAGGTGGAACCTGGCCAGCTAGTCTCCCAGGAAGATGAACTGGGTGTTCAGAAGTTTTCAGCAGAATATCTCTTCTTAGGCAAGTCATATCATGCTGCTATAGCTAAATATGAAGACATACTAAAGATTTTGCCCGAGAGCAGTACTACCATTAAAAGGGAATGTCAAGAGAACTTGGCTAGGTGCCATATAAAGGCAGGCAGTCCAGACAAGGCAATAGTGCATGCAGAAAGGTTACATTCAACATCTAGGACTCCTGATCAATTTACTGTGAGTTATTCTCTACTTCTGGATGTGTACCTTGCAGTAGGCAAATATGACAATGCACTGACAGCAGCCCATAATGTAGTATCACTTCATCCTGATAACAGTCACTTATGGATGAAACTTGCTTTAACTTATGCTTCTTTGAAAAATATCATTCTTCCTAATGTTAAAGTGTTGATTTCTGCTCACCTTCCTGAATCAAAAAAGACCACCCATAGTATTGATTCACTCGCACTATCAAAGCCACCTCAACTTTCAGAAAATGTACCTGAATACTCACACAATTTTTGTAAGACTGAAGTGCCTGAGTTTTATGAAGTTGAAGAAAAGAAAAATACCAGAAGAGATATTATGATTGTAGCTGCATGTCTTCAAAGGGCATTTTATATCTTAGTCAAGACAGAAGGTACTGCTGTAGGCTTTGCTGTGACACAGACCAGAACACTTAAAGAAAAGTTATTGGGTGACTTAGAGTTGTTGTTGGATGATTGTTCATTGAAAGAACTGAGAAAAAATGTGCATCAGAATGATAAAGTGGAAATAAACCTCTGCTCATCAGAGTCAGCTTCAGTTCAGGAAAATACAAAGAGTAGAACTGATGATGAAGAACAGGAAGTAAGTGTTTCTCAAGAAAGCTTTGAAGAAAAGTGGTTCGGGTGGATACTATAAGTTGTATTGTTTGTTTCAATTTCTAAATATAATGAGAACATAAATTTATACAGGTTTTTTCTTTAATCAACAAAAAGGTTATGGAATTCAGTGTCTTGAATCTACTTGTTATGATAAGTATGAGATTGGGCCATATTTCTGTTGTGTTAAACTCTTTGTTATGAATATATATTTACATGTATTTACCTAGTTGTATATTATGGGTTTGACTGTGGGTCATAGTGACCCATCTCCACATCTACTTTTATCCAATTTTTCCTTAAGGGTGTGTCACGGTTGCGTCTCAAAATTTACTTGTGTGGAACATAAGAATGTGATCTACTGCTTTGGTTAGCATATTGATAAATCCATTATCTAATGAAATATCTTTCTTGTTATGCGCAAGTAAATTATGCAAATTGCTTTGAGAACAACAAATATTTATGCAAATTTTATACAATACTTTTGTTTCCCTACTCTATTAAGTAACTTTCTTTAAATGCTTTGTTCTCTGTGTTTTAAAAAGGAGTAACTATTGTAGAACAATTTATTGAATAATATTTTCCCTTTGTGCTCTTCAAATCAGCATAAATATTTCTTACAAGTTCTCTGACAACCCAGTGATTTAGTGAGAAAAAAAAATGCAAAAAATATTTGAAACTAAATGTTTATTTTATCGTTCAAGAAAAAAATTGAGACAAAATTCTTCTTCAGATCAAAGCAAAGATCACTCAGTTTGGTTAAAAACTAGCAAAGGTATAGCCTTCTGAATAAAAAAAAAAAATCAGGAGAGGACTTTAAAAGTTTAAATGTCCCAAGGCCATCATTTAAACACACATCAGACTTATAATCTTGGAGAATGTAGTATATTGCTAATAAGCATCACACCCACTCTCTCCCCAGTGAGGTCCACGGACCACTGGAGAGCAGATGACCAACATTCTGACACTCAAAGCCACTGAGTTAGGCTGCTAAATGCTACCAGAAATATAATGATTCAGTTCCATTATCAAAAAAAGACATGGATTGTAGTTTAATGACAGATAAGGAAGCATTATTTGTGTAACCAGGTTGCCAATGGTCACAATATTTTTATTTATTTTACTAATAAAAACCAATTTAGAAAAAAAAAATTCACCACAAACTTTAAGAGAGTGTTGCCAACACCATATATATTTATATTTTAGAGAGAGAGAAAAATCCTAAATTCTCAGAAAAAAATGTGATGCCACCTTAAATTTGTGCACACTTTCTACAGCTACAATCTCTTCACTCAATCTGTTCATGTCCACCAACCTATGTTGAAAATAAAACTTTTTAATGTCCCTGACTTTTTGTGATCTTCTTGCAGTGTTCTCTTGTTCGTCTATCTCCATCCTCTATCAGTGATACCAGGTCTTGTATATTTATCTTTTTCCTTCAGTCTTTCTTCATAGGAAAGATCCTTTATTTCTGACACCATCTTTGTAGCGGTTCTTTGAATTCTTTCTAGTTTCCTGATGTCCTTCTGCCTGTATGATGACTACACCACTGCTGCATATACTACATTAGAATTACGTATAGAATGATGATAAAAAAGAAAAATTATGATTACCTCTGTAGTGTCTCATAGTCACTGCTGACACCATATGCCATCCTTCATGTTTACATCTCATAATAGGATTAGTACATAAGCTACTAGCAAATATTAGTTTTTAAAGCAAAATATTGTGATCTAATAATAATCTAAATGCATGTGAGAGTCTTCAAATGTCAAGTGAAATCCTTCACTTCATATTCAGAGCTTAAATTCACTCATTTATCCTTTTTTTTTTTTTTTTTTTTTTTTTTTCAATGTCTACCAAAACTGGATGCGTCTTATTAGCCCATGTGTCTTATAAGCCGTGAAATACAGTAGTTCTTTGTGGCAGTCAGCACCTCACTGCTGCAGAGAGAAATTACAGCACCCTAGAGGGAGAAGCCCTTGCCATTGCGTGGTGTCTCAAGAAAGTCTGCTGTTCCTCCTGGGCTGCAAGAATGTGATCTTCATCATGGACAAAAAAACCCTCTCGAGGATCTTCAGGGACAAGGAGTTGAAGGACATTAACAAGCCCCACATCCTCAACCTGAAGGAGAGGATGCTAATGTACAACTTAACCATTAGGTACATAAAGGACAAAACTAATTGTGCCACAGATCCCTTCTCCCACTACCCTTCCTCCAGAAGAGTCTGATGAAACTGACGATGAAACAGTTTGTGCTGCTATGGTGGACGCAGCAGCAGAAACAACAGATGACAATGGATGTGTGGTGGAGCTACATGAGTTGGAAAAAGAAGTGTTCAAGGATGAGGAGTACTGCCTGCTGCATGAATGCATTGCTAACAATGGTTGGACTGAATGGAAGGACTCAAGCCAGCCTTCCTCCAGCTGTACTTCAGGATGCAGCGTCTTGCCAGGGGGCCCTACACAAGTACACAAGTGACAAACACTTCCCATGCCTTGTTATACTATCCTCCCTTCACCACACTGTACTCAGTAACCTTTTCGCTGGACACCAGGGTAGAGACTCCATGCTCTGCAGAGCCAGGAAGTCCGTGTACTAGTCCAGCATAGACGCAGAAGTTGAGCAGAAGTGTCATCATTGCCAGGTGTGCGAGACAATTGCCCCTCCCCTCCCAACCAGCAGAGCCATTCCTGCCCATGCTTGCATCCCTATTCCCATTCCAACAAGTTGCTTTGGACCTGTTCCACCTTGAGGGGAACACCTACATAGTGTACATCAATAGGCTGATGGGCTGGCTCAAGGTGGACCACCTGCCTGGTGGTGCCACCACCTCCCGCCTCCTAACGTTCTTCTGGCATGTGTGCTTGACATTCAAGATCCCAAAGGACCTGTTCTACAATGGAGGCACCAACCTCACCAGCCACAAGGCCAGAAAATTCTTTAGTGACTGGTGCATCAGACTGTGCATCTCCTTTGTTCACTATGTCCAGTCGAATGGTCGGGCAGAGGTAGGCGTCAAGTCTGGCAAGGGACTGCTCTGAGGCAATGTAACACAGGGAGGCTCCCTGGAAATGGACGGCATGGCCAGACAGCTCCTCTAGTACCTAAGCATGCCCTCGCCCTGCAGGGCTGTGAGGCATCCCCTGCCCAACTAACAACTGGCAGGCAACTGAAGGGTCTTGCTACCTCATCAACAAACGATGGGATAGGAAGCTGTGTGACTGGGAGTGGGCCATAAATTGCACAGCCACCGGTGCTTCGCTCTGACACGATCAGCGGGCAAACACCCCTAATCCCTGGCAAACGACCCCACATTCAAAACCTCATAAGTGGATGCTGGGACAGTCTGGGAACTGTAGTGGAATCAACGGCAGGGAATACTTGCTTTGACTAGATGATAGAGGCAGAGCAACAGTGAGAAACAGACAACATATCCATCTGTTGTCCTGTCAGTTGTCTGGGTGGCAGCAGCATTTAAAAACTAATATTTGCTAGTAGCCTATGTACTAATCCTATTGTGAGACGTAAACATGAAGGCTGGCATATGGTGTTAGCAGTGACTATGAGAAACTACAGATGTAATAATCATAATATTTTCTTTTTACTGTCATTCTACACGTAATTCTAATGTAGTATTTTAGTACATTTTCAAGGCCAAAAGATTTTTGAAAGCAGATATACCAACCTTTTTCTAAAACGTATTTTATTTTAAAAATTGCATAACCTATTACATGAATATAAAGGCCGTTTTGCACCTGAGACGAGGTACACGATGCACGAGTCGGGCTGACTTTGGTTGCCGTGGGTATGTTCACACTGAGTGCAATGTTAGGCGAGACATTCACTGTGGTGGAGGCTGGTTGACTTGAAAGTTCTTGACGTGGAGGAAGAGGAGTTATTAATGTTATCTTTAGACTTGAATAATAAGAGGAAAAGGAATTGGGTATACTATCAAGCAAATATGAAACAGCTAATGTGGTGGATATCATCATCTCGTTTAAGAGCTAGAAATGGATGGGGGAAATCTGGACAGTATTTCAAACTGACTTCAGCTCAGTTCTCCAAAGTTCTATTATTCAATGAACAAGATATTAAGAAGGAAAGCACCAACTATAGGACATCCATCAGTTCATGGTGAAGGACAGTGAGTGAGTGAGGGAGAGTCAGGAATCAGGTCAGTGTGATGAAAAAAAGGTATGCGTCTGGAGATGAAACCACAAAGGTGGGAGTCCCAAGGGGCATGACCCATTGATGCTATGGCCAGAAAAATTGCCTGCCCAGCTATCTTGGAATTGGTGCGTGCAGTGTGGCTGGAATCTGTCCCAAAGTTTCACATCCAGTGTGAACACTCCTATTGAAAATACACTGAGGTGATTTTAAGCCATGCAGCTTTGTGCCTCGTGTGTCTTGTGTGTCGTCTCCGGTGTGAAACGGCCTTTATGCAGACCATCACCACAAGCCAGCATAACCCATGACACTCATTTATGGAAATTTTTTTTTTTTTTTTTTTTATGTAGTAAGCTACTATCTTAAAGAAAAAAAAAATTATCATGAACTTTTTTTACTGGTATGCAAGTAAGAATGTTAAAATATAGATGTAATTTTGATTATATGAAAGTGTGTCTTATCTCAAGGAGGAACATCATCACAATGTAAAGAATGCAGTTAAGCTTGCCCGTGTCAATATCAAGATCATCAACCACTTGTTTTGTTTTGGTATATGCAATGTGTGGTGCATGGTCACTAAGGCAATTTCTTTATGACTGGTGTCATTCTATGTGAATTACTGGTAAGTATAACCTATATTGTTATCTTGAAAGAAAGAGCTGTTTTGTGGTGCAGTACCAATCATCAGATTGTTTACATGTGTGAAGATGTCTGGGGTTTGATTTTAAAGCCTTTGTTACCATCAATCATTGTCTCAATGCTGAAGCTTGGCCTCATTGGACGTAGGCTCCTTTTTTTTTTTTTTTTTAAGAAAAAGGTGTGTCTTATGAGCTATCAAATACAGTAGTTTCCATTTGTTAGGGTAGCACATGGGGGCCTTGCAGGACACACATTGGCAGTATTGCTGCATGACAATGAAACCAATTCCCTGCTGACTGTAGTGCGTGAATGCGGCGGTTGGGCGCGAGGTGTAGTATCTGAGCTTTTCTACCACTAGTTTCCTGATGGTTTTCTTAGCCGACTGGAAGATCCTGTTGAGTATGCTGTCCCAATAAACAGTCTTCCTGGTGGGCTTTTGTAGGAGCTGCCTAAAGGGTTCTTTCTATAAGGGGGGTGACTGCCAAAAAGGGTCCACTTGATTAACCAAGCCAAACCACGAGCAAATGCCCATCAGGGATGGACTGGTGGGCATGGAGGACTCAGTGATGCTCCTAACAAAGTTGTTGGGTTGATATGCCTCCCAGCCCAGGAGGTAGCTGGTGAATGTAATACTCCTTCTGCAGAAGCTAAACTTGTCAGGTCTAATAATTACTCCATTGTCCAAGCACCTCTACAGTAGGTCATATGTGTGCTAGAAGGCTTGCTTGACTATCATCATGCAGAAGCATGTCATTAGCATACTTTAACTTCCTGGGGATGTCAGCAATGATATTGTTGAACTACTTCGTGAAGGTGTCCTATGCTGTGCATTGTCCCATGGGTGTCATGCAATACCGAAAGCACACTCATGGTGTAGTGAACATTGTCAACTTGCGGCTCTCATCAAGTGGGATCTGATGGTAGCCAAAGAAGGTGTCTGCCACTGTCATGTAAGTATGCTTGGGGATGCTGGTGATGGGGTTGAAGGGGGAGGGCCTGGAGTGGTGAGTTTTGCACAAGCAGATTTCTGGAAGTAAACTGTTCTTGGGCACCACAATCATGCGCACACACCATTCTGTTGGTTCCCTGGTAGGCATCTCCTTGATAATGCCCTTGGTGACATCATTGTTAAGTTAGTGCTGTACCTAGTCATAGAAGTGGAAGGGGATGGTGGCAGGGACATGCATGGCATAGGGGTGCACTCTGGGCCATAGGTGGATGTGGTGAGGGGGCCCTTTCATCTCGATTAGTGGTGTGTGCTTCATGGCTAACCAAAACTGCTCCAGGAACCATTTCTCAAGGGGCTCTACGTTTTCCATCACTAACTTGTAGGGCGGCAGTGCTGGGCGGGTAGGGGTGCTTTCAGGGATGTTGCTGACTACCAGAGAGCTTACTCGTGCTGTCAGGCACAGGAAGCCCAGGGGAACTAACTCCAATGCCTTGCAAGTCTTGAGTGACAGGTACACGCATTGCACCCCCTCCACTATGTACATAAGCTTGGAGATGGTGGGTGTGCCCTCCATTATTTCACATGTTAGGCTCTCTAGAAGCTTCATGCCTCCTCCCACGACATGGTTGATGGACCTGGTTGAGTGCTGAGTTGCCATGATGCAAACATGAGAATCAGTGTCTGCTAATGTCTGAAACAGCAAACTGTGACTGGGGGGGTGAAGGCAGGCTATGCTTACTGAGCGGTTTGCTGCTGCTTCCCCCCCCCCCCCCAACAATTGGCTGGAGGTGGGTTGCTAGCTGCCTGGTTTGAGGGAATGGCTGAGGAACCAGAAGTGTCCTCCCTGCTTGAAGTTCTTGCTCATGTGACTGGGTGTGTTGCAGTGTCAGTAGGTGGCTCCTGCCACCACCTCGGTGGGACTCTTGACAGGGTAGAGGGGACTATTTCTATGCCCACCAGTGCTACCACAGGGCCCTCTAAGCCACACATAGCTGTTTTCTCCACTGCCTCTATGACCTTGCACTGGCCCACAATGTTGCCCATTGAGTCCAAATGGGGGAAACACTGTAGCACTTCCCCCTTCATGCGGCAGTCACTTAACCCCATCACCACTTTCCTGTTCAGCATGTACTCAATGAGAGGCTTATCACAGTCTGGGTATTGGAAACAACACTCGGCTGCCAAGGCATGGCATCTCGACACATACACTTCCACACTGTCTCTGGGCATCTGCAGGTAAAGGCCACGTCACACGATGCGTCTTTTGTCGCATGGTGTCTGGGCGGGTCTTGGCGGGTAATTCAAATTCGCGCGCCTTTGCCCCATCATGCGGTTACATGACGACTCATTGTCCCGATACGCGCCACAGCCGGCCAGTGTGGGATGGGTGACACCTGACATCCGCTCACCACTCACCTGAGACAATGCCACGCCCACGCACAACTGCTCTTTGGGCTATTGTGCTGGCTTGTGCTATCAAGAAGAAAAAGAAGAATAGAATAATATGGGCGAGACAATGGCATCTTTGAAAACAAACTTTAGGCAGCTATCAGCAGATATTCAGAGCACTAGCAATAGAAGGCGATGGAGCTTTAAAAAATTATTCGAGGCTGCCTGTGACTGTTTTTTCACACTTTACTGAAAAAAAAAATAAGGCCCCTAATAGAAAGACAGGACACAACAATGCGGGAAAGTGTTTCAGCAGGAGCCAGACTTGAAGCAACACTTCTGCTTCTAGCTACAGGCTGTTCATTCAACAGGCTACACTACCACACCAGAATATCAAGAACATCCCTCAGCGTCATAATACTAGAGACCTGTCAAGCTATCTACCATGTACTAAAGGATGACTACATTAAGATGACAATGTACACTATTTATATTTTTTTATCTTTTTTTTTTTCTCTTTCCGGTACAACAGTAGTTTATAATAATCTGATGCATTGCAGATAAGAGTAGTATGAAAACAGAAAAATTTAGTGTTACTAGGTAGGGTAGGTAGAAAGCACTGTCACTGTCATGATGAGGTGTTGATGTCGCGTCACCTTCTGACACTCGCTGCATGAACCCAACACTGCCGGGAAGGGTCATGGCACGTGACTTTTAACCCATGCACCGTGTTCTTGTGTGTTGCAGGGACAGCCGGGGACAAACACGCACGCTGTGTCGCATCGTGTGATGTGGCCTTAAGAGAAAAAGTCAGACCTTGCCCTAACCTTGTACTGGGGATCAAGCATTGCACTCTTTACCGTGTCCAAAGTAGTGGAAGTAGAGAACTGCGTGAAGGCTTGTTTGTTGAGGCACATTTAGATGCGTTGTTGTAGATCCCCACTGTACAGGAATCTGACATACAATGCAATGAATGACAGGAGCCAGCAGCAGATAAGCCCATATTCCTCCACACTCACAGCCCATGCCTCGATTGCTATTGGGGCCATGTCAGTGGCAGCGGTTCCTTGGCCAGAGGGAGGCGTTACAGATGGCTGGGCTGCAGTGCTATCCAGGGATCTGCAGAGTGTGCTTTGGGTGGCTGTCCCCAAAGCTATATTTTGGACCCATGTGGCTGAAAGGTTGTCATGTTGTGAGGAGAGCACCATGAACCCAAGGGTTGGGTGCACCTGCTGTGGTGAGGTTGGCCATACTGGAAGCACAATAGCACATGGCTGCCGACTGAGGCACTGGTTGCAAGTTCCTCTTGCTTTACTTCTGTGAAGCTGAGAGAGCTATTGCCATGGTCTTGTGTCTTTATCAGGTAGGTACTGTAGTGTGCCATGTTGAGATTGCAGGAGATACCAGATGTACGGCTGATTTGACCACCTTTATTCAAGGGCCAGAGTGATAGCACCTCAGTGTGGTGATGCCTAAGTGAGAACAGTCTAGTGCCAGCGTCCTTTTGTTTACCCATGCAGCAGGCAGGGAAAATTTATCTTACATAATGTGAGATTCCCACCGTACTAGACCCAATAACTAAACTTTATTCATGAAACAAAACTAGAGTAAAGCTTGATGAAACAAAAAATATAACAATATCAGTAACAACTGACAGACTAGGATGTACTGGCTCCCCAACACTTTTCGAATTAATAAGTTTTAAAATAATACAGAAATTATAAAACTTAAATTTGGGCTTCAAAGATGACATTTTAAATATAACATCTTTAATTTTTACAAATGATGGAATGTTTTTAGCAAGTAGTATAGAAGATGCAGAGATAGTGGTTGGACGAGTAGTGGAGACAAGGAGAGAATGTGGCTTAGAAATTAACAAACAAAAGAGTAATATTATCATCTTTCATATGAAAGACAAACCACAGGAAATAGCAGAGATACAGGTAGAAGAAAGCAAAATATTTAGGAATGACAATAAATGACACCAAAAACCTCTTTAAAGTACATACACAGAACATGATGGAAAAAGTTGTAAGAATGACCAATTTAACGTATTCAGTCATTGTGAACTGTTGTTTTAGATTCAATCAGTCAATCATGAGGGGCACGTCGCCTCGCCTACCCTATGGCACCACTCCAGGCAGTCATGCCTCGTGAATCTCTATGCAGTCTCCCTTCCCATGCCAAGTAGCTCCCAGCAGGAGGTATCGACTTGCCACAGCCATGAGTTCTGTGGACGTCCCCATGGCCTCCTCCATGCTGGGTTATCCCTTTCAGAGGCAACCCGATATGGAGGATCAGCTTCCAGGTAGCGTGTCACATGCCCATGTAGTTGCAGTTGGCATTGACGGACTATGCTGGTAATCGACCTTGAATCAGTCTCACGGAGCAATCGTTGATTTGACACAAAGTCATGCCAGTGATACCCCATGATCTTGCAAAGGCATCTAGTATCAAAGATATCAATTCGCCTCTTCAGATCGGTGTTCATTGTCCATGTCTCAC
The DNA here is from genome assembly GCF_017591435.1 of Portunus trituberculatus. NCBI lineage: Eukaryota > Metazoa > Arthropoda > Malacostraca > Decapoda > Portunidae > Portunus > Portunus trituberculatus. Next base: position 25,916,857 of record NC_059296.1, read on the forward strand.
AACCATAGAGTAAGACAGGGATCACCAGTGACTTGAAGATCCGAATCTTTGTCTGTCTGCACAGGTACCGACAACGCCAAATACTCGTGTTGAGTGAGTCCATAACGCCATGGGCTAGACCAACCTGCCTACACTACCAAGGTATGTGAAACTTTCTGAGATCTCAACATCCTCACCGCACGCATGGATAGACTGTACTGTTTCATCCAGTAAGCCTCCATACACCTGAACCTTGGTCTTTGGCCAGGTAACCTGGAGTCCCAGGGGCTTTGTCTCCTCGTGCAGTGCCTCTAGAGCTATTACCAGAACCTTCAGTGACTCAGCAAAGATTATTGCATCATTGGCAAAAACAAGATCTGTAATCTCAGTATAACTGAAAGATGCTCCACAATGACTTTGGTCTACAACTCTGCCTAGTACCCAGTCCATGCAAATGTTGAAAAGTGATGGAGCAAGCATGCATCCCTGCCTCACTCCCGTATTCACAGGCAAGAAGCTGGACACGCCCCCTTCATACTTCACAGCACTCACAGTCTCGGAGTAGAGGCCAGTTAATAGACTAATAATCCTTGCGGGAATCCCATGGAGACGCAGAAGATCCCAGAGTGTCTCGATACGCTGAATCAAACATCTTCTTGAGATTGGCATAGGTTGCAAGTATCCCCTGTCGAAACTTACGTTGGTACTCTACCAGTATGTGAAACGCTATGATCCGGTCAGTTGTTGACTTACCGGACATGAACCCAGAATGTTCAGGTCTCTGGTGTTTCAGCAGGTGACTGCGGATACTCATCAACAACAAATGGGCAAGCACCTTGCCTGGTATGCTGAGCAGTGTTATACCGCGGTAGTTGTTGCAGTCCTGATAGTCCCCTTTCCCCTTCTAGATAAGGATGATCAATCCCTTTTTCCAATCAGGGGGAATGGTACCTGAATGCCACACTGCAGTCAAGACAGCATGCAACCCACGCATCATGGCCTCACCTCCTACTTTGAGCAGCTCTGCACTGATGTTGCAGATGCCAGCTGCCTATCCACTCCTCAACTTTGTTACAGCCTCTTTGACATCATCAATGGAGGGTGCAGTTTTGTCAATGGCTGGATCAGCATCCAGCATCTGTAACCCTGCAGTTTGGAGCTGTCGGCTTGGAGGATCCACTGTAAACAGCCGCTCAAAGTACTCAGCCCAACGAGCCATCTGCCCATCTGCTGTTCAGGTAGCGCCCGCCTGAGATGTAGACATGGAGCGGAGTTTCTTAAGGGCTTGATAGGCAGGTCGGAGGTCATTAGCATTTAAATGACAATCTACATCCTCAGCGAGACCCTTGACATACCTCTCCTTGTCTCTCCTCAGGATAGCTCTAGTCCTATGTGACAGAGCCCTGTACTGGTCGCGGTTCCCAGCAAATCTGGCAGTGCGACTCTCCTCAATGCTGTCCAGCGTCTCTACCGAGGCGAAGCCACTCTGTGACTTTTGGGCGCTCCCCAACGCATTCCTTGGCAGCCTCAAGAGTCTCACATTTGAAGGTATCCCATAGCCCTACCAGGTCCTTGATGGTGTAGAGCACTCCAAACTGATTGGAGACTGTCACTGCATACTCCTGGGCACATGTCAAGTACTTTAGTTTCTCAAGATAAAAACACAATGTGGTCACATCTTGGAGACTTTCTGGATTTGAAATGCAACTTCAGTGTAGCATCAACAAGCCTGTGATCAGTCGCAAAGAACTCGGCACTCCAAAACACCCTGCAGTTCTGAAGGATCCTTCAACGAGTACTAACAAGGATATGGTCGATTTCCTGTCCCTCCGGCATTGCTATACAAAATCCAGCGGTGCAGCGCTGGTCTCAGATACCAAGAACATGCAATTCTCAACCTTCTGGATCTTTCAAGATTCAGAAGGAAAGAGCTGTTGTCGTTGCTGGTACCAGAGCCATGGGGACCAACAAATAACTCATAGCCGGCTCTCTCAGTGCCATTGACAGCATTAAAGTCACCCAAGACAATAAGTGCATCACAACAGGGACACTGGTCCAGTACAGAGTTGAGTTTAGCATAGAACGTTTCCTTCTCTTAAGTTTCACACACCTTGGTAGGAGTGTATTCTGCAACAACAGACATGAAGCCTAGACTGTGCTTCAGCCTTAGTCACATTATACGCTCATCAACTGGAGTAACCTCTACAATAGACAGCTGCAGTCTGCTGGAGATGCCTATGACTACCCCCTTGACATGGTGACCATTGCTCATGCCGGACCAATAGTAAGTAAAACCCTTGCGACTGGTCTTGCCACTGCCAGGTCTCCTCGTCTCAGAGAGTCCCACCATATCCACCCTCAACCTACTGAGCTCATCCGATAGATGAGGCAGTCGGTGATCCTCTGAATGGCTCAGGACGTTCCAGGAGCCTACAGGAAAAAACACTGGAAAAGTAGGCTCTGCCATCCATCCTATACAGTACCAACATAATAGATTTTACTATGGATATGAAAAAGTAAAGAAATTACAAAGGACAGAAAATAACGTAGGTAGAAAATATTAGGTGCAACAAGGGTAACAGACTGATTCAGAAAAGGCTGATTCAGACCATTTACTGGCTTATTCGGACCTTTATCCAGGCTTATTCGGGCCTTCATTTGATTGGCTGATTCAAAACTAATATGTTTTTACTTACTGCTGTGACATTGTTTTATAATATTTTTTCAATGTTTGTAATCCATAATCAATCCAATGTCTATTATGAAAATATATTGGGTAAAGGCAGGTTCACATGTGCCAATTTGCAACGGAAATTTTACGTACGTAGAGTTTCCAACTCAAAATTAGTGCTTAGCAATTGGAGAAAGCAGTCACAAAACAAGACCAACATGTTGGTCTTGCTAAGGCGGGTTCACACGTGTCAATTTACGACAAATCTTGTTTTGCAACTGCTGTCTCCTGTTGCTAGACGCCGATTTTGAGTAGGAAATTCTAAATACGTAAAATTTCCGTCGCAAATTGGCACATGTGAACCTAGTTTTGCAGTGGCGGGGAGTCAGTTCTCACCAGGCCACCTACCATACCCATAATATAGACTGAGCTGTACATACTGAATAAAATGAAGAAGTTATTATACTGTTCCCTTGGCCCTCAGGGGAAAGAACCACTTAGCATCTTAACAACAATACAAACAAAATAAAAATATATAAGAAAAAAGATAGAAAGCAAAGACATATGATTGTAGAACAAAATGGAAAGTTACACAAATATAATAATATGCATTCTGTTGTGAAATCAAATAGGCTTTAATATCCTTCTTTAATATTTCAAAAGTATTAGTTTTTCTTTTTTTTTCTTTTTTTTGTCAAGATGCAAACTAATGAAGAGTTTAGGCCCTGAACTAATGATGATGTTTTTGAGTAGTGTACGTAGTTCAAAACTGGACAAATTAGATTAATATTATTATTTCTAGTGTTTGCAACATTGTCAGTTAACTTGAACAGGGGAGGGTGGGGTAAGATGGACCCATGGGGTAAGACGGAACCCCCCCTTCTAAATCCAAGCATAAAGGGCGAGTTTCAAAATTTGACTCATAGATGTCCTTCACGTCGCCCAACAATGATGTCATCACTGCAAGTAGGAACGATAAGTTTCCCTTGCGCTTCACAGGGAAAAAAATGTCATTTTATGCAGTGCTGATGTTATATGCACAAGGTAAGGCACTGCTTGTTTTATATTGAAATAGTTATTATAATGATTTAGTATTTATGTTATACATGCCCATGAGTGTATACATGATATATAGATGCCATAAATTGCTATAGTAAACATAGATATTTTGGTAAACATTTCAACATTTGAATATTTACTAATGGGGTAAGATGGACCCTATCAGAAGGGAAGGGTGGGTTTGTTGTGCTAATTGCAAAAGCTGGGCTCATGAGCAATATGCATGGATAAATGGTGATGATGCTGAGGCAGAGGTTTTTGTGTGGAATTTATGTCATTAAGTTGTGCAGGGATAGATGATGCTGAGGGAGAGTTTTTTATTTTGTTTTTGTTGGTTTGTTGGTTTGATTTGTACCAATAAATTTGGCTAATGGGCAATGTGAAAGGATACAATGATGACGAGGAAGAGTTTTTCATTTGTGCTTTATGCCAATTAGGATTTGTTTCTTCATATTTAGTTTGCGGGGTAAGATTGACTCCGTCTTACCCCATCATTTTATTTTGGGCCCAGTAAAATTATTATTTTGAAAATTCTTGTGCTTCATTGTTTTCTTTTAAAAACCATGATCTGGGTGAGGACTTCAAAGGTAACATCCCAAAGCACCACCACAAACCCACAAACTACCAAAAATCATATAAATGTGGTCCCTAGACTCAATGCTTTGTTAAGTGGTCTGTCTTACCCAAGGATTCTAGGGAGGATATACGGGTTCAATGGGCGGGCTGGAGGAATTGATTAGGGAACCTCGCTTCTAACAGATGGCGCGCGGGTCGCAGGTAGTAAGGGGTTTAGGGATGGGGGGGGTCCATCAGTGGGGAAGGATGAGTGCCGTTACAAGATTCAAACAGTCAGTCAGTCACGGGAAGGAGCACAAGGCACATCAACCATTGCCCGCCTCCGCCTGGGCCACACCACGCTCAGTGTTCACTTGCATCGCCTACGTCTGTCTTGTGACACCTTCTGCCCTTGGTGTAGGACTACCCCTGTGGCCATGGAACATTTCCTGCTTCAATGCCCACGCCTCCTCTCTCAACATACTGCATAACGCTCCCGGCTCTCCGCCCTGGTCATCACAACACTCAACCTGCCCACCCTCCTGGCGGCTTCAGGCGTCCACCTCTCCTGGCAATCTGCTGTCCTTCGCCTTGTGCCTTCTTGAGGAAGACCGGCCAGCTACCACGCCTGTGATACCCACACAGGACTATCCCAGGGCTCATAAGGATCCATAGATTTTCGTGGCCTCTTTTGAATCCTTACGAGCCCTGGGGTAGTCCTGTGTGGGTATCACAGGCATGGTAGCTGCCCGGTCTTCCTAAAAAAGGCACAAGTAAGGCGAAGGACAGCAGGTTGCCAGGAAGGGTGGACGCCTGAGGCTGCCAAGAGGGTGGGCAGGTCAAGTGTTGTGATGGCCAGGGCGGAGAGCCGGGAGCGTAATGCAGTATGTTGAGAGAGGAGGTGTGGGCATTGAAGAAGGAAATGTTCCATGGCCTCAGGGGTAGTCCTACACCAAGGGCAGAAGTGGTCACAAGACAGTCGATGTATGCGATGCAAGTAAGGAGTATGGTGTAGCCCAGGTGGAGGCGAGCAGGAAACGCGCATATATATATATATATATATATATATATATATATATATATATATATATATATATATATAAACATGTTTTATTTGCCTTATAAGTTCATAACCATGAGAGAATGCAGGGAAAAATAGTGGGTGGGGGAGGAAGCATGGGAGAAATTTTAAGTTACTCCTAACAACGTTTTCTATGAAAGTACTCAATTTCAACAGATGGCAGCACCATCACTGTCCTCCAAACTTTAACCCACACCAAAACTTCCTCTCTGTATATTCCTTGGTCTTACCCCACCTTCCCCTACCATGTTTTGTTTAGGATTTTTGAAGATTAGCAATAACATAAAATATTTATGAATACACGAAAACATTATCAATTGTACCTCAGTGAATATATGATTAGTAGAATAATTTTTTTAAGGAAAAAAATGCATCTTAAAGTTTTGTTTTAGGGAATGGTTAGTCTGTTAAGGAAGGATGGCCACATACACAGTCACTGAGCACCACCACACCACGCTACACTGACCACCACTCAAAGAGGCACCACACACTACATCACCACAGTCACCACCACACAAGCTACTACTCATGGCACCTCGTGGTAGTGGATGCTCACACACTCACTCTGGGTTAGGTTAGATTGGGTTAGGGTTAGATTAGATTACTCAGATTAGGTTAGGTTAGCTGTCACTCTCTATGTATCACAACACTTAATACATTACTTATGCAGTACAATATTCTGAAATAAGGAAGAGGAGAAGTGGGAGGAAAGTACTGATGGAAAGTAAAAGAATGGGGAGAAGAAAAAAGAACAGAAGGAAATAAGGAAGGAGGAGATAAGAAAATGGAAGAGAAGGAGGAAGGAAGGAAGATGTTGATGCTAAATTTTACCTGTCTGCCAACAATGTTAATTTCGACTTTACTGTCGAATAGGACTTGGAAAATAATACTCACAAGTCACACTTTACAATGGTATTTCCTTTGTTATTATTGTCAACATTATTGTCATTATTGTTATTATTATTATTATTATTATTATTATTATTATTATTATTATAATTATTATTATTATTACTATTATTATTATCATCACCATTATCATTATTAATATTATCATTATTATTATTACAATGGAAAGGATTGTGTTCATATGTATCTCTCTCTCTCTCTCTCTCTCTCTCTCTCTCTCTCTCTCTCTCTCTCTCTCTCTCTCTCTCTCTCTCTCTCTCTGGCTGTACATTACATAAAGAAAGAAGAACCAGATATTGTATGCCTGGCTGAAACAAAACTAAATGAGGTAATCAAAATAAACTTGGATAATAGGTATAATGTATGGAGGAGAGACAGAGTGGATAAAGGAGAAGGAGGAGTCATGATAATGTCAAGGAAGAAGATGGTGGTAAACCAAGTAGAATGTGGGAAGGAAAAGCAGAAGTACTGTATATTAAGATGCATATTAATAAAAAAAAGAGCTAACAATCATTGTAACATGTGTGCCACCAAAAACAAATTCATGGACCAATCAAGAATATAAAGACATGACAGATGACACAATAAGGAGTCTAACGAGAATCATTAAAGAAAGGAGAAAAGTGATATTACTAGGAGATTTCAACTGTAAAGAAGTGGACTGGGAAAATTATGAAAGTGGTATGGGGGAAGAAGCCTGGGGAGGAAGATTCCTGAACCTAATGATAGATAACATGATGGACCAGAGTAAAGGAAAACACAAGATTCAGAGGAAAAGATGAGCCGGCAAGATTAGATCTGGTTTTTACAGGGGGTATAGCTACAAATGAATGATGATATAAGATATAAGTGCCCATTGGGAAAGAGTGATCATGTAATATTAGAAATGGATATAGAAGAGGGAAAAAAAGATAGAGATGAATCATACAAAGGGGATCGATTAAATTATAGAAAGGCTGATATTGAGAATCTCAAGAACTATTTCAAATACACTAACTGGGAGGAAATGGAAAACTCTGAGGAGTGCAAGAGAAATATAACTTATTTTTGGAAATATACAAAACAGGACTCAGGGAATATGTCCTGAAATATAGACCTAAGGAAGAAGGAATGAAAGATTGGTTTAACACAAAGTGTGCCAGGGCAAAGGAGAAAAGGGATGGAGCATGGAAAAGGTGGAGGAGAAATAGAAATGCAGTAAATAAATAGCAAGAAATGAATATGTTAAAGTGAAGAAGGAAGAGGAGAGGATCTATGAAAAGGACAATCGAAAAATGCAAGGAGCAACCGAAATTGTTCTACAGATTCATAAACGGAAAAATAAGACAAAAAGAAACAATAGAAAGGTTAAAAGGAGAAAATGGGATGGTGGAAGACCCAAAAATATGGCAGAACTGTTAAATAATAAGTTCCAGGAGGTCTTTACTAAGGAATCCAAATTTGAAAGACTACAGGGTAATAGAGAGACCATCTATATGGAAGAGATTAAAGTAACCAAGCTTGAAATAAAAGAATTAATGAAGGAATTGGATGAAGAAAAGGCAATGGGACCGAATGAAGTCTCAGGCAGAATACTGAAAGAATGTAGGGAAGAACTAGCATGTCCTATATACAACATCATAAAATGCTCAATAGAAAATGGAACAGTACCAGTGGAATGGAAAAGAGCTGAGGTGGTTCCCATATATAAGAGCGCAAGGGAGGAAGAACCTCTAAATTAAAGATCAGTAACACTAACTAGTGTAATATGTAAGATGTGTGAAAGAGTAATAAAGAAACAATGGATCGAGTTCCTTGAAGACAACAAATTACTATCAAATAGCCAATTTGGCTTTAGAAAAGGTCGGTCGTGTGTAACAATTTTACTGAGTTTCTACTCTAGAATAGTTGATAGGGTACAAGAGAGAGAGGGATGGGTTGATTGTATTTACTTGAATTTAAAAAAGGCATTTGATAAAGTGCCACATGCAAGGTTACTGTGGAAACTAGAGGAGAAGGGTGGTTTAAAAAAAAACACATTGAGATGGATGGAAAATTATTTGAGGGGGAGAGAAATAAGGACAGCAGTCAAAGATATGAAGTCCAAGTGGAGAGCAGTAGAAAGCGGAGTGCCACAGGGGTCAGTATTGGCGACAATACTTTTTATCATTTATATAAATGACTGGCCAGAAGGAGTGAAGAGCTACACAAATCTGTTTGCGGACGATGCGAAACTGTGCAGAGTTATAAAGCAAAAAGAGGATTGTGAAATACTGCAAGAAGACCTAAATAAGATCTGAGAATGGAGTAAAAAGTGAGAGATGGAATTCAATGTGGACAAAAGCCATGTCATGGAAATGGGAAAGAGTGAAAGACAACCAGTGAGAATCTTGCATATTACACTAGTTAGTGATACCAGTCTGTGATTTAAAGGTTCTTCCTTTCTTCTGCTATTATATATGGGAACCACCTCAGCTCTTTTCCATTCTACTGGTACTGTTCCATTTTCTATTGAGCATTTTATGATGTATATAGGACTTGCTAGTTCTTCTCTACATTCTTTTAATATTCTGCCTGAGACTTCATCCGGTCCCATTGCCTTCTCTTCATCTAATTCCATCATCAACTCTTTTATTTCAAGCTTGGTTACTTTAATCTCTTTCATATGGACAGTCTCTATTACCCTGTGGTCTTCCGAAATTGGATTCCTTAGTAAAGACCTGAAATTTACTATTTAACAGTTCTCCCATACTTTTTGGGTCTTCCATCATCCCGTTCTCTCCTTTTAACCTTTCTATTGTTTCTTTTTGCCTTATTTTTCCATTTATGAATCTGTAGAACAATTTCGGTTGTTCCTTACATTTTTCGACAATGTCCTTTTCATAGTTCCTTTCTTCTTCCTTTCTCACCTTAGCATAATCATTTCTGGCTGTTTTGAAGTTTTCTTTATTTTCTTGATTTCTATTTCTTCTCCACCCTTTCCATGCTCTATCTCTTTTCTCCTTTGCCCTAGTGCACCTTGCATTAAACCAATCTTTCTTTCCTTCTCCTTTAGGTCTATATTTCGAGACATATTCGCTGACTCCTGTTTTGTGTATTTCCAAAATTAAGTTATACTTCTCTTGCACCGTCTCTGAGTTTTCCATCTCCTTCCAGTTAACGTATCTGAAGTAGTTCTTGAGGTTCTCAATATCAGCCTTTCTGTAATTTAATCGGTCTCCTTTGTATGATTCGTCTCTATCTTCCTTTCCCTCTTCTATATCCATTTCTAATATTACATGGTCACTCTTTCCCAATGGGTACTTATATCTTATATCATCGTTCATTTGTATATCCCTTGTAAAAACTAGGTCCAATCTCGCCGGCTCAATAGAATAGTCGATAGAGTACAAGAGAGAGAAGGATTAGTTGACTGTATTTATTAAGATTTAAAAAAGGCGTTTGATAAAGTGCCACATGAAAGATTACTGTGGAAGTTAGAAGAGAAGGTTGGCTTAAAAGGAAACACATTGAGCTGGATGGAAAATCACTTGAAGGGGAGAGAAATAAGGACGGTAGTTAAAGATATGAAGTCCAAATGGAGAGCAGTAGACAGCTGAGTGCCACAGGGGTCAGTATTGGCGCCAATACATTTTCTCATATATATAAACGACATGCCAGATGGAGTAAACAGCTACATCCGGCCCGTGACCTCACACCGTCCAGCTGGAGTCAGGTCACTGCACCTGGCCCAGCTTAGAAGGGGATCGGCGTAGTGCGTGGAATCCCGGGCGTGCCCACCCAGCCCAGCTGTTCTCAGGTAGTTCCACACCTGGGCTGGATTAGCGTGGTGGTAGTAGAGTAGTAGTAGTAGTAGTAGTAGTAGTAATAATAGTAGTAGTAGTAGTAGTAGTAGTAGTAGTAGTAGTAGTAGTAGTAGTAGTAGTAGTAGTAGTAGTAGTAGTAGCAGTAGTGTCAGTGTGGTTCACTACAGTACCCCCCCTCCCCCAAAGAAGGAAAAAAACGAGGCATAAGGGGAGTAGCAAGGAGCCTCTAAGAGGCCTGGAAAAAATTAGGGGGTTGGCTTAACCTACCAAAGCGGGTGAAGACGCTGGGAAAAGTGACAGGAGGAAGAGATGGGGGCTGGGAGACAGGCGTAGTGGGTGGCGGTGGTTGGGGGCTTGCCGGCGGCTCCTGGTCTGCCAGGGGCGAGGTGAGGACACCGGCCCTGACGAGGAGGGAATCCCCGTGGTGGCACCCCGCGGCGGCAGGCAGCACGGTGCCACCTCCCTGGGGTGAGGAAGGTGCAAGGGCTCCGCCATAGGAGGAAGGTGCTGCTGTGGGAGCAGGGGCGGCGCCATGGGCGGAGCAGGAGACAGGTGAGCCGCCTTCACCCGGTCCCACGAAGGGATGTACGGACGGCCCTTAATCTCGAGGGTGATGTATTTCTCGCCCCTGTGCAGCACATGATATGGGCCCATATACAGCAGCTGGAGAGGCCCTGTGGTAGCGCCAGTCCTCAAGAAGACAGCTGCCGCGTCACGGATGTCCACCGGGAAGTGGGCAGGCGGGAGGGGGGTGGACGAGGAGGAGTGGGCCGGAGGTTCGCCATAGCCTGCCACAACACCGAAAGGAAGGCCAAAGCGTGCCCCGTGGGTGGCCCAGGTGCCACGAATTGGCCAGGAAGCCTCAAGTCCTCCTCGTAGACCAGCTCTGCCAGCGTGTGATGCAAGTCCTCCTTCTCTGTGGCCCTCCAGGTCAGCAGGATGATCGGGAGAGCGTCAACCCAGCCACCAGGATGGGGGAGGGTGCGAATTGCCTCCTTGAGACGCCGGTGAAAGCGCTCCACCATCCCGTTGGTCTGGGGATGATAGGCTGTGGTGCGTTGCCGCAACGTGCCGAGGAAGCCCATGAGCTCATCCCAGGCGTGAGACTCGAACTGCACCCCCTGGTCGGTGATGATGGTGACCAGCGCCCCGAAGTTTGACACCCACCCCGAGAGGAAGTGGGCGGCTGTACACTCTGCTGTGCTGTCAGGCATCGGAATCGCGGTACCCCAGCATGTGGTCCGGTCTACACAGGTGAGGAGGTACCGGTGGCTGCAGCAAGGTGGAAGGGAGCCAACCAGATCTATGTGGACTGTGTGGAAGCATTCCGTGGGTGTGGGGATGGTCTGCAGTGGCGTGCGGGTGTGGCGGTGAGTCTTGGCGGCCTGCAAGGAAGGCAGGTACGGACCCACTCTCTAACTTCCTTCCTCATTCCTGGCCAGACCGCCCGCCTGCTGATGATGCGGTGCATCCCCAAGATGCCAGGATGGTTGAGAGAGTGGTAGTGGCGGAAGATCTGCTGGCGGAACGGCCGCGTCACATATGGGCGTGCCTGCCCGCATGGCACGTCGCACCAGAGTTGCCGTGGAGAGTCAGGGAGCTGTTGCTGAACGAGCTGCAGTGATGTGGCTCCTTCTAGCAGTGCCTGTAGCTCCGGGTTGTCCTCTTGCGCTGCCGCCACTGCTTCGTAGTCCAAAGGTGGAGGACAAGACAGGGCGGCGACCGTGCGGGAGGGAGCGTCGCCACGGGAGAGAGCATCAGCCACTGTGTTTTCCTCCCCCCGAATGTGCCTGAGGTCCGTGGTGAACTCAGAGATGAAGGCGAGCTGCCTATACACTCGGGGGGATGAAGTTGTCGCCTGTCTGGGCCATGGCGTGAGTTAACGGTTTGTGGTCTGTGAGCACGTGGAACTCACGGCCCTCCAGGAAGTGGCGAAAGTGACGCACGGCCTCGTACACTGCCAAGAGCTCCCTATCAAAGGCGCTGTAGGAGCGCTGAGCCGGTTCCAACCACTTGCTAAAGAAGGCAACTGGCCTGAGCTCTCCAGCTACTTCCTGCTGTAGCACCGCGCCCACAGCTTCCGCCGACGCGTCCGTGGAGAGCACCGTTGGGCCGTGGGGGACTAGGTAGGTGAGGCAGGTCAGGGAGATGAGCCGGCGCTTGATGGCTTGAAAAGCACGCTATGCCTCTTGCCCCCAGTCCAGGGGCTTAGGTGAGTTCTTCTTAACGCCCTTCAGGAGGTCATTGAGGGGAGCCAGAAGAGCGGCGGCCTGGGGGATGAACCGGTGGTAGTAGTTAATCATCCCCAGGAATTCCCTGAGTTTCCTGACAGTCATGGGGTGCAGGAAATCCTCAATGGCTGCCACCTTATGGGGGAGGGGCTCCAGACCCTCCACACTCACCTTGTGGCCCAGAAAGTCCACGAACGGGACACCCAACACGCACTTCTGAGGGTGGAGTTTGAGGCCGTGGTCCTGAAGGCGACTAAGCACCTGCCGCAGGTGTACTGCATGCTGCTGAGGCGAGGAGGACGCGATGAGAATGTCATCGATGTAAACGACGATGAAGTCCAACCTTCTCAGGACCATGTCCATGAACCGCTGGAAGGTCTGGGCGGCGTTGCGAAGACCGAAGTTCATAAAGGGGTATTTGAACAATCCAATGGGCGTAATCACCGCGGTCTTCAGAACATCGTCCTCTGCCACAGGAATCTGGTGGAACACCTGCAGGAGGTCGATCTTCAAGAAGATAGACTTGCCATGGAGCTTGGTGTGGAAGTCCAGCACGTCGGGGATGGGGTATCTGTCAGGGCGGGTCATGGCGTTAAGGGCCCTGTAATCCCCGCACGCCCGCCATTCTCCATCCTGGGCCTTGGGCACCATGTGAAGTGGCGACACCCAGTTGCTGTCAGACAGGCACACAATGCCTTCCTCCAGCATGAGGTCAAACTCCTTGCGCGCAGCGTGAAGATGTTCCGGGGGCAGCTGCCGGGGCCAAGTGAAGCACAGAGGACCAGTTGTCATGATGGAGTGCTGTACCCTGTGTTGGACCCGAGGCGGGGCGGACTGTGGGGATGTAAAGAGGGGAAACTCCTGGAGGAGGGCCTCGAACTGCGTCGCTTGGCGGAGGGTGGTGAGGGACGGCGTCGGCTGCACAGGGCTCCGCGTGGATAATAGTAACCGAGGGCTGGTGCAGGAGGCATCTGCGGTGTGAATCCACCAGGAGGTCGTGAGCAGAGAGAAAATCCATCCCCAGGATTGCCTGCTTCACGTCCACCACCACAAAGGCCCACAGGAAACGGCTGCTGAGCAGGAGGGCCACGCGACGCGTCTGGATCCCATACATCGTGATCAGGGTGCGGTTGGCAGCCAGGAGGTCGTACGCCGTACAGGGTTGGGCGCGGCGGTCAGTGTCCGCTGCCGGGACCACACTCACTTCTGCCCCGGAATCCACCAGAAAACGGGCCCCGGAGCAAATGTCTCTCACCCAGAGAAGTGGGCACTAGCTGGCGGGAAACCACACTGGGTGCTGCGGCGGAGGTGACAGCGCAGGGGAATCAGAAGAGATTTGAGTGGGCTGACGGGGCCCCGGCAGCAGGACCGAGGCAAAGCCCTCCGCGGGCTGCAGAGGAGCGGGCGGCCAGTAGGGGTGCCTGGCGCCGACCGAAGGCTGCAAAGGGGCGCGCCCAGCTGAGACTTGTAGATGGGTGGGCGGCACAGAAGCCCGGCCACCAGTAGGCTGCAGACGTGATGGTGGAGGAGACAGGGCCTGGCCATCCCGGGACCGCTGCTTCGCCAGCGGGGACGACGTGTGGGCAACAGTGGGCCGTCCAGGGGATGTGGGCGCGTCATGGCCGCCCATTGAACACTGCGGGGCCAGCGGCTGAGGCGTTGCAGGTTCCGTGGGGCCCGGTGCAGGCTGTACAGCTGGCGGAGACAAGGCAGAGACAGGACAGCAGGGCAACGGGTCGGGGCAAAGACGAGGAAGAGAGGTCGGGGCGGGCAATGGGGTTAGTGGCCCCTGCCCGCCCCGTTTCCCTGGCGAGGCCAAGCACATGGCAGTCGGCAGCTGTGTGCCTCCTCCCCAAAACGCCTGTGATAGAAACAAACCCCAGCGCCCGTCTGGGTAGGAGAGCAGACGAGTAGAGCTTCCAGGCGCTGCAGGGAAGCCTCCACCGAAGCAAGGCGGGTCTCAGTGGAGCTGGGCACTGCAGCCAGGGGTGGGTTACGGCGAGCCCCCGCGGTCACCGCCGCCTGTTGCTGGAGGACGTGGAGAGAGAGAAATTCTGCTGGTGTGGTTGGCTGGTCCGTCAGGGCTCCAGCACTGACGGCGCACAGGCAGGCCGGGGCAGGGGTCTGCTGGGGGGTCGACACCACGTGGGCCTCGTGCACTCTGTTCACAAGGGCCGAGAATTCCTCCAAGGAGAGGGCCTGTGGGGCAGCTGCCAGCTGAAGACGGACAGGCTGGGGCAGAAGAGAGGAGAGTTTGTGGCGCACTATCTCTTCCGACCACGGGAACCCTACCGCCCTGTTCAGGGCGGACAACCTCACCAGGAGTGCCGACGGGCAGCTGCCGTCATACTGAGTTGAGTCAAGTGCGGCGAAACAGACTTCGCGGGACCACCCAAAGGCCCCCATGATGGCCGACTTAAGGGCGCCATACCTGTCTGCCTCCGGTAGGTTGGAGAGGATACTGTACAGACGAGCGACCACTTCTGAGGGGAGTGCCCGGACAACCGCCTGGTATCGCTGGAGGTCAGGGAGGTCTGCACTGGCCCACACAGCTTCAAGGTGCAGGAACCAGGCCTCAACATCATAGGTGAAGGGCAGCACACACAATATGTCACTGAATGCACTGCACTGCTCCATCACGTGTCAAGGCTACACTTCGGGGTCACCAAATGTAGTGTTCTCTGACTAGCCAAGACACGGATGGAGAGGTAAACCAGAGATGTTTGTTACTGCTATTTATTATTGTACACACAAGCAAGCGGAGATGAGTCGAGCAGTGTGTATGTCACGGAGTTTCAATGCCGACTGGAGAGTCCTCAGGTGAACATCCGCCCGTGACCTTACACCGTCCAGCTGGAGTCAGGTCGCTGCACCTGGTCTGGTTTAGAAGGGGAACGGCGTAGTGCATGGAATCCCTGGGCCGTGCCCCACCTAGCCCAGCTGTTCTCAGGTAGTTCCACACCTGGACCGGATTAGCGTGGTGGTAGTAGTAGTGGTAGTAGTAGTAGTAGTAGTAGTAGTAGTAGTAGTAGTAGTAGTAGTAGTAGTAGTAGCAGCAGTAGTGTCAGTGTGGTTCACTACACCGCTTAGTGTAGTGGTTAGCATGCTCAACTCACAATCAAGAGGGCAGTTCGAGTCCTGAGAAGCAGCGAGGCAAATGAGCAAGCCTCTTAATGTGTAGCCCCTGTTCACCTAGCAGTAAATAGGTACAGGATGTAACTCGAGGGGTTGTGGTCTCGCTTTCCCAGTGTGTGTTGTGTGTGATGTGGTCTCAGTCCTACCCGAAGATCGGTCATTACGAGCTCTGAGCTCTTTCCGTAGGGGAAAGGCTGACTGGGTGAACAACAGATGACCGTGGTGAATAAAACACACACACACACACACACACAGCTCTGAGACATGGTCGAGGAAGGACGCAGTGCCATTGCTCCGAGACGTCGCTCCGAGAATCAGCTGATCTTTACTACCTGCAGTGGCCTGGGCGAGTAGTGTACAATCATTTTCATGAATATGTACAGTGTTAGAGAATCATGAGTAAGCAAGAGATTCCATCTAAATGCAGGTATGAGACTAGGGAAAAAATGAAAGAAGATGAATAAGAGGGAGTGAGCGCATTCGAAGGTTTTGAGAGTGTTGACTATTGAACGTAAATTAGATAAAGGAAAGTATGGGAATGAAAGAGAATTAAGAACAGGGAAAAGAGTTTCAAAAACTGAAGGAAAGGATAAAAAAAAGTGGAAGAAAATGAAGCTAGACTAAGAGCAGAAAACGAAGAACTGAAAAAGGAAGTAGCTAACTCAACACAAGAAACAGATGGAAGAAGGACTCAGTAGAGCCGAGAAAGAAAAAGAGAAGCTGAAAGATCTAGTAAACAAAGAAGAGAAAAGAGTACAGAACAGAAAAAAGAAGTACAAAACAGAAAAAAGAAGTACAAGCATGGAGAGTCCAAGATAAGAAAGATGAGGATGATTTTCAGGAGGTGATTCAAGAACAACTAAAAGAAAGAGATAAAAATATGACAAACAAAATGATAGGAGTCCTCAAGAAAAAAGAAAATCTAGTTAGGAAAATTGAAGAAAAAAAAAGTGTAATCGTATTTGGGCTAAAAGAAAAAAAAAAAAAATATATAGACCAATAAGAGAAAAAGAAATGAAATCAGTCAAAGACCTACTAAAAAATCTAAACGACGAAGATAGGCAGAACTGAGAAGAGGAAGTAGAAGAAATACACAGAATGGTGGGAGACCCAAAAAGTATGGCAGAACTTTTAAATAATAAATTCCAGGAGGCCTTTACTAAGGAATCTAAATATGAAAAGCCACAGGGTAATAGAGAGACCGTCAATATGAAAGAGGTTAAAGTAACCAAGCTTGAAATAAAAGAGTTAATGAAGGAATTGGATGAAGAGAAGGCAATGGGACTGGATGAAGTCTCAAGCAGAATACTGAAAGAATGTAGGGAAGAACTAAATGTTCAATAGAAAATGGAACAGTACATACCAGTAGAATGGAAAAGAGCTGAGGTAGTTCCCATATATAAGAGTGGAAGGAAGGAAGAACCTTTAAATTACAGACCGGTATCACTAACTTGTGTAATATGCAAGATGTGTGAAAGAATAATGAAAAAAACAATGGATCGAGTTCTTTGAAGACAACAAATTAATATCAAATAATCAATTTGGTTTTAGAAAAAGACGATCGTGTGTAACAAATTTACTTAATTTCTACTCTAGAATAGTTGATAGAGTACAAGAGAGAGAGGGATGAGTTGACTGTATTTATTTGGATTTAAAAAAGTGTTTGATAAAGTGCCACATGCAAGATTACTGTGGAAGTTAGAGGAGAGGGGTGGCTTAAAAGGAAACACATTGAGATGGATGGAAAATTATTTGAGGGGGAGAGAAATAAGGATGGTAGTTAAAGATATGAAGTCCAAGTGGAAAGCAGTAGAAAGTGGAGTGCCGCAGGGGTCAGTATTAGCGCCAATACTTTTCCTCATATATATAAACGACATGCCAGAAAGAGTGAACAGCTACATAATTCTGTTTGCGGACGATACAAAACTGTGCAGAGTTATAGATTAAAAAGAGGATTGTGAAATACTGCAGAAGACCTAAATAAGATCTGGGAATGGAGTAAAAAGTGGGAAATAGAATTCAATGTGGACAAAAGCCATGTCATGGAAATGGGAAAGAGTGAAAGACGACCTGTGGGAATCTATAAAAAATGGGAGATGGAGTAGAAGTGGAGAAAGTAAAAAAGGAAAAGGACTTAGGAGTGACAATGAAAGAAAATAATCAACTGGTAAGCCATATTGATAGAATTTTCAGAGAGACATAATTTGCTGAGGAATATTGGAGTAGCATTTCACTACATGGACAAAGAAATGATGAAGAAATTGATAAGTATTAAATAAGACCCAGATTGGAATATGCAGGAGTAGTGTGGACCCCTCATAAAAAGAAACACGTAAGGAAGTTGGAGAGACTACAAAAATGGCTACAAGAATGGTTCCAGAATTTGAAAGGATGACATATGAGGAGAGACTAAAGACTATGGATCTACCAATCCTGGAACAGAGAAGGGAGAGAGGGGATCTGATACAAGTCTATAAATTGATCAACGGAATGGACCAAGTGGATAATGAAAAACTGATCCTGAGAGAAGAAAATGACGTTCGAAGCACAAAATCGCATAGTAAAAAGTTGAGAAAGGGAAGATGTCTGAGAGATGTTAAAAAATATAGTTTCCCACAAAGATGTATTGAGATGTGGAACAGTTTGAGTGAAGAAGTGGTGTCAACAACGAGTGTGCATAGTTTTAAAGAAAAATTGGATAAGTGTGGATATGGAGACGAGCATAAAGCCCAGGCCCTGTAAAACTACAACTAGGTAAATACTGTACAACTAGGTAAATACACACACACACACACACACACACACACAAACGAGACGCGGTAGAGGAAGGACGCAATACCGTCGCTCCCGAGAATCAGCTGATCTTCACTACCTTTGTTTGGGTTTACAGTGGCCTGGGCAATAAGTGTGGACTCATTTTTTTTTTTCATGAATACAGTGTTAAATAATAATGAGTGAGAAAGATATTCCATCTAAATGCAGGTATGTGACAAGGGAAAGAATGAAAGCTGATGATGACAATGTTGGTGAGGGAGAAAGAGAATTTGAAGGCTTTGATACGGCGCAAACTTCACTATTTGATAGAGTCTTGACTATCGAACGTAAATTAGATAAATTGATAAAGGAGAGTATGGGAATGAAAGAGAATGAAGAACAGGATAAAGAGCTCCAGAAATTGAAAGAAAGGATAAAAAGAGTGGAAGAAAACGAAACTAGGCTAAGAACCGAAAATGAAGAATTAAAAGTCCAAATAGCGAACTATAAGAAATTGATGGAAGAAGGACTCGGTAAAGCCGAGAAAGAAAAGAAAAGCTAAAAGATCTAGTTAACAAAGAAGAAGAAAGAGTACAAGACGTGATTAAAAAAGAAGTACAAGCATGGAGAATCCAAGATAAGAAAGACAAGGAATCATTTCAAGAAGTATTTCAAGAACAGTTAAAAGAAAGAGATGAAAATATGACAAGCAAAATGATAGGAGTCCTCAAGAAAAAGAAAATTTAGTAAGAGAAATTGCGGAAAAAGAAGAGTGTAATTATTTTTGGACTGAAAGAAAAAATGTTAAATATAGACCAAGAAGGAAAAGACGAAATGAAATCAGTAAAAGACCTACTAAAACATCTGAATGACGAGGATAGACAGAACTTAGAAGAGGAAGTAGAAGAAATCCATAGAATGGGACCATATCAAGAAGGAACAGTGAGACCAATTAAGATATTACTAAAATCACAAGCAGCAGCAGAAGAAGTACTATATAGAAAAACGAAACTCAGAGAAACAGAAGGTTGCAAAGATATATATATATAAGAAAAATAGAAACGAGGAGGAAAGGAAGAGACACAATGAACTGGTGGCAGAAGCAAGAGAAAAAATAATGAAAGGTCAGAGGAGGAGAAGAAGGCATTTTTGGAGAATTATAGGAGACAGGATAAGGAAATGGTATATAAAAGAGAAAGAAGAGAAAAGAATGGAGCAAGTTTAACTAAAATGATAAGAACAAGAGATTAAAATGATGTATACAAACATAGATGGGATTTTATCTAGTAAATTAGAATTAAGAGATTACATAAAGAAAGAAGAACCAGATATTGTATGCCTGGTGGAAACAAAGTTAAATGAGGCAATAAAATAGACATAGATAAAAGGTATAATATATGGAGGAGAGACAGAGTGGGTAAAGGAGGAGGAGGAGTCATGATGATGTTAAGGAAGGAGATAGTGGTAAATCAAGTGGAGTTTGGGGAAGGAAAATCAGAAATACTGTATGTTAAGATGCATATTAACAAAAGGAGTTAACAATCATTGGAACATATGTGCCACCAAAACAAACTCATGGACTAACCAAGAATATAGAGACATGATAGATGACACAATAAGGAGTCTTACAAGAATCATTAAGGAAAGGAGAAAAGTGATATTGGTAGGAGATTTCAACTGTAAGGAGGTAGACTGGGAAAATTATGAAAGTGGTATGGGGGAAGATGCCTGGGGAGATAGATTCCTGAACCTAATGATAGATAATTTGATGGTCCAAAGAGTAAAGGAAAACACAAGATTCAGAGGAAACGATGAGCCGGCAAGATTAGACCTAGTTTTTACAAGGGATATACCAATTAACGATGATATAAGATACAAGTGCCCATTGGGAAAGAGTGACCATGTAATATTAGAGATGGATATAGAAGAAGGAAAGGAAGATAGAGATGAATCATACAAAGGAGACCGATTAAATTACAGAAAGGCTGATATTGAGAATCTCAAGAACTATTTTAAAACGTAAACTGGGAGGAGATGGAAAACTCATTAACGGTTCAAGAGAAATATAACTTATTTTTGGAAATATACAAAACTGGGGTCAGGAATATGTTCCGAAATATAGACCTAAAGAAGAAGGAAAGAAAGATTGGTTTAATGCAAGATGTGCTAGGGCAAAGGAGAAACGAGATGGAGCATGGAAAAGGTGGAGAAGAAACAGAAATCCAGAAAATAAGGAAAACTTCAAAACAGCAAGAAATGAATATGCTAAGGTGAGAAAGGAAGAAGAAAAGAACTATGAAAAGGACATTGTCGAAAAATGTAAGGAACAACCAAAATTGTTCTACAGATTCATAAATGGAAAAATAAGACAAAAAGAAACAATAGAAAGGTTAAAAGGAGAAAACGGAATGGTGGAAGACCCAAAAGTATGGCAGAACTGTTAAATAGTAAATTTCATGAGGTCTTTACTAAGGAATCCAAATTTGAAAGACCACAGGGTAATAGAGAGACTGTCTATATGAAAGAGATTAAAGTAACCAAGCTTGAAATAAAAAGTTGATGACGGAATTGGATGAGGAAAAGGCAATGGGACCGGATGAAGTCTCAGGCAGAATACTGAAAGAATGTAGGGAAGAACTAGCAAGTCCAATATACAACATCATAAAATGCTCAATAGAAAATGGAACAGTGCCAGTGGAGTGGAAAAGAGCTGAGGTGGTTCCCATATATAAGAGCGGAAGGAAGGAAGAACCTTTAAATTACAGACCGGTATCACTAACTAGTGTAATATGCAAGATGTGTGAAAAGTAATAAAGAAGCAATGGATCGAGTTTCTTGAAGACAACAAAATATTATCAAATAGCCAATTTGGTTTTAGAAAAGGTCGGTCATGTGTGACAAATTTATTGAGTTTCTACTCTAGAATAGTTGATAAAGTACAAGAGAGAGAGGATGGGTTGACTGTATTTATTTAGATCTAAAAAAGGCTTTTGATAAAGTGCCACATGAAAGATTACTATGGAAGTTAGAGGAGAAGGGTGGCTTAAAAGGAAGCACATTGAGATGGATGAAGAATTACTTAAGGGGGAGAGAAATAAGGACGATAGTTAAAGATATGAAGTCCAAGTGGAGAACAGTAGACAGCGGAGTGCCACAGGGGTCAGTATTGGCACCAATACTTTTTCTCGTATATATAAATGACATGCCAGAGGAGTGAACAGCTACATAAATCTGTTTATGGACGATGCGAAACTGTGCAGAGTCATTAAACAAAAGAGGATTGTGAAATACTACAGGAAGACTTAAACAAGATCTGGAAATGGAGCAAAAAATGGGAGATGGAATTCAATGTGGACAAAAGCCATGTCATGGAAATGGGAAAAGTGAAAGACGACCAGTGGGAATCTATAAGATGGGAGATGGAGTAGAACTAGAAAAGTAAAAAGGAAAAGGACTTGGGAGTGACAATGGAAGAAAATAATCAACCGGTTAGCCATATTGATAGAATTTTCAGAGAGACATATAATTTGCTAAGGAATATTGGAGTAGCATTTCACTATATGGACAAGGAAATGATGAAGAAATTGATAAGTACTAAAATAAGACCTAGATTGGAATATGCAGGAGTTGTGTGGACTCCCATAAAAAAGAAACACATAAGAAAATTAGAGAGACTACAAAAATGGCTACAAGAATGGTTCCAGAATTTAAAGGGATGGCATATGAGGAGAGACTAAAGGCAATGGATCTACCAACCTTGGAGCAGAGAAGAGAGAGAGGATCTGATACAAGTTTATAAATTGATTAACGGAATGGATGAAGTGGATAATGAGAAACTGATCCTGAGAGAAGAATATGACTTTAGAAGCACAAGATCGCATAGTAAGAAACTAAGGAAGGGACGATGTCTGAGAGATGTTAAAAATTTAGTTTCCGCAAAGATGTGTTGAGACTTGGAACAGTTTGAGTGAGGAAGTGGTGTCAGCAAAGAGTGTACATAGTTTTAAAGAAAAATTGGATAAGTGTAGATATGGAGACGGGACCACACGAGCATAAAGCCCAGGCTACAACTAGGTAAAACTACAACTAGGTACACACACACACACACACACACACACACACACACACACACACTGGCTTCATAAGCCAGAGGACCGAGGTTCGAGCCGGTGGAGATATTTGGGTGTGACAGCAGTGAGTAGGACGGATGTAAATCTCGTGTGTGGTGTGTGCCTGGTCTCAGGCCTATCCAAGATCGGAAATAATGAGCTCTGAGCTGAGGGGAACTGGCTGTCTCTTCAAGAAGCAGAAAATGAAACAACCTATGGTGCCGCGGAGTGCGGACGGGAAGAAGGAAAATACTATGGTGTTGAAGAGTCCGGTAACTCTAAGTTAGTGTCCTGTTAATGTCCTACTGTCGCTTAGTGTTGAAAGTGAGGGATATGGAGAGTGATCCCTGAGAGGAGAGTGTGGGCGGTGATTGTTTTGGCCGTAATCAGCTGACGATAAAAATGGCGTCTAGACAAACCAGAGACTTTGAAGGTTTTATAAGTACACCAAGAGGACTGGAGAAATTAGATATGGATGCAAGAATCCAGGCACTGGAAAGTAAGTTCCTAAACATTTTGTCCATAGAAGAAAAACTGGATAGAGTTCTAGCCGAGAATGATTCGTTCAAAAAAGAGATCTATTTGTTAACGTTAGCGAATAAAGAGCTATTGAAGGAAAAAGTAGAGATGGAGAAAGAAAACCAACAACTAAGGAAACAATGTGAAGAGATGAAGGCTAAACTCATGGAAATGGAGATGAAAATATCCGAAGGGGACTTGAGGAAGGAGGAATGCCTTAATCTAATTGATACCAGGATGAAAGAAGTGAACCATGAACATCAGGAGGTACAAAGGTCGTTTAGGGAGATAGTAAAAAAGCAGGAAGAGGAAAATAAAGGGATTACACAGAGGGAAATGGTAAAGGCACTAAAGGAAAATGAGTATGTGGTGAGAGATATTGCTGAAAAGAAAAAATGTGTGATCATAATAGGATTGAGGGAAGAAACTAACAGGAACTGGCAGGACAGGAGGGATAAGGAAAATGACAGGATTAAGTCTTTACTGAACAAGATCTCTGTGGAAGAAGAGGACCTATATGCTGAGGTAGAAGAAAGTGTGAGATTGGGAGCTTTTGAGGAAGGCAAGAATAGACCATTAAAATTTAAATTAAAGTCTCAGGTGGCAGCGGAGGCCTTGTTGAGGAGGGCTTGGAAACTTAAGGACTCTGAGGAAACCAAAACAATTTACATAAGAAGAAATATGTCACAGGATGAGAGAATGAAAATGAAGGAGCTTGTAACTGAAGTGAAGGAGAGGAATGACGAAAGAACAGAGGAGGAAAAGACCAAGTTTTTTTGGAGGATGAGAAATGGGAGGCTAAAGAAGTGGTGGATAAAACAGACGGAATAGACATTACATGGAAGAATGAGACTAGGAATGGAATAAAAGTGACTTACACGAACATAGATGGATTTCTGTCTAAGAGGCTAGAATGTATGGATTACCTAAGAAATAACGAACCGGACATAATGTGTGTAGTGGAAACAAAGCTAAGGCCCGAAATAAAGCTAGACTGGTTTGTTGTAAAACACTACAAAGTATGGAGAAATGATAGAAAAAATAAAGGAGGTGGTGGTATAATGGTTCTTACTAAGGAAGATCTGATAGTGAAGGAGGTGAACTATAGTAAGAGAAATGAGGAAGTGATAAGTATGCTTATAACAGATGGCAAGAGGGACATTAATATTATAACAGTATACATACCACCCAGAACCAGTGCTTGGGAATATGAACAGTACCAAATGGTGATGAGAAATACTCTAGACAGAATGAAGCAAGAACTCATCAGAAAGGATAGAGTGATGATAGTTGGAGACTTTAATTGCAAAGAAATAGTGTGGGAAGACTACGAAGTGGTGAATGGTGGTGAGTGGGCAGAAGAATTGTTAAAGGTAGCAACAAATAACTTGATGACACAGTGGGTGAGATCACCAACAAGGTGCAGGGGACAAGATGTTGCAGCAAGGTTGGATTTGGTATTTACCAGGGAATCTCTAAAAGAGGAAATTGAACATGAATGTCCCTTGGGAAAAGCGATCATGATGTCCTAAGCTTTGAGCTGGATACGGAATTAAGCACGAATAAGATTGTGGAACACAGGGAGGAAAAATTAAATTATACTAGGGCAAATTATAACCATATAAGGGAGTTCTTTAATGAAATTGACTGGTCCGTGGTATACCAGGAAAGGGATATGCAATTGAAATACGATAAATTTATGGATTTGTATAACTCTGCTGTGAAAAAGTTTGTGCCATATCACAGAAAGAGGACTTTAAATAATAAACAGTGGTTTAATAGAAATTGTGAAGAAGCAAAAAAGAACAAAGAAAAGGCATGGAAGAAACTTAAGAAAAACAGTGATGTATTATCAAGGGAAGTCTACAAAACAGCAAGGAATAGATATGTTGAAGTAAGGAGAACAGCACAGAAGGAATATGAACAGAGGGTGGTGGAAAACTGTGATAGTGACCCAAAATGTTTTACAAATTCATAAATGGAAAACTAAATAAAAGGGAGGCAATAGAAAAGGTAAAAAACGGGGAAGAAGTATATGAAGATGCTGGAGATATAGCTGAAATTTTGAACGACAGCTTTTGCAAAGTGTTTACAAAGGAGGAGCATTTTATGGGAGGAAGGCCTACGGAAATAAAGCAAATGCAGGACATCATGGTTACTAAGGAAGATGTAAGGAAAATTATAAGCAATCTGGATATTAGTAAATCAATGGGGCCTGATGGCATATCTGGGAGGTTGCTAAAAGAATGTAAGGATCAATTGTTGAACCCCGTATTTGATATTGTGGAAACCTCCATAAGAACAGGAATAGTCCTGAAAGAGTGGAATAGAGCTGACATTGTGTCTATATATAAGAATGGTAGTAGAATGGAACCGCTAAATTATAGACCAGTATCGTTGACTAGTATATTGTGCAAGGTATGTGAAGAAGTAATTAAAGCTATGTGGAATGAGTATCTAGAAAGTGAAAACATTCTGAGTGAAAGGCAGTTTGGTTTCAGAAAAGGAAGATCGTGCGCGTATCCAATTTATTATGTTTTTATTCAAGAGTGACTGACATACTACAACATAGAGAGGGATGGGTGGATGCTATCTACCTGGACTTGAGAAAGGCCTTTGATAAAGTACCACACAATAGACTGATGTGGAAACTAAAGATGATTGGAGGAGTAAATGATAAACTAGCAAAATGGATGGAAAATTACTTAATGGGAAGAGAAATGAGAACAGTGGTGAGAGGAAGGAAGTCCAAGTGGAAGAAGGTAACCAGTGGAGTTCCACAAGGGTCAGTGCTGGGTCCCATCATGTTTTTATTTATGTTAATGATATGCCAGTAGGAATTGACAGTTACATGAACATGTTCGGACGATACTAAAATTATGAGGAGAGTAAAGAATGTGGAAGATTGTAACAAGTTACAGGAAGATCTTGATAAAATATATGAGTGGAGTAAGGAGTGGCAGATGGAATTTAATATAGACAAGACCCATGTTATGAAAATGGGAAGAAGTAGATACAGACCAAACAGGGATTACAGGCTGGGTGATGAGAAAATTAAAGAGACCAATGAGGAGAAAGACTTAGGAGTAACGTGCAAAACACTTTGTCACCGGAGAAACACATTAACAAGATTTTTGGAAAACATACAACATGCTTCAAAATATTGGCCTTGCATTCCACTACCTAGATGAAGGAATGATGAAGAAGATATTATGTACCTTAATAAGACCCCAGTTAGAATATGCAGCATGTGTCTGGTCACCGCATATGAAGAAAAATGTGAAGAAGGTAGAAAGGGTACAGAGGCTGGCAACAAGGATGATACCAGGACTCAGGGAGTTAGACTATGAGGAAAGACTGAGGAAGCTGGGGCTGACCACATTAGAAGAGAGAAGAACAAGAGGAGACATGATAACTATGTATAAATTGGTGAACAAGATTGACATACTGGACAGAGAGTTGATAAAGGTGACCACAAGTAATCATCTCCGAGGAGATGGAAAAAAAAGCTAGTAAAGGACATCTGTCTATATGATGTGAGAAAATACAGTTTCCCGCATCGTAGCATTGATAAGTGGAATAAACTGAGCAGTGATGTCGTTGATGCGGTGTGTGACAATCAGATGAAAGAGAGATATGATAGGAATGGACAAGGAGACAGGTCACAGAGAGCTTAGCTCGGGCCCTGTAATACACAAATAGGTAAATACACATGGATAGGTAGACACAGTATACCTGAACATTAAAAAGGCTTTTGATAAAGTCCTGCATGGAAGACTTCTTTGGAAACTAGAGTACATAGGAGGATGTGGAACCTTGAATGGAAGAGATTATTTAAAGGATAGGGAAATGAGAACTGTGATTAGAGATACATACTCATCCTGGGATAAAGTAACTAGCGGAGTGCCACAAGGGTCAGTGTTAGCCATCATTATGTTTCAAGTTTATGTAAACGACATTCACGTTGGGATAAACAGTTATATAAATTTATTCGCTGATGATGCAAAGTTGTTAAGAGTCATCAAAACCAGAGAGGACTGTCTGCTGTTGAAGGAAGATTTAAACAAGATCTATGAATGGAGGAAAAAGTGGAAATTGGAGTTTAATGCCAAGAAATGCCACATAATGGAACTAGGAAAGAGTAAGAGAAGACCAGTATGGAACTATTTGATGGGAGAGGAGCAAATAATAAAGAATAAAGAGGAAAAAGATCTTGGACTGATCATACAAGAAAACCTGAGCCCTGATAAACACATAAGTAAGATATTTGGACTATCATAATATAAGATGTTGACTAGTATAAGAGTGGCATTTCATTACATGGTTAAAGATATGATGAAAAGAATCATCACAAGCATGATACGCCCAAGGCTGGAATATGCAGCAGTGGTATGGTCTCTGAGCTTTAAAAAAGATATAAGAAAATTGGAAAAGATACAGAAGATTGCTACAAAGATGGTGCCGGAATTAAAGGACCTCACATATGAAGAACGACTGAAGGAAATGGGACTGCCAACCTTACAATATAGAAGAGAACGTGGGGACCAAATAACAATGTATAAGATAGTAAATGATATTGAAAAGATAGACAAAGAAGACCTGGTGCTGTTGACGAAAGAAGATGGAAGGACAAGAGAATATGAAAAGAAGATCAGGATGAGACAGTGTGTGAAGGATATTGGAAAATACAGTTTTCCACACAGAACGGTGGAAAAGTGGAATGCATTGGATAATGGAATTGTTACAGCACATAGTGAGCATAACTATAAAGAAAAACTAGATAAATGGAGATATGGAGACAGGACACTATGAGCTCTGCTCGAACCCTGTACAATACAACTAGATAAATACACGCGCGCACACACACACACACACACACTGAAATTATAGATCAACAGATCATAGAAGAGAAGATTGCTGAGAAAGTGGTGAAGGTTATTAAATCAAATGAGACATTGGTGAGGGAAACAAAAGAGATGTGTGGTGATATTTGGTGTGGAGGAGGATAAGACACCGAGTAAAATGGAGAGAGAGAAAAACATAAAAAAGGTGATAAATAATATCATTAATGTGGTGCAGGAGGAGGAAAAGACCTAGTACAAGAAATAGAGGACTTCATAGAATTGGAAAGTTCACAAGAGAAGGTATGAGGCCAATAAGAATCAAACTTAAGTCACAAAAGGATGTAGATGAATTGGTGGAGAAGTCATGGAGGCTAGCCCAGCAGGAAACAACAAGGAAGATTTGGTTGAGAAGAGATCTCGGTGAAAAGGAAAGAGAAATGTTAAATGAGTTGAGAAAGGAGGCTTTGAAAAAAATGAAGAGAGGACAGAAGAGGAGAAGAAAGAGTTTTCTGGAGAATCTTGGATATGAGACTGAGGAAGTGGTTCATAACCCAGAAAAGTACAGCAAGAAAGGACTAAAGAAACTTACGTATGAGCGAATGTAATGTATTCCAACATAAATGGAGTGATATCGGGATTTTAGAACTCAACGATTACTTGAGGACAAGAACCCAGATATTGTGGGTCTTACTGAAACAAAACTGAGAGAGGGAGAAGACCTGATGATGGTTGGAGAAGGAAATATAATGTTTGGAAAAGAAATAGAGTAGGTAAGATGGGAGGAGGAGTGATGTTGCTGGTTAAAAAGATATAAAGGTGGATCAAGTGAAAGAAGGTATGGGAAAGGCAGAAGTGCTAAAGATCAGAGCAGAAACTAATGAAGGAAAAAGAGGCACTACATAGTGGTGTACGTACCACCTAAGACAAATGCATGGTCAGTACAGGAATATGAAGAAATGATAAGTGATACAGGAACATGTCTGGAAGAAATGTTGATGGCTGTGAACGAACTATAATGATGGGAGATTTTAATTGTAAAGAGGTGTGTTGGGAGGACTGGTCAATGGAAGGATCAGAGACAACATGGGAAATACACTATTGACACTGGCAATGGAAAATGTGTTAACTCAGTGGGTCAAAGAAGATACTAGGTTTGGAGGAGAGGGAGCATCGTCAAGACTGGACTTGGTCTTTAGTACAGAGCCAATGGTCATTGAGGAGATGAGGGTGGAGTGCCCTTTAGCAAAGAGTGATCATGCAGTTTTGGAGTTCAAGGTGATAGACGAAGAGAAATCTAGAAGAAATGAAGAATATAAAGTGGGAAGATGGAATTATGCCAAGACAGATTTTGGAAACCTAAAGAAATTCTTTCAAGAGACAAATTGGATGAAATTCAAGAGTGCTAAGGAGCAAATGAAAAGTGGAAGGAATTTATAAAATATACAAAGAAGGTGAGAAAAATTTGTACCAATAAGACAACATAGAGAAGTTGGAAAGCAGGACTGGTTTAACGATAGATGTGAAAAGGCTAGAACAAGAAAAGAGGATGCATGGAAGAGGTGGAGAAGGAAAAGACGGATTAAGCAGTGGGAAAGTTACAAAAGAGCAAGAAATGAATATGTGTTGATTAGAAGAGAAGAAAGAAAGAAACAAGAAAAGGATATAATTGATAAATGTAAAGACCAACCAAGGCTTTTTACAGACATGTGAACAACAACATCAAAAATAGAGAAAGTATTGAAAGTTTAGAAGTAAATGGAGTATGCAGTGAAGATCCCAGGAAATGGCAGAGGCTATGAATGGATGCTTTCGGAAGGTATTCACAAAGGAGACTGCTTTTGACAAACCACTGGTAATGGAACAGAAAGGGATTATGAAGGAGTTTCAAGTAACTGTGGAGGAGATCAAGAACATGATGGGAGTTTAGAAGTGAGAAAAGCTGTGGGACCTGATGGGGTATCAGGATGGATTTTAAGAGAATGCAGGAGCAACTGGCAGAAAAAGTTTGTGAAGTAATTGATGCCTCATTAAGGGAAGGTGTAGTGCCCCAAGACTGGAAAAGAGCTAACATTGTCCCAATCTATAAATCAGGTAACAAGAGAGACCCATTGAACTATAGACCAGTGTCACTTACAAGTGTGGTAGCTAAGATGTGTGAGAGGGTGGTGAAGAATAGATGGACAGACTTCTTGGAGAAAAATGACATACTTTGTGAGTGTCAATTTGGTTTTAGAAAAGGGCGTTCATGCACGACAAACCTGATATGTTACTATTCGAGGGTGATAGATGTAATACAGGAAAGAGATGGTTGGGCTGATGGAATATATCTGGATTTAAAAAAGGCCTTTGATAAGGTACCACACCGGAGACTGATCTGGAAACTTGAAATGGTAGGAGGAGTGCATGGCAGTTTACTAAAATGGATGGAAGACTTTTGGTAGGAAGAGAAATGAGAACAATAATTAAGGACAGACCATCAGAATGGGGATTGGTGGAGAGTGGAGTTCCACAGGGATCAGTGTTGGCACCAGTAATGTTCGGTCTACATAAATGACATGGTGGATGGGGTGTCCAGTTATGTGAGCCTATTTGCAGACGATGCAAAATTGTTAAGAAAAGTGAGATGTGACAAAGATTGCGAACTACTCCAGGAAGACTTGGACAGAATATGGAAATGGAGCTGTAAATGGCAAATGGAGTTCAACACGACAAAATGCAAGAAAATAGAGTTTGGCAAGAGTGAAAGAAGAATCAGGAGTATGTACAAGATAGGAAATGAAGACATAAAACCAGTCATGAAGAAAAAGACCTTGGGGTGACAATTACCAATGACCTATCGCCAGAGAGACATATAAACAAAATAATTGGAGAAGTATTGAACTTATTGAGGAACATAAGAGTGGCGTTCGTATATTTAGATGAAGAAATGATGAAGAAAATAATTACTGCAATGATAAGACCGAGGCTTGAATATGCAACAATACAGTGGGCTCCGAACTTAAAGAAACACATAAGAAACTAGAGAAAGTACAGAGGGCTGCAACGAAAATGGTGCCTGACTTAAGAGATTTGACTTATGAAGACAGACTGAAAAGAATGCAACTTCCGACCCTGGAAAACAGAAGAGAGGAGACCTGATAGCAATATACAGAGTGATGATTGGCATGGAAAAATGGATAGGGAAGATCTGTGTATGTGGAATGAAAGAATGTCGAGAGGGCATGGGAAAAAACTAAAATGGCCACTTATAGGAGAGATGTGAAAAATATAGCTTCCCTCATAGAAGGGTGGAAGCATGGAATAGTTTAGACGTGGAAGTGGTCAACGCAAGGAATATTCATGATTTTAAGAAAAAGCTGGACATTAATAGATATGGAGACGGGACAACACGAGCATAGCTCTTTTCCCGTATGTTACAATTAGGTAAATACAAAAGGAAACACACACACACACACATTGTCGAAAATGTAAGGAACAACCAAAATTGTTCTACAGATTCATAAATGGAAAAATAAGACAAAAAGAAACAATAGAAAGGTTAAAAGGAGAAAACGGAATGGTGGAAGACCCAAAAGTATGGCAGAACTGTTAAATAGTAAATTTCATGAGGTCTTTACTAAGGAATCCAAATTTGAAAGACCACAGGGTAATAGAGACTGTCTATATGAAAGAGATTAAAGTAACCAAGCTTGAAATAAAAAGTTGATGACGGAATTGGATGAGGAAAAGGCAATGGGACCGGATGAAGTCTCAGGCAGAATACTGAAAGAATGTAGGGAAGAACTAGCAAGTCCAATATACAACATCATAAAATGCTCAATAGAAAATGGAACAGTGCCAGTGGAGTGGAAAAGAGCTGAGGTGGTTCCCATATATAAGAGCGGAAGGAAGGAAGAACCTTTAAATTACAGGCCGGTATCACTAACTAGTGTAATATGCAAGATGTGTGAAAAAGTAATAAAGAAGCAATGGATCGAGTTTCTTGAAGACAACAAAATATTATCAAATAGCCAATTTGGTTTTAGAAAAGGTCGGTCATGTGTGACAAATTTATTGAGTTTCTACTCTAGAATAGTTGATAAAGTACAAGAGAGAGAGGGATGGGTTGACTGTATTTATTTAGATCTAAAAAAAGGCTTTTGATAAAGTGCCACATGAAAGATTACTATGGAAGTTAGAGGAGAGAGGTGGCTTAAAAGGAAGCACATTGAGATGGATGAAGAATTACTTAAGGGGGAGAGAAATAAGGACGATAGTTAAAGATATGAAGTCCAAGTGGAGAACAGTAGACAGCGGAGTGCCACAGGGGTCAGTATTGGCACCAATACTTTTTCTCGTATATATAAATGACATGCCAGAGGGAGTGAACAGCTACATAAATCTGTTTGCGGACGATGCGAAACTGTGCAGAGTCATTAAACAAAAAGAGGATTGTGAAATACTACAGGAAGACTTAAACAAGATCTGGAAATGGAGCAAAAAATGGGAGATGGAATTCAATGTGGACAAAAGCCATGTCATGGAAATGGGAAAAGTGAAAGACGACCAGTGGGAATCTATAAGATGGGAGATGGAGTAGAACTAGAAAAAGTAAAAAAGGAAAAGGACTTGGGAGTGACAATGGAAGAAAATAATCAACCGGTTAGCCATATTGATAGAATTTTCAGAGAGACGTATAATTTGCTAAGGAATATTGGAGTAGCATTTCACTATATGGACAAGGAAATGATGAAGAAATTGATAAGTACTAAAATAAGACCTAGATTGGAATATGCAGGAGTTGTGTGGACTCCCATAAAAGAAACACATAAGAAAATTAGAGAGACTACAAAAATGGCTACAAGAATGGTTCCAGAATTTAAAGGGATGGCATATGAGGAGAGACTAAAGGCAATGGATCTACCAACCTTGGAGCAGAGAAGAGAGAGGGATCTGATACAAGTTTATAAATTGATTAACGGAATGGATGAAGTGGATAATGAGAAACTGATCCTGAGAGAAGAATATGACTTTAGAAGCACAAGATCGCATAGTAAGAAACTAAGGAAGGGACGATGTCTGAGAGATGTTAAAAATTTAGTTTCCGCAAAGATGTGTTGAGACTTGGAACAGTTTGAGTGAGGAAGTGGTATCAGCAAAGAGTGTACATAGTTTTAAAGAAAAATTGGATAAGTGTAGATATGGAGACGGGACCACACGAGCATAAAGCCCAGGCCCTGTAAAACTACAACTAGGTAAATACAACTAGGTAAATACACACACACACACACACACACACACACACACACACACACACACACACACACACACACTGTGCAGACACCATGCACGACATACGCATCTGAGCAGCTCTCAGAGAATACAACAGCAGTTGCGTCCTCCCCGCTGAGTCGGAAGGACGTCAAAATTATTACTCCGTGTTTACATGAGTTGCAGCCCCTACAAGAGAAAATCAGAAGTGATTTGGAGTGAACACGCCTACTCAGTGGCTTCTGAGGGAGGTCTAGGCCCGTTTTGCCAGCCAGAAATAAGCCAGAAGAAGACAGAAAATAAGCGTCCGTGCCTGGGTTTGGTGGTGTCTCCCGCCACAAAGCCTGCTACTTCCCACGTGGGCCCAGCACAAAGGACTATGCTCGTCGCAGGCACTGTTGAGGTGGAGGTAGGCGTAGCAGCCCTAGAGGACATGGAGATTGTTGAGGAGCCTCGTCCTGCACCATCTGGCAAGGAAAAACACCAGGGAAATGCTGCTGCTGACAAGATTCCCTGTCGAGATGAACCTGCCCCGGACACCTCGGAACGTAAACAAAGGCGTCGTCTGTTCTTCCCTGCTGGCCATGGGAAGACAGCCAGTGAGGTTTTCAGCTGCTTTGCTGCCCTGCTGAAACAACATCCAGACCAGCAGCCACTGTACAAGGAGGGACGGAACCAGCCCTATATAACGGTCAGTACTGACTCCTCCTTTTATGCCACCCTGGTGAGTGAGGGCTTTCTGGGCCTGGTTATGGAGGTTATGGATGGCACTCACCCTGTTATTATCCATGGAGTGGCGACCCACATCAATGTCAACCTGATAGAGGTACCAGCTGGATTCCATGGGCTGAAGAGGAGAATGGTGGGGCAGATGGCAAGGCCCCAACTGTTGGGAGTGGTGACAGGCAAGGTGCCCACTGAGGTGAATCTCCTGGGCCTTGGACGTCGGCGTGTGGAGCGGTATACACCTGAACCTGACCTGTGCCGCCACTGCAGTCGCTGGGGACACAAGGAGTGGCGCTGCCAGTCTGCCCCTCGTTGCAGGTATTATGCTGGGCCCCATAAGTCAACACAGTGCCTGGATAAGATCTAGGAGGGCACCAAAATTCCTCCTCTCTGCTGCAATTGTGGGGGTGACCACAACGCCCACTCCACCCTCTGCACTGTCAGGCCTCGGCCCCAAAGGGAGCCTGCCACGGATGAGGTGAGTCGGCCCAGGCTTGTTTTCCGCCAGGCTCCACCTCCTCAGACCAACGCATGGGCGACAAAGCCCTCCTTCACGGCCACTGCCCCTCACCTGTCCCAGCCTTCCTGCCCCACCCCTGGCACTTCAACCACACCTGCTGTGTTACCACCTTTTCCGCAGCGCACTGCTACAGTGCCCCCTGTGCTTCTAAACACAGTGTCCCAGGCAGGCATCACTCAGGAACTGTCTGGCACCGACGCTACCCAGCAGCTAATGGCGGTGGTGAGTGCACTAGTCGCCAAAGTGGACAATCTGACTGCAACGGTCTCTGGTCTCAGTACCAAGTTTGCCGCCTTCAAGAACCAGCAGCTCACATTATGCAGTGAGACCTCCACTGTGGCCCCAACCCCATCCCTAGCCAGCGGTGCTCAACAGAGCCAAGGAGAGAGTGCTGTGTGTCAGCATAGCCTGTGTGACCCACCCACAATAAAGGACAAGGCCGCAGGGCAATGTGCAACTGCTGCTGCACCCACACCGAGGATGGATACCCCCGCCAAACCAGTCAAGGGAGCCACACGACTACCCCGGAGCCTCTCAGGGATGGCCCCTGCTCCCCCTGTTTCAGAGAGCAAGTCACCTGTGGCAGATTGTGAGGAGGATAATGCAGGTGAATGGACACTGGTCAGCCGAAAGAAGAAGCGGTGCTACAGCCCAATCCCAGCCCGGACTGCCAGCCCCGAGCCGGACCAGGGACACCTGAAGACTGCCAGCCCCAAGCCAGACCAGGGAAATCTGAAGACTGCCAGCCCCGAGCCAGATCAGGGACATCTGATGGCAGCCATGCAGATGCTGATGGAGCAGATGTCTCGCCTGACACAGGAAGTGGATGGCCCGAAGACACAGATGCAACACCATCGCGATGAACGGTAAGACTTTCCGCACCCTAACATGGAATGTCAATGGTCTATATGCCCGTTTCACTGACTTACACTCTCATGTCCTTCTCCATAAGCCTGCGGGGTTATGCCTCCCACACCCTCAGTTGTGGTGACGGCAGTAGTCGGGGGATGGCCACTTACATTAAACATGGGATTCCAGTTAACTTCATGGAAATGGGGGTCACTGAGGGTATTGAATTTATTACTGTTTGCTTACACACTGTGGGTGAAATTATTTACTTTGTAAACATGTACATTCATGCTGGTGCCCTTAATATTGCAAATTTTCCTGAGTATGTTCTTGAAGAGCAGAGTGTTATCATGGGTGACCTTAATGCCAGGCATAAGGAACTAGGAAGCCACCTCACCACCAATGCCAATGGTGTGCACTGGAAGGCTTTCCTTGACACTACAGATACAGCTGTACTTACTGGGGACCACACACCCACACATGTTCAAGGAGGCAGACTTGATTATGTAGCCCTCATCAGTATGCCAACGTATACTGCCCAAACTTATCTTGTCAGGTCATTGCTGAGCAACCACTTCGCCCTGGAGACGACCCTCCCGGTGCAGTCCGCCCCGGCAGTGCCCAGGAAGCGCTTGACGATGTCACCATCCAGGATGACGGACCTCGTCGTCCATGTGGTGGCATGGTACGCTGCCGTGAAGGGCTCCTTTGCTGATGCAGAGGCACTGTACGACGGACTCCTGCACACCATCGAGGGATTCATCGCGACTCCAAGGGTTCCAGCAAAGGCCCATGCTCCACGCCGCTGGACTTACGCTACCGACCCTGTCATACTGAACTGCCAACAGACGCTCGCTGCCTACCAGAGACGTTGGCAGCTCAACCCAGCAGACACAGAGTCACGGGATGCCATGGTTACCGTGGCTCGACACCTCACGGATCTGCGGCAGCAGGAAAGGAAGAAGTACTAGGTCTCCTTCCTGGACAAGGTGCGCAGGACCCGGTCCCTCCGGGAGGTGTGGCACCATGTCAACAGCGTCCGGGGCAAGTCCAGACGGCAGGTGTGTGACCCTGATCCTGCAGGCAGGGCATGAGAACTCGTCTTGCAGTGGAAGGAAGCCTCATCCTTCTCTGGCCTTCCTGTGGAACACCAGGAGGCGCTTGATCAGCAAAAACCACGAAGGATGGAGTTGCTTTGCCACAGTGTTCCTCTGCTGGACGACACCTGTGTGCTTATCACGCATGACGAACTCCTCTCGGCAGACAAGTTGGGCAAGTCAACAGCTCCTGGCAAGGATGGCATCACCTATGATATCCTCAATGCTCTCCTGGAGGTAAAGGTAGACAACCCTATCTTGGTTTTATTTAACATGTCTTTCACTGCAGGTAAGCTTCCCCACTCTTGGAAAACAGCCATCGTCATCCCAATACCCAAAGGTGATGGCACTTTTTGCCGTATTTCTCTCACCAGCTGTCTGTGTAAGATGATGGAACGGGTAATATTGAACAGGCTTATATACAAGGTGGGCCATGTACTCTCTGGCAATGTACATGGCTTCCTAAAAGGTCACTCTACAAGTCATTGTTTTGTTGAGTGTCTTATAAATAAGGATGCTACCTGCAGAGCTTTCGTTGATCTCAAGGGTGCCTTTGACAGGGCCAACAAAGATGTTATTATGGAGGTACTCATTCTCAAAGGTGTCAAAGGTAGATTATTAGGATGGATCAGGGACTATTTGTACAATAGAACAGCACAGGTTTGGTTTCAAGGTGCAGTCTCCTCTGAGGAAGTTTTTGAGCTTGGAACACCACAGGGTGGAGTCCTTAGTCCAATGCTTTTCAATGTGTTAATGGACAAAATTGCATGCTGTTCCTTTCCGCAGGGCACCCAGGTCCTCATCTATGCTGATGACATACTCCTCCAATGCCCCACACCCAGGATTCTCCAGGTTGCTTTCTCACAACTGGCAGTGTTGTGTGTCCAAATGGGACTAAAGTCCATTCATCCAAAGAATCCAGGCCAAAACTGCTAGTTCGGTTGGCAGCCCTGTCCACCCCCGCCGCTTCTAAACCTTCCCG
The DNA here is from genome assembly GCF_017591435.1 of Portunus trituberculatus. Classification (NCBI taxonomy): domain Eukaryota; kingdom Metazoa; phylum Arthropoda; class Malacostraca; order Decapoda; family Portunidae; genus Portunus; species Portunus trituberculatus. The sequence continues at coordinate 25,953,912 of NC_059296.1, forward strand.
ACACTTAAATTTTCTTCAAGTACATTTATTTTTCTTCACTTAACTCAATAGATATACAGTACAAGTTTATAGCTTGAAGAAAAATAAATGTACTTGAAGAAAATTTAAATGTCGGGAAGGTTTAGTGGCGGGGGCAGGACTGCCAACCGAACTAGCAATTTCGGCCTGGATTCTTTGGATGAACAGACTATAGTGATTAATGAATGTAAAACAAAATTTCAAGCTAAAGGGAAGGTCTCTCGGCTGCCCACTGTAAATAACATTCCCATCCCTAGAGTTCATATACACAAGTACCTGGGTGTTCAGATGAGCTTTAGAAAGTCTCTTCAAGCCGTCCACTATGTTCGAGACCTCTGTCTGCCACGGCTAGCACCACTTCGGCTGCTAGCCAACAGGGGCCTGGGGGTGGGCATTCCAGTCCTAAGAATGTTCTATATATCTGTCATATGGTCCCTTATTGATTATGCCGCCCCTGTTTTAATACAGTTTAGTGCCACCCAACTCCGTCCCCTGGAGCTTGTACAGAATGAAGCCATGCGGATAATCTTGGGATGCTCCAGGACTACATGGATTGAAGTCCTCAGAGCTGAACTGCACCTGCCGAGTATTATGTGTAGGGTACAGGAAATTACTTGTCGCACAATTAGTCGGATGCTATGCATGGGCTCTGACTCTCTAAAGCAGGGGTTCCCAAACTTTTTGTTCCTCAGTACCCTTAGACTCTTTTTATAGGTTCCCATGTACCCCTAACACTAAAAATTAAGCTTGATAGTAAAAAAGGACATTTAAATATAATGCAACACGGTCTTACAACAAGGATATGGAGAGTTAGTAACGAGAAACGTTTTCACACTTTCACTAGCTGCGAGTGTAAACAGGACTGAGTCTGAGTCACTCAGTGAGGCGTGAGCCGCCAGGCACTGACTCAGGCCGCGCCGGGTAAATTATGTGGGTCCCGGACCGCAGTCCATTGCTGAGCCGCGTGCACTATGACTCATGAGCGCGGACGAATTAAAAATAACTGCCGCCCTGTGTTTCTTATTTTATAATAATGAAATGTACTGCTCTTTAGCGCTGTCTTATATGCTAATCAACACAAAGAAAATTAGAAAAGTGCAATCTGAGTGCAGATTACAACACCATGTATTGTGCAAGTAATTGTTTCCTTCAGACCAAATGTACCCCCTGAAACGTGCAAATGTACCCCTGGGGGTACATGTACCCCAGTTTGGGAACCCCTGCTCTAAAGAGATCACTGACCCCCCTGTATCATGATCCTCGCACTCCTATAACACCATACCTCAGGAAGATCTTGGGAGTACTGACAAGTGTAGGTGTAGTTGAGGCTTGTATTAACGTTGTTATGTAACCGCTACAACCCGCCTGAAACCCTCACCGTGTCAGTGTTGATATTCACTCACTGCATCAGCCCAAGAGGGACTGGCTCCCTCATGTGCTGCAAGACATGTTCATGACTAAATTGTCCAAGTACCCACACGTTGAGGCTATTCATGTTTATTGTGATGGGTCAGTCAATGGCAGCAGGTCTGGATGTGGGCTGTTCATCCGTGACTACATCTCTGCCAGTCTCTACACTGACACTGAGGTTTCCAGGCGGCTCCCTGCACCCATGTCTTCCACTAGAGCAGAACTGTATGCTGTTCTGGAGGCGCTCCACATTGTGGCGCCTCTCCATAAGAATGTATATTTCTTTATTGACAGTCAGGCTGCATTGTACGCCCTTCAATCCACCTCCCCAATGGACTGTGACCTAGTTAATAAGTGTCTTGATCTCATCCACGCCCTTGAAGGTGCTGGTGCCATGGTCCTTTTCATCTGGATACCCTCTCATGTGGGTATCCCGCTAAATGAAAAAGCAGACCACCTTGCTCAGTGTGCCCTACAAGATGACACAGTGAACCCTGGCACTGAGTACACTCTGGGTTATGTTAAGAGTAGCATTAAGCACTTTGTACAAAGTAGCATTAGTGATCAGTTGGAGCTTTGTTGCCATAGGGGCAGTAGCACTAGTCTTCACTATGCACGTGTCTCCCAGAGCTGTGCTTACACCTACGGGAGACACACTGCATCACATGACAGGGTGGCAATGAGGCTCAAATTAGGCTACAAATACTTTTGGGAAGTCAGTGCTTTTGCTGGTGTGTGCTGTGTGCTGTGTGCTGCACCAAGGGGACACATTCTGCATCACTATATCATGGAATGTCCTCTCATTGCTAAATTTAGGCCACAAGGTCATCATGACTTGTACAGCCTCATTGACCATCTCCTAGACTCTGCCACCCTCAAGGAAATACTCAGGGAATATCCTCAGTTTGCTCCCAGACTGTAGGATGTCTTAGGCAATAAGGTGTGCAATATGTGTATTTATTTATTGAAATACTTGTACTCTTGTTGTGTATACTGTCCAGAGTTATTTTTGTGATACTTTAACCTTAAGTCCTTGCCCAGGGGGTGGGTGGCAAGGCCCATCCTCCTCCTTTGTTGTAATTATTTATTAATTCAACAATAAATGTATCAATCAATCAATCAGAATACAACAAAAGGAGTTGGAGACTGGCCTAGACGTATGTACAGGAGGGGAGTGGGCCATAGGTTCTCCTATCTCCAAATTAGATAAGTGTTAGAACATATACAGTAATATCTCGTGATACGATCGCCCCAACATACAATTTTTTTATATATGACGAAAAATTTCATATAATTTACACATAGAAATACGTAGATATTTTTAAGATACGAATAGCCATTGCTAGGTGGCGCAGCGATCACTTGGCTACCCGCGTCCACCCGAACATTCAGCCCGCGTTGTGTATCATTGTTCATCCTTTGTGCATGTATGTGTCTGTGCTCCTTGGCAGTGTGTATTTTATCTTAAGTTTTGTGAACTCAAGATCATGGGTCCCAAAAGTAAAAGTTTGGCGAGAAACACACAAAATAGACTGTATTCACATACTGATTATACTTAGAAATTCAATAAATGAGTGAGTACAAATGGTGTTCTGCCCACAAGCAACTCTTCCTTTGCAATGCAAAAAACCATAAGTCTCTAGATGTCATGGTTACCAAAATATCACAGGTTGAATGAGGTAGTATCATTAGTTTACATTGCCTTGCGTCCAATCGGGTTAAGGGGCCTTGGCTAGAGCGAGTGAAAATGGACCCCTTGTATCCATCCTCTCTCTCTCTCTCTCTCTCTCTCTCTCTCTCTCTCTCTCCTGTCGCCTGTTCTGATACCACTCTCATTCAAAAGTTGTCTCCCCATAACATGGCGAAAGACCTGAGGTATAGTAGTAAGGTGCTCGGGAGAGGTGGCGGAATCAGACACAGTGAAATCGCTGTCGCTCCCACTATGCATCCATCGTTGGTGAAACAGTGACGTAGAGCATATGTTTACTCTTGATGAGTGTTGCCAGCTCACAAGCAAAGAAAACGGGAAGAAAAATAGCCAAAATATAGCCGTAAAAACGTTTATCGATGTGCCCCAAATCTTGCATGATGAACGTCTATCAATGTGTCCCGAGTTTTGCGGGTGAAGTTGTTATTTTGGGCAATATAATTCATTTATATCATGCATACAATAAACATTGTATTTATTGTAATACTCTGAAGCTGTGAAACCAGCCGGTGTCACGACACCCCTTCACAGTTTTGTGAAGCACCGGCACAAGGGAGCACTACAGTTTTGGACACGTCACGGTATTCATGCTGGCTGGTGGCTATATAAGGAGGTGGAGCTGTGGCAGCGGCAGATTCCGGCAGCTACACCTACTGCACGCATCCTGCACTCTGGGACTGCACCCTGTTACTGCACTCTGCCACGTTCTGGGCTGCCATCGCTGGTCGCTGCACGCTGCCACGTCCTGAGCTGCTGCTTTGTATCGCCATGATTGGGACTACGGTTGTGAGTGGACGGCTGCTACGTGTTCCAGCATATCTGATAAAGGAACGCCTCTGTACCGCTGGCGTACCTCATACCTCCTAGCTGCCACATTACGCACGTCCTCGCTTCGTGGTGGTGTTTTGTTATGTACTTGTGAAATTCTAGTTTGAGTAAAGTGTCATAAGAAACACGGTGTTTACAGACCTCGCATGGACACCTACATTTTGGTAATCCCGGAGTGACCCTGGAACAAGGTGCAGTGATTGTTATCATGGCCACGGACCACAATGTGTAGGACTGGTTGTCTCATGTTGAGACAACCGTGGCTAGCACCACGGCCAGTGATCAACAAAAGTTCAGTGCAGTGGTCGGTACTTTGCCTACCGAGGTTGCCACCCTGGTGCAAGATGTAATTACCTCTCCTCCGTCTTCTGACAAATTCACAGCTTTGATGAAGGCTCTGATAGGTGTGTACCAACAACCTGATCATCATCAACTCAAGGAACTGCAGTCCATCACGCTGGGGGACATGTGGCCATCTGTTTTGTGGCAGCAGATGCAACTGATAAACGTTTGCTGCAACACTCCTCTACCAAAGGCTGTCCTTCGATCCATGTTTCTTCAAAAACTACCATGGGAGGTAAGAGTGACACTCTCCTCGTTAGAGGAAAGCACCTCTGATCTGGTGTTCATCTCTGCAGCTGATTGTGTAGTCTCACAGCTGTCTAGTCGCAGCCAGGCGTCCACACTTGTATCCTTTCCAGTGCCAGCTAGTGTTAATCAAGCGCTTCTCCAGTTCCAGTGGACTGCATACAGCAAAGGAGTTGTTTCACACCTGCATGACAGAAGTGCCATCACCTGATTTGCACCTACAGGCATCACTGGTGATTGGAAACATTGCAGAGAATCAGGCCAGTGCTGAAGGATTGGCCATGGCAACAACGTCCGACGCTCAATATTGTCAGGTATTGCAATGCCTGGAGGCAATAAAGGAACAGCTACGTGCACCATTACCTCATCAGGGGCGCATCAGTTACAACAGGTTCAGTGCGTCACCACCATCCTCGGTGGGGTCATCCAACGAGGGATTGTGTTGGTACCATGCCACCTTCGGTTTCAGTGCAAGGCAGTGCTGTCCACCATGTTGGTGGTCGGGAAACGACTACCGCGGGGGCAGGTGAATGCGAATTCCCCCGCCAATTATGATGCTTCTGGGACCTTGCTGAGTGTGGAAGATTGTTGCACTGGCAAGAGTTTTTTAGTTCACACTGGAGCGTCCTACAGCATTCTCCCCCCATCACGAACTAAGAACACTGGGAAGCCTCCAGCGTTTGACCTTCTTGCAGCCAACGGAATGCCAATAGCAACATATGGCACTGAGAGACTCGTGCTGGACTTCGGCTCTCCTCATAAGTTCCCGTGGGTATTCGTACTGGCTAAAGTTACTCAACCCATATTAGGGTATGATTTCCTAGCATACTATAAACTAGTGGTTGATCCTGGCAATCACTGCTTGCATCAACAGTCATCATCCACTGTTATTACAGGTAGTGTTGCCAAGTGTACAGCTCCTCTCATTACTGTGGTTCATCCCAATAACGATTATGCAACACTCCTTCGGGAGTTTCGTACCCTTACAGAGCCTCTCATGCAGCGGCCCTCTACTCCTCATGCTGTATTCCACCATAGAAACTACTGGCCCACCTGTCTACGCTCGACCACGGCGCTTGCCTCCCGACAAACTGCGAGCCGCGAGGGCAGAATTCAACTCCCTACTCCGAGATTGCATTGTACAACCATCGAAGAGCTGCTGGGCTTCACCTTTTCATATGGTGCCGAAACCTTCAGGTAACGAGTGGCGTGCCCGTGGGGATTACAGGGCGCTGAATAGAATTACTGTGCCAGATAGATATCCTGTCCCACACATTCATGACTTTCATCTCAAGCTGAGTGGACAAACCATTTTTTCTAAGATAGATTTAGTAAGAGCTTTTCATCAGATACCAGTACATACCCAAGACCACTATTACAACACCATTTGGGTTATATGAATTCAAATACATGAATTTTGGGTTACATAATGCTGCACAGACTTTTCAGCATTACATGGATCACATCTTACGTGACTTGGAGTTCATAACAGTGTACAGTGTACATAGATGACATCCTTGTGGCCTCCAGCAGTGAAGAGGAACATTACACGCATCTTCGGCAGCTGTTGGCATGTCTTCGAGACAATAACGTGAGGATACATCCTGCGAAATGTCTTTTTGGAGTGGAGGCTGTGGATTTTCTTGGTCACAGAGTTAGCAAGGATGGTATTACTCCTTTACCACAGAAGGTAGAGGCTATTAGGGATTTCCCATGGCCGATGTCGGCCAGAAAGCTCCGGGAGTTCCTGGTGATTATAAATTATTACCATCGTTTCCTGCCTAATGCTGCCGATACTCTGCACCCATTATATAAGCTTCTGAAGGGTCTCTCCTATAGGTCTTCCGCCCCGCTCAAGTGGACAGAGAGGGCTGTCGCTAGTTTCTCGGCCATCCAGATCCTGATGCCCAGCTCTTCCTCAATACTGACGCCTCTTCTCTTACCATCGGCACGGTTCTGCAGCAGGTTAGCATCAGCTTCTACTCATGACGTCTTACTGCTGCCCAGTCCAAGTATAGTACGTTTGACAGAGAATTATTGGCAATGTACATGTCTGTGCATCACTTCAGACATCTTTTAGAGGGGAGAGATTTTTACATCCTCTGTGATCATAAGCCCTTAACATTTGTTATTTCTGAGTACACCACTGATATTCATCATGTGAATGGAGCTGAGAATCCCGTGGCAGATGCCCTCTCGCGCTCTATCGCAACGATTTCTCATATTTCTCTGCCGCTTGATTATCATCAACTCACTCTTGCTCAGTAGACCGACAAGGAGGTCGCTGCATTGTCTCTACAATTACAGCCTTTTCAGATTTGTGGGACCCCTCTTCCGTTATGGTGCGATGTATCGTGTGGACGGGCGAGACCGTTCATTCCTAGTTCTCAGTGGCGGGCTGTTTTCGACCACTTTCACAACCTCGCTCACTCTGGAGTGAAGGCTACGCAACGGCTTCTGACGCGGACAGTGGTGTGGCCACGGATTCGTGCAGATGCTCGTTCCTGGATCCAGCAGTGTCTGTTATGTTAGGCATCGAAGGTCCATCGTCATGTGAAGGCGCCGTTGCAAACCTTTCCTATACCAAGGTGCTGATTCCTGACAGTCCATGTGGATATTCTAGGACCTTGGCCGCCGTCCAGAGGGCACAGGTACGTCCTTGCGTTCATTGATCACTTCACCAAATGGGCTACAGCCACTCCTATCCCTGATATCTCCGCAGAATCGACTGCTTTAGCATTCCTCTCAGGTTGGGTTTGTAACTTTGGTGCTCCTATTACTGTAATAACAGACCGCGGAGTGCAGTTTGAGTCTTCTCTCTGGCAGGACTTACTTTCATTTCTAGGCACCACTCATAACCATACTACGGCTTTCCACCCTCAGGCAAATGGTATGGTTGAACGGTTTCACCGCCACCTCAAGGATGCCTTGAAGACCCAACCTCATCCGTATTGCTGGGTTGACTCCCTCCCTCTCGTGATGCTTGCCCACCAAACCATGATTAAGGAAGACCTCTGAGCCAGTCCGGCCGAGCTTACGTTCGGCTAGTCCCTACGCTTGCCAGGAGAATTCTCTGCGCCGGCGCCTCGGTTAGAACAGCATGCCTTCCTGGACTTGCTCCGCCAGAACACGAACAAGCTTTTCCCTGCAAAAAGCGGAATATGTATGCATTAGGAACGACACATCATGCCGCCCACTTGACCACCCTTATGACGGTCCCTACAGGGTTGTGTCTCGCCATGGGAAGTATTTTACGGTGAGTTGTGAGTGCAAGCTGGTAAATATCTCTCTTGACAGACTGAAGCCTGCTAACATTCCACATATCGCTACTCCACATCCTCAATATGGAGCCACCCACTTTGCCCTCAGTTTCCCACCCCCCATCGCCTGTCTCTCATACTCGGCAAACTCCTGGTTATATTTATATGTGGGTGCCTCCTCCTGTTCCCAATGGACAACAAGGGTCAAGTGATGAAGAGATGCCTTCTCCGGAGCTCCTGCGGCGAGCTATAGTCACCAGAAGTGGAAGGGTGTCTCGACCACCGGAGAGGTATGCTTCCTTCATTACTATATCTGCTAATAATCGTGTTTTTCCCAGGAGCGTCCCACGCCCAGATTCGTCGGAGGGGGAGAGTACTGTAGTGCTCCGAAGCTGTGAAACCAGCCGGTGTCACGATGCCCCGTCACAGTTTTGTGAAGCACCAGCACAAGGGAGCACTACAGTTTTGGACACGTCACTGTATCCACGCTGGCCGGTGGCTATATAAGGAGGTGGAGTTGTGGCAGTGGCAGATTCCGGCAGCTACACCTACTGCACGCATCCTGCACTCTGGGACTGCACCATGTTACTGCACTCTGCCATGTTCTGGGCTGCCGTCGCTGGTTGCTGCACGCTGCCACGTCCTAAGCTGCTGCTTTGTATTGCCACGATTTGGACTATGGTTGTGAGTGGACGGCTGCTATGTGTTCCAGCATATCTGATAAAGGAACGCCTCCTGGCTACCACGTTATGCATGTCCTTGCTTCGTGGTGGTGTTTCGTTATGTACTTGTGAAATTCTAGTTTGAGTAAAGGGTCATAAGAAACACTGTGTTTACAGACCTCGCGTGGACACCTACATTATCTTATATTAAATCTATATTTGGTTGGTATTTAAAGCATGTTTATTTTTTGGGGAAGTAAATTCATATCACAAGAACAAATAAATTCTATTTCTATTAATTTCTATGGAAAAAATTGATTTGATATACGATTTTTTTTATATACAATGATTGTCACGGAACAAATTAAAATCGTATGTCAAAGTACCACTGTATAGGGAATGAATAACGAGAGAGATAGAACAAAGTAGTGCTGCCAAGTGTATGGCGGAATCAAAACATACGCCAAGTGAAAACCAGTGCTATATAGAAACACCTGTTGGTCTAAGGAAACTGTCAGATGATACTATGGACAAGGATTTTTCGGGTTTCAGGGATGAACGAGGTGATTCACCTCGGTCGCCTGCTGGTCACCCAGCCAGTCTTCCCCATTACAGAGCGAGCTCAGAGCTCATAGACCGATCTTCGGGTAGGACTGAGACCACACCACACTCCACACACCGGGAAAGCGAGGTCACAACCCCTCGAGTTACATTCCGTACCTATTTACTGCTAGGTGAACAGGGGCCCCACATTAAGAGACTTGCCCATTTGCCTGCCGCCACAGGATTCGAACCCGGCCCTCTCGATTGTGAGTCGAGCGTGCTAACCAGTCTAATGGACAAAACAAGACCGACTGATAACAGAGAATACAGCCCTGAAATTGAGAGTAGATGAATGTGAGGTCAGTGCAATAAATCAGGATTTGAATGAGGAGATTCAGGAAATAAAGAAGCAAAATGACGTTCTAAAAACCACATGCCAAAATTATGTAACCTTTTTAAAGAGCATGCAAGCTAAAGTGCAGGATGGGATTGCAGACAGGGCAAAAGATGGATTAGGTGATAACAAGTTGAAAGAACTATGAAATGAATGGAAACAGGAGCAAGAAGAGGAAAAGGTCAAATTTTTTGAGGTGGTAAGGAGACAAATTCAGGAGAACATGAAAGTTGCTGTAATTGAAGTTATTAAAAAGAAAAATGATTTGAGGGGATGCAGTGGACAAGAAAAAAGGCTTCGTGATTTTTGGGATGAAGGAAAAGAAAAATCCAAAGAAATTCATGAGAGAACGTGAAGAAAGAGAATTGGCCAAAACTGTTATCAAAAGAGTACAAGACACGCAAGAATTTGACCAGGAGGTGGAGGAAGTGATCAGGCTAGGAAGATACAATGAACAGGTTAGGAGACCAATGAAGGTGAGAAAGAGATCTCAAGTGGCTATAGAGGAAATTATGGCTAGAAAAGGGAAGCTGGCCGATGATGTTGAACACAAGGATATATGGATAAAAAGAGATATGAACTTAGAGGAAAGGGAAAAGGAGAAAGTGCTAAAAAGTGAAGCTAAGGAAAAAAACGAGAAAAGGACACAGATAGAGAAGAAGAATTTTTACTGGAGGGTTCTGGATATGAGACTAAAGAAGTGGTACCAAAGAAAAAAAGAGGAGGTCGTGGAGGAGGCAATAAATTAAGAGTGACTTTTATACTAATATAGCACATTGGAAGTTAGGGATTATTTGAAAGAGAAAAAGCCAGATGTAATGCACACGTTCAGGCTATTAATGTTTATTGTGATGGGTCAGTCAATGGCAGCAGGTCTGGATGTGGGCTGTTCATCCGTGACTACATCTCTGCCAGTCTCTACACTGACACTGAGGTTTCCAGGCGGCTCCCTGCACCCATGTCTTCCACTAGAGCAGAACTGTATGCTGTACTGGAGGTGCTTCGCATTGTGGCGCCTCTCCATAAGAATGTATATTTCTTTATTGACAGTCAGGCTGCAATGTACGCCCTTCAATCCACCTCCCCCATGGACTGTGATCTAGTTAATAAGTGTCTTGATCTCATCCATGCCCTAGAAGGTGCCGGTGCCACGGTCCATTTCATCTGGATACCCTCTCATGTGGGTATCCCGTTAAATGAAAAAGCAGACCACCTTGCTCAGTGTGCCCTACAAGATGACACAGTGAACCCTGGCACTGAGTACACTCTGGGTTATGTTAAGAGTAGCATTAAGGACTTTGTACAAAGTAGCATTAGTGATCACTTGGAGCTTTGTTGCCATAGGGACAGTAGCACTAGTCTTCACTATGCATGTGTCTCCCAGAGCTGTGCTTACACCTATGGGAGACACACTGCATCACATGACAGGGTGGCATTGAGGCTCAGATTAGGCTACAAATACTTTTGGGAAGTCAGTGCTTCTCCTGGTGTGTGCTGTGTGCTGCACCAAGGGGACACACATTGCTTCACTATATCATGGAATGTCCTCTCATTGCTAAATTTAGGCCACAAGGTCAGCATGACTTGTACAGCCTCATTGACCATCTCCTCGACTCTGCCACTCTCAGGGATATACTCAGGGAATATCCTCAGTTTGCTCCCAGACTGTAGGATGTTTCAGGCAATAAGGTGTGTAATATGTGTATTTATTTATTGAAATACTTGTATTCTTGTTGTATATACTGTCCAGAGTTATTTTTGTGATACTTTAACCTTAAGTCTTTGCCCAGGGGGTGGGTGGCAAGGCCCATCCTCCTCCTTTGTTGTAATTATTTATTAATTCAACAATAAATGTATCAATCAATCAATCAATGTGCATCGTTGAAACAAAACTGAGAGGAGAGATCCATGTCAACTTTAAAGAGGAGGAATATAATACCTGGAGGAGGGACAGGAAGGATAAAGGGGGGAGGAGGAGTGCTAATAATGGTTCGTGATAATATATGTGTGGAGGATGTGCAATATAGTGAGGACAAAGTGGAAGTAATGGGAGTAACAATTAAAACAGAAGATTTGAAGAAAAGAAAAATTATAGTTACATATGTTCCACCAAAGACTAATACATCCATGGGGATCAGAAGAACATAAAGATATGCAAAGAGAGGTGATAAAGTACCTAGATAACATGATAAGAAGAGATACAAGAATACTTTTAGTTTGAGACTTTAACTGTTAAAAAATATACTGGAGAGAGATGGAAGTAATGGATAATGCTGGGCAGTGGAGCGAGAAAGTATTACAATTGACTATGGTTAATACAATGAACCAGTGGGTGGAGGAGTCAACAAGGTACAGGGGGGAAGAAAAAACATCGTTGCTTGACCTAGTTTTCACTAAGAAACCAGAGCCCCTCCAATCATACAATACCTTATTTCAATGGGGAGAAGTGATCATGTGACATTAAAGATGCAAATTCAGGAGGAAGATGAGATAAGTTACAGAGAGGACTTTAAAGGAGAGAGATTGAATTATGCAAGAGCGGATTTTGAAAAATTAAGGATCTATTTTGCTGATATTGAGTGGAGTAATATTATGTACTATATATACTATATATACTATTATTTACTATATATACTAAATATACTGGAGAGAGATGGAAGTAATGGATAATGCTGGGCAGTGGAGCGAGAAAGTATTACAGTTGACTATGGTTAATACAATGAACCAGTGGGTGGAGGAGTCAACAAGGTACAGTGGGGAAGAAAAAACATCGTTGCTTGACCTAGTTTTCACTAAGAAACCAGAGCCCCTATAATCATACAATACCTTATTTCAATGGGGAGAAGTGATCATGTGACATTAAAGATGCAAATTCAGGAGGAAAATGAGATAAGTTACAGAGAGGACTTTAAAGGAGAGAGATTGAATTATGCAAGAGCGGATTTTGAAAAATTAAGGATCTATTTTGCTGATATTGAGTGGAGTAATATTATGTACAGAAAGACTGTTCAAAGAAAATATGTTATATTCTTACAGAAATATAATGAAAGAGTAAAAAGTTTGTTCCTATTTATAGAGTTCAGAAAATAAAAATATGTGCTTGGTACAATGCTAGATGCATACAAGCAAAAAAGGCAAAAGATAAAGTGTAGAAGAAACTCTTAAAGCAGGGAAATGACTATAACAGACGGCAGTACAAAGATGCTAGAAATGAGTATATTAGAGTAAGGAGAGAGGAAGAAAGAAATTTTGAGAAAGATGTTGTGGATAATAAGCAAAGATGAACCAAAACTTTTCTACAAGTTTATAAACACCAAAACAAAGAATAAGGAAACAACTAAAAAAAAAAATTAAAGAAGGGAAGACGTACCAAACAGAAGGAAATGTGTGAAATAATGAATGAGAGCTTCAAAACAGTATTCACTACAGAAAATGATTTCACAGAACCTAATAGGACATTGAATTGCCAAGGATTACAGGAGATTGCAGAGCACAAAGATTATTGGATAAATTGGAAGTCAGAAAAGCAATGGGGCCAGATGGTGTATCAGGCTGGATGTTAAAAGAATGTAAAGAGCAATTACTGGATCCAATTTGGGAAATAATTTTAAGTTCAATAAATGAAGGGAAAGTTCCACTAGAATGGAAGAGAGCCAATGTAATACCGATATTTAAAGGAGGAAAGGCAACTGAACCACTAGACTAGAGACCAGTATCACTTATAAGTGTCATAGGGAAGTTATGTGAAATAATTATCAAAGAAAAATGGGTTAAATTTATAGAAGAGGAGCAAGTCACATCGAACAGACAATTTGAGTTCAGGACAGGGCGGTCATGTGTATCAAACTTATTAAGCTTCTACTCAAGAGTTATTGCAAGACTTGAAAACATATGGATGGGTAGACACAGTATACCTGGATATTAAAAAGGCTCTTGATAGACTCCCTCGTGTAAGACTACTTTAGAAACTAGAGAACATAGGAGGACTGTGAGGAACCTTGCTCGAATGGACAAGAGATTATTTGAAGGATAGGGAAATGAGAACTGTGATCAGAAATACATACTCTTCTTGGGGTAAAGTAACTAGCGGAGTGCCACAATGTTCAGCATTAGCCCCCATTATGTTTCAGGTTTTTGTAAACGACATTCACATTGGGATAAACAGTTATATGAATTTATTCGCTGATGATGCAAAGCTGCTAAGAGTTATCAAAATCAGAGAGGACTGTCTGCTGTTGAAGGAAGATTTAAACAAGATCTATGAGTGGAACAGGAAGTGGAAATTGGAGTTTGATGCCAAGAAATGCCACATAATGGAACTAGGAAAGAGTAAGAGAAGACCAGTATGGAACTATTTGATGGGAGAGGAACAAATAATGAAGACTAAAGAGGAAAACGATCTTGGATTGATCATACAAGAAAATCTGAGCCCTGATAAACACATAAGCAAGATATTTGGTCTAACATATAACATGTTGACTAATATAAGAGTAGCATTTCATTA